>NC_143400.1:55780677-56083177 GCF_052110815.1 Crocodylus siamensis | reverse complement strand
TGTCCTGCAGAGGCCCCACATTACCCAGAACCTTCTTTTTGGCCCCTATGTATTTAAAAAAGGACTTCTTGTTGTCCTTGATCCAGGAAGCTAGTCCCAGTTCTATCTCCACCTTGGCCTTCCTGACTGCCCCTCTGCATCCCCGAGCAACTGCAGTATAGTCCTCCCTGGTGATGGCCCTCCCTTCCATTGGGTGTACACCTCCCTTTTTGCTAAGAGACATTCCCGGATGCTTTTGGTGAACCATGTTTATTTCAGATTCTGCTACCAATTAGGTGTGGTCTCAGGGCAAACATAGGGGAAGAGCTGTGGGACCAGGGACTGAATGTAAAAAGAGTGTGTGATGGTTGGGGCCTGATGTGTTGCACGGCCTGCTGGGTGCATAGCCTTACCTCTCAACTTTCCTGCCATGACTTTAATGTTAAACAATCTAGAGAGGGGGGTTCAGTGGAGATCTTCCTGGGAGGGCCTTCCGACAAATGGCAGTACTCACAACTTGTCTGGCATGATTCCACGGGGCTCCACTTCCCCTACACCCTGTCCACTCACCAACCCAATGGGTGTTTGTAGAATGGGGCCTTCATCCTGTGGGGTTGCCCACAGCTTGCTCCAGGTGGGGTCCCACATCGGCGTGGACGCAGCTGGCTCTCCTCCCTCCCAGCGTGGATGCAGCTTGCCTCAAAGCATGGCCCGCCTTCTCTAGGCTCTTTGATTTGAGGGGGTTTTTTTCTTCCAAAGAAATACTCCCCTGAGGAGCAGAGGGCTGTGGAGCTGCCTCCTTGGCCCCAGCCTCCTCTAGGGGCCTTAAATGGTTCCTTCACTCTGCTTCCTACAGGGAGCTTAAAGGCTTCCCACAGCTGGCCTTCAGTGGGAAGCTGGGGGGCTTCCCCTGCTCTGCCTCCTGTAGGGGGCTCAAAAGTTTCCCCTGCATGGCCTGTGGGAGCCGCGCAGGCTGCGCCGCTGCTCTTCCTCACTGGACCTTCAGCACGTCTAGCATGCTGTCCACCAGTACTCTTTCTCCCCAGATCCTCTTCTGCCCTGGTGCTGGTGGGGCTTTTCAATTTTCCTACGGTGGCTAGTATGGGTGCTGTAATTGGTCCAGCTGTTGCCCATGTGGGAAACAGCTGATTAAACAGCCGGCATAATGCTGGCTCATGCGGCCATGGCTGCAGCCGTGGTCCTGGCTCCTGCTCCAGCTGTCCAGCAAGGGGTAAGTCACCCCCGTCGGGGGTCTGTTTCTGGGGATTCCCCTCTCCCCTTTGGGAGCCTGTGGTGGTACCTTGCTGCCACAGAGTGCATGAAGAGTGGTCATTTCTCAAGGACACGATCCTTGAACCACAAAAGAAGTCCATTCCCATGCAGAAGAAAGGTAGCAGAAGGGCTGGTAAGCCATCTTGGCTTAATAGGGATATTGTGGTCCTCTTGAAAAAGAAGAAAGAGGCATACAAACAATGGAAGCTTGGGACAGTCCCCAAGGATGACTATACAACAATGGCCACACTTGTAGGGACTAGATTAGAAAGGCTAAGGTGGTGACTGACTTTAAACTAGCATCAGTAGTCAAGGACAATAAGAAGTCCTTCTTTAGGTATATGGGGAACAGGAGGAAAACAAATGAGAGTGTAGTTACTGACATTCAGGAGAAAACTGAACTCCTGAATGACTGCTTTGCTTTAGTATTTCACTGGACTAAGGAGAAAATCATACTAGATAAGGTTCAGAATGGGCATGGTGGGAATGATTGCTTTCCTATTGTTGATGTTGAGCTGGTGTGTGATCAGTTAGAAAAGTTAGACATTATAAGTCAGAGGGGCCAGATGAACTTTATCCGAGAGTTCTGAAGGAGCTGGCTGAAGTCATCACAGGACCCCTGGCAAAATTCTTCCAGAACTAATGGCAATCGGGGGAGGTCCCTGGAGACTGGAAGAGGGCCAATGTTGTGCCCATCTTGAAAACAGGGAGAGGACCTGAGCAGCTATAGGCCAATTAGCCTAACTTGTATCCCAAGGAAAATCCTGGAAAAATTCATCAAGAATTCTATGTGTGATACGCTTGCAGAAGGTAGGATTCTGAGTGACAGTCAGTATGGCTTCATCATGGGCAGGTCTTGTCTTATAAATCTCATCTCCTTCTATGACCAGGTGATGTACCACCTGGATAAGAGAAAGGAGGTTAACATTTTGAGCTGGCAGGCTTTAAACTAGGTTCATCAGGGGAAGGGGAGGATGAGGATGGAGGGAGCCATGGAACACCAAACAAAGAGACACCCAAAAGAACAGCCCAACCAATTCAGGTGATGAGCACAAGAAGTACTCAGGAAGGAAACAGGGGTCCAGATAGTCCTGGGATAAGGGGGGGTGGAGCATATATCCTCAGGTGGCCTTAAATGCCTCTACATTAATGCTCATAGAAAGGGGAACAAGCAGAAAGAACTTGCCCTCCAGCTAGCTAACACAAACCCAGACATAGTGGGGCTCACTGAAACTTGGTGGGATTCAATGCATGATTGGGTGATAAACATCAAGAGCTATAAGCTGTACAGGCAGGATAGAACAGGGAGGAAAGGTGGGGGTGTGATGCTCTATGTCAAAGAGCAATACATGTCCTCAATAAACAGCACTGGGTCAGAGGAGGGGCAGATGGAAGTGCTCTGGGTTGGAATACAAGGGGGTCATGGGGAAAGGGATTTAATGGTGGGGGTCTACCACAGATCACCCAACCAGGGGGAAGAGCTAGAGTGGGAATTCTCAGGTCAGCTCGCAGAGGCAGTTAAATCAAGGGACATGGTCTTCATGGGTGACCTAAGCTATCTGGACATCTGCTGGGAGGAGCAGTCAGCCAGGTCTGACCACTCACATAGGTTCCTAGCTGAGTTATGGGACCACTGCCTAACCCAGGAGGTCCCACCAGAGGAAATGTCTTGTTGGCACAGTCCCACCAGGGGAAATGCCTTGTTGGACCTGGTCCTGACCACAGGCGATAACCTGGTGAGGGGACTGATTTTGGGTTCTTGACCACCTGGGTGATAGCGATCATTACCTACTGGAATTCACCATCCAGCACAGGGTGTCAAAGGCCTGCAGCAAGGCAGCAGCCCTGGACTTCAGGAGGGCCAATTTCAATGAGTTAAGGAGATTAGTCAGGGAGGCACTGAGGTCCTGGAGGGGAGGGGACTAGGGAATCCAAGAAGAGTGGTCGCTCCTTAAGGAAAAAATCCTCCAAGCCCAAAGGGTCACAGTCCCAATGCGGATCAAAGGGGGCAAGAGTCCACACTGGGTTCCCAGATGGACCCAGGGGAGGCGCAGCCAGGCCCAGGGTCAGTGGGTACATAGTTAGGGAACTTCTAATGGGACTAGACGTGTTCAAATTAGCAGGTCCAGACGATCTCCACTGCAGGGTGCTGAGGAAATTGGCAGAGGTCACTGCGGGACCCCTGGAACAGCTTTAGGAGCACTTGTGGTGCTCTGGTGAGGTGCCAGAGGACTGAAAAAAGGGATAATGTGGTCCCCATTTTCAAAAAAGAGAGGAAGGAGGACCCAGGAAACTATAAGCCCATTAGTCTTACCTCGGTCCTGGGAAAGCTCTTTGAGAAAATTATGCAGGAGCACATCTGCGAGGAACCAGGAGGGGAGATTATGCTTATTGCCAATCAACATGGGCTCATTAGAGGCAGGTCCTGTCAGACCAAACTGCTTGCCTTCTATAACCAGGTCATAAAATCCTTGGACACAGGTGTTGCAGTGGATGTGGTCTTTTTGGAATTTAGGAAGGCCTTAGATACTGTCTCTCACCCCATTCTCATTAAAAATTAGGCAAATGTGGTGTTGGTGCCTACACAGTCAGATGGGTAACAAATTGACTAAAGGGTCACACCCAGAGAATGATGGTGGATGGGTCTTTTTTGACCTGGAGGGATGTGGGCAGTGGGGTTCCCCAGGGCTCAGTCCTCGAGCCCGCACTGTTCAACATCTTCATCAGCGAGTTGGATGAGGGGCTGTAAAGCACCTTGTTCAAATTCACAGATGACACTGAGATGTGGGAGAAGTGGGCATGCTAAAAGGGGGATAGGCTACAACTAGATCTGGACACATAACAGGGTGGGAGGATGAGAATAGGATGGGTTTCAATACTGACAAGTGCAGGGTATTGCACCTAGGAAGGAAGAACCAGCAGCATACCTACAGTCTGGGGAACTCTCTTCTCATCATCACAGAGGCAAAAAAGGATCTTGGAGTCACTATTGATTCCCAGGTGAACATGGGCCACCAATATGAGGACGCAGTCAGGAAGCCTAACAAAACCTTGTCATGAATCTATAGATCTATCATGAGCAGGCCCAAGGAGGTGAACTTCCCCCTCTATGCGACATTGGTCAGGCTGCAGTTGGAGTACTATGTCCAGTTCTTGGCACCACACTTCGGGAGGGATGTGGACAGCATTGAGACGGTCCAAAGGAGGGCCAATCACATGATCAGGGGCCAGCAGGGCAGGCCCAATGAGGATAGGCTGTGGGACCTGAACCATTTCAGCCTCCACAAGAGAAGGCTGAGAGGGGAACTGGTGGCCATCTGTAAACTTGCCAAGGGGTACAAGCAGGCTATGGGGGGCGGTCCCTGTTCCCCCGAGCACTATCAGGAGTAACAAGGAATAATGGCCATAAGTTGACTGAGAGTAGAGTCAGGCTAGACATCAGGAGATGCTACTTCACAGTCAGGGTGGCTAGGATCTGGAACCAACTTCCAAGGGAAGTGGTGCTTGCTCCTACCCTGGGGATCTTCAAAAGGAGGCTATATAATCACCAACCAGGGTCGTTTGACCCCGGCATTCTTTCCTGGCCATGGCAGGGGTTGCACATATACAAACACGGAAATCAATTAGATGCATACACACACTACCAGCTCAGGCACATACACATCCAAACCAGCCTAGGCACTTGCATACCTATCACCAATTCAAGCACATACACTATACATCCTAGAAGTTAGACCCAGATCACTAATTTGTATATCATGCAGACAATGCCACATATATATATACACACACTAGCAATTCAGATACAGTCGTGCACACCTATCACCAGTTTAAGCCCATACACACTACACACAAATTTAGACAGAATCAGTTACCAACACCTGCACATCCAATATGCATACGTGGATTACTAATTCATATACCACACACACACAATGATATCTACATCTATCTATCTATTTATATGTGTGTGTGTGTGTATTCACTAAGTCACACACATACCACCCACCTACGCATACACACAGGTGAGTTCCTACATTGGGTGTTGTGATGTGTATGTATATATGTATTATGTATGTGCTTGGTGTACTTGAGATACCTGGGGAAAGGTTAACATAAGAAAGTAGAAGTGTAGGGAGTGAAAGGTGCTGGGAGTGAAAGTCACCAGGACTGGGATTAGAACTGGTAGACTAGAGGGGCCTGGGCTGAAGAACTGAGGCTCTGGGGTAAGTTTAGGTTAACTGATCTTAATTGATTAAAAGACAACACCCAAAGCCTACAGAACAGGGAAGCAATGCTGGCACAGAGGCTGGGACTGGAGCCAGAGCTATGGGGGAGCTGAAAAGGTAGGTGGGGAGATGGAAAATGGGACTAAGGGAAAGTGTGGGTGTTAAAGAGGGGCTCTGGGTGTGGGGAGCCAGAGGATGGCTCTGAAGCAGCTAGACAAGTTGCAGGGAGTGGCAGTAGGTGCTGGCAGCTGGAGAAAGGCTCCAGCTGCTGGAGAAAACTGAAGAACAGCCATGAGGAGCTGGGAAGCTTCTGGAGGCTGGGGGGGTGGGGAGGATGAGAGAAGGTTCAGGGGAAGCCTGAAAACAGCGACAGACAGCAGAAAATCACAGGAAAAGCAGCAGGAGAGACTGAAAGGCAGCAGGGCAGTGGAAAAGCAGAGAAAGGCAGCAGAAAGTCACAGGAAAAAGGCAGTAGATGGCACAGGAGGCTGAAAGGCATTGGGGACAGCATGAAAGCAAGGAGAGGCTGAGAGGCGGCAGAAAAGGGGAGACGGAATTGGGAGGAGATCAGGAAACTAGCAGAGAGTGGGGGCTGGAGCCAAGAGAGAGACAGAGAACGAGGCTGGAATTTAAGATAGGGAAAGGACTGGGATTCAGTAAAACATAACCCTACTCAGGGTTGCAAATGACAGTGGTTTTACTGAACAGGAGAAATGGTGACACAATGTCTTATTGGTTCCCTTGCACCTACACAAACACACACACACACACACACATACTGATAACAGGGGTTAGAGAGGCTTGGTGCAGGGGCTAAAGTCTACTGAAGTCCAGAAGGAGAGACAGAGAGAGAGAGAGAGTCCAAATTGTAGGAGGAGGTGTGCAGGTAATTTCTACCTATCCTAGGCTGGAAAGGGGTTCTTGTCTAGTAGGTGTTGTCCAGAGTGGGGTCGCTGGCAGGGCCTCTGGGTGGATAGGTGGCATGGCATGGTGCTGGTCCAGATGGAGAGGGCGTCCCACTGGGTCTGTCTTCACTGTCCCTTTTTATAGGGGCAGACCTTGTGTGAGCCTAGTGACAGGAGGCATGCCCAGGCAAGGGTCAGCCCCTGGTATACTGAGCATGTGTCCTCCATGCAGGAATGTGCAGTTTCAGGTGTCTGTAATGGTGAGAGTTGCTGGTTCTGCAGGGTCTTTTGTCTTTCAAATGCTGGGTTCTTGTCTCTGTTCCTGGATGAGGTCTGTGGTTCCTGGATGAATCGATGTGAGGTGATGGCCCAGTTGTTACAGGCCATTCAGTAGAGGCTTGCTACCATTGTATTTCAATCATTCCCAATCACACTCACTCATCCGGGAACCAATCTACATGGGAGGGATTCGTGACTCATACAGTTATGACACAGGGGATGCCCAGGCAGAGGACACAAGATGGAGACTTGACATATGAAATGGAAACTTGACATGACTTTGGTTCACTTACAAACACAGGCCTAAACCATACAATATCCATATGAAACAATAAAAATCAATACAAAAATGATAATAATACATTATACAACAGTAAAAATCAATACAAACCTAATAATTATATCATATAAAACAGTGGATATCCAAAACCAAAAACTTGCTACCAAAATAAAAATGTTAAAGTTTATCCTACATCTTAGCTTACTTATACTTAGCTATGGGGAATAGAGAGGGAGAGAAAAAGTCAGAAATGGTTGGGGAAGGGGAGGAAATGCATTTTAAAAGAAAAAGAAAAAAAGAAAAACTCGGGGTCTTGCTACACCTCAAGGGTCTGTTCTTGGCCCAGTGCTTTTCAACATCTTTATCAAAGATTTGGATGTGGGGGTGAAGAGCTCACTGGGCACGTTTGAGGATGACGCCAAGTTATGGGGAAACGTGGCCATGCCAGAAAATAGGTTGCAGATACAGACAATTCCCAACATACTTACAGGCTCAGTGATGCCATACTGAATAGCACAATGACTGAAAGAGACCTAGGGGTAATAATATACCATAGCATAAATGGCACATGCCCCAGCAGCTGTGGGGGGCATGGCTGTGCTGGTGGTGGTGGGAGCACAGCAGCGGCAGTGAAAGCCTGGTGGTGGTAAGCTGGGAGTTCCCACAGATGCTGCCGGCACTATCGGTGTTTGTGTGGGGGGGTGGCAAGTGATGACCAGGGGTTGGCAACCAGCCACAGGCACAGCAGGCATCATTGGCAGTGGCCAGTGGTGATCATGGACTTCCCACAGATGCTGCCGGTGGTGTGTGTTGGGGTGGGTGGTGAGTGGTGACCATTTTCAGGCACTGCCGACAGTATCAGGTGCACCTTTTTGCAGGAGGTGCACCGGCTCACTCAGGGTGTGCATGTGCACCCACCTGCCCCCCACTATGCATGCCCCTGAACCATAGTATGAACATGATCCATCAGTGCAATACTGTAGCCAGCAGGGAAACAATACTCTGGCATGCATCCACTGATGCATCTCAAGCAAAACCAGAGAAGTGATTCTTCCACTTTACTCAGCATTGGTGAGACAGCATCTGGAGTACTGGATCCAGTTCTGGGTGCCACACTTCAACAAAGATGTGGGAAAACTTGAGAGAGTCCAGAGAAGAGCCAGCCATATGATCAGAGACTTGCAAGGCAAGCCATATGAGGAAAGGCTGAGGGACTTGGGCCTCTTCAGCTTAAAAAAGAGAAGGCTGAGATGGGACTTGGTAACAGCTTACCACTACATCAGGGGAATACATCAAGAGCTCGGTGACCAACTGTTCACCAAGGCTCCCTTGGGAAAAAACAGGAGTAATGGCCACAAACTCCTGGAAAACCATTTAAGGCTTAACAGTAGGAAAAACGTTTTCACAGTCAGGGTGTCCAGACTGTGGAATAAACTCCTTTCAGAGGTGGTACAATCACCTACCCTGGAAATCTTGAAGAGAAGACTGGATGGTCACCTCACTGGGGTCAGCTGAGGCCAGTTGCCTTTTTTGCCTAGTGCAGGGGAGATGGACCTGATTATTTTGCAAGGTCCCTTCCAGCCCCTTAGAACCTATGAATCAATCTATGAATCTATAAAACATATAGGCATGAAATGGATGGTGCCTGTTGATTTCAACCACTGCACAGGAGCTGATTATACAATATCATAACAAACAAAGGGATGAGTTCTTTGCATAGTGTGAACTGGCAGAGTTCCACTGACTGCATCTCTGCAAGTTTACACCAGCACATAATTTAGTCTGTTGTATACTACAGACATGTTATGTGTCCAAGGTGTTGGTACTGGATTTATGACCCAGATACCTTGTTCTAGGTGGACTCAAACCCTGACCAACCACAGCTTTTCCATTCGATGATTGGCAAATTTTATTAACACACAATGATAGCAGATAAGAATAATGAAGGCAAACAATATAACTCCCCCGCAACCCCGATTCTATATCTACCAGTCCCTTTGTCCATGGTGGTCTCAGGTTCCCCACTTGGGGACCCTTTACTACTCTGAAATTTTCCTTTTGTATTCTTTTCCTCATCCTTCATTTCAAGGCAACATTGATTGGTCTCCCTGTGGTCTTCATACTGTCCATGTTCTGTCCTGTCAGCATATTCATTTGTTCCTACAAACTCATCACATGCAAATATCTTAATTTGGTATGTGCACCAAAACCAAAGATCCCAAAGGCTCTGCAGTTGGGCACTGTCACCTATAAGAGTCCTTTATCCCTGTTTTGGGTACACTGTTCATGTTATGCAGCTTCAAGTAACAGTGTGGTACATGTTTTCAATTTGTCCATCCAGTGTGTCTGCTGGCTTCTGACATAGTGGGCCTTGAAGGAAACTTTGTCACATACAGGCTTTTAGAAACCTATTTACCCTTGCTGTTCCTCATGACCATTGTTTTAATGCATATCTACTTTACCTATAAGACAATTCCTAAAAACAAATCTCTAAATATCATTTTCTAGTCATCACAATGAATATCTGTGGCATCTTGTTTTGCTATGTTCACTTAACTTTAGATGTTACCCACAAAGTCAACAAACAAAGCAGGCTAGGAATTTTCCATCAGAAATATTTTTTTTAAGGAAAAACAAGTATTGGTTTTTCTAGAAAAAGTTTGATTTGCCACCAAGAAAACTGAACTCAAATATTTTGTTTGGGTCCATGCAAAGCATGCATCTTGGGAGAGGCAGTCTGATCATTAGAGGAGTATGAGGATATCAGGCTTCCAAACTACCACTCACATGAGGAAATGCATGATGGTGGCAAACTGCAGTTGAGTGTTCAGCTGACTGAAAATTAAGCATGTAGGTGAGCTCAAGAATCTGAAACAAAACATTTTGATTTTGGAAAATATTTTGCTTCAGGTAAAAATGACACATGTTGACACTTCCAATTTGCTTTTTTCTTTCCTGAATCTGTGAATATTTAGAAATTTCCACTTGTCATCATGGGATCGGATAAGGAGAAGATAAGTATATGGGAGACTGCCATCTTGCAAACCCTACAAAGTCATAGGCCCCCATGGGCTGAAGAACTCCCACCAGTCCTCCCTCCCCCTTATTCATCTCTCCCAGCCCAGGTACTATTGCAACCACCTAGAGGAGGAAGAAAGACTCCATAAACCTGCAGGACCAACAAACCCAGCAGGCCACTAAGGGGAGGGAGGTGATAGCTGCAGACCCTTTGCAGGAGACAGTTGCAGACTTGGAGGGGAGGGTGGAAGGATCTCTCCTGGAGTTGAGGTGAGGTGGTTGGAGTGGATGGGTGAGGTATTGGTCATAGGGTAGTAAAAGGCTTTTTTTTTTAACTTGTGAGTGGCAATTGGGAGGTGTGGTTTGGGATTAGTGAGGTGGTATGCTTGTGTAGGGATTTAGGCAGAAAGGCAATGGTTAGGAGCAGAGGTGGTGTTGAAGTTCTAGGGCAGGCTTGTCCAACATACAGCCCATGGACTGCCACACAGCCCCCTCAAGCTGTTTTCTGAGGCCTGGGGTGCTGCAACAGGAAATGAAAGTAAACACTGTATTTTCATTTTGTGGCGGGTGATGTGATACCGCTTCCTGTGAGGTCTTTGAATATGGTAGGGGGGGCACAGGATGTGGGCACAGCAGCACTCAGAATGCTGCTCTGTCCTGCTGCCACTTTCTCAGCTGGGAAAGGATGCAGGCAAGGCTTGCTCCAGGAGGAAGGGGACAAGTGGCAGCAGGGCATGACACCCACTCCCAGTGCTGCCACACCCACATCCCATGCTGTCCCATGCCAGCTGGAAAGCAGTAACAGTGCCTGCCCCGCCATGCCTTCCTATGCCGGCTGGCAAGCACCAACATCGTCCCTCCCTCCATGTTGTTCCACGCTGGCTGGCAAGTAGTGGAAGCACAGAGTTCCCTGCTGCCACTTGCCCAGCCAGAGTTGGGGGGAACGTGATGCAGGCACAGCTCACTCCAGGTGGAAGGGTGCAAGCAGCAGTGGAGCATAGCCCCCCCTCCCAGCACTGTTGTCACACCCACATCAGCTCTGGGAGTGGGGACTCTGCCTTGCTTCCACTTGCCAGCTGGCATGGGGGGAGGGGCATGGGATGCAGGCCTGCCAGCACTGAGAGTGGAGGCCCTGCTGCCACTTGCCCCCTTCTGCCTGGAGTAAGCCATGCCTGCATTGAAGCCCCCCCACCCACATCAGTTGGGCAAGCAGCAACAGGACAGAGACCCTGCTTTCCCCCCCCCCCAAGTAACATGCCCCCCATCCAAGCTGGGCAGCTTGTCCCAGCTTCAGCCCCAATCACTCCCTCCCCCATGCTCCTTCCCTCCCCGCTCCCCCAACCCCAAAAGACTTACCAGCTGGAGGCAGCTGTGTCAGCTACTTGTTTAGGCTATGGCCGAAACTCCAAAGCAGTGCCAAATCTTTTGGATCTGATTTAGCTGAATCAAATTGGGACAGTAATTCAGATCTCCAGATTGAATCCCTGTCCTCCGAATCGGCCAAATCTGAAGTCTTCCCAATGTTATGATAGGCACCTGTAAAAAGGTCAAGGGTGAACTGCAGATTGGTCTCAGTGTGCACAAGGATAACATAATTGTTAGTGTACTGAAGGTTGGTGATACCAGTCTTGGTAACTTTCATTTTGCTGTGAAGGTCCTATAGGTTGAAAAGCCAATTGTCCATTCAATACTCAACCCCAATTCTCGGAGGAAGGTGATCACAGATGAGCATCCAAATAACAGAAAGATAGATAGAAAAAAGGGTTGGAGGGGTGACATAACCCTACTTGACACCAGTACAGCTGGTAAGTGGGTCTGTCTCTGATTCATTGCAAAGAACTGTGGCGATCATCCCATCATGGAGTAGCCTGAAGATACTGATGAACTTCAGTGGAGAACCAAACCTAGCGAGCACCTTTCATAAGGCTTCATGATTGATGGAAATGAAGGCCTTGGTTAGGGAAATGAATGCTACAAACAGCTCCTGGTGTTGCTGTCTACACTTCTCCTAGATCTGTTGTACAACAAAAATCATGTCAGTGGAGATGGTCTAAAGCAGGCTTGTCCAACATATAGCCCACGGGCCGCCACGTGGCCTTCCAAGCTGTTTTCTGAGGCCCAAGGTGCTGTGACAGGAAATGAAAGTCAACACTGTACATTTGTTTGGGGGAGGGGGTGTGACGTGATACTGCATCCTGTGAGGTCTTTGGATATGGCTCGCTGGCCCACCGGGTGATAAAAAGTTCCTGATCCGGCTCCACATTCAAAAAGGTTGGACACCCCTGATCTAAAGCCACACTGGGATTCTGGAAGGACATCTTTGGCAAGGGGAAGGAGGTGATTCAGAAGGAGGCAAGTAAGATCATCATTTTTTATGAACTAGTATATGTGCCCGAGTTCACTGATTTAACCTTGTGGAGTGTGTTATCTAACATCAAGATATTAACCTCTTTCCAATATTTCAGCCACTGACAATGGAGAACAGGCCAATAGTGTATTTCAAATAGTGCATGTCAAAAAGTGATGCCTGAGTTTGTTGAATCACTCTATAAAGATTTGAATAGGCCTATATGGGTATGTCTACACATTCATTAATATGCTGTAATTATGGTGCATTAAGTTCAGTATATGTAATGACAGGTACTGACTTAATGTGCCATAATCAGTGCTACTGCACATTAGTGCAGATGAATGGATTTTTGGTGAGACTACTGTGCATTAGACTAAATCTACTGTGCATTAACTCAGGCTTTGCTCACCACGCTAATGTGCATTAGAATGTGATGTTGCACACTATGCTGGGTCCTGTTGCCAATTGAACTGGCCCGGGCTGGTGGTGCAAGCAGCCCCAGTGCTGGCAGGACCCAGCTGGGCATGACATGCAGTCCCTGCAAATGGCGCCAGCCCCCGATAAGAGGCACAGGCAGTACCAGCTCTAACCCACTCAGGGCCACTCCGTGTCATGGAGGGGCTGGCAATAGTGGGCTCTGAGCACTGCATTTCCACTGCTGCTGCAGGCAGTAAGTTGGGGGCCCTGTGTGTCTGGGACCCTGGGGAGGGGGGCTGTTGCCTTGCTGTGGCTCTGCAGGGTGGCTGGGACCATGGAGGGGGGCGGGGCTGTGGCTGTGTAAGGTGCCTGGGATCCTGTGGGGGATAGGGGTTGGGGCCGTCCAGGGAGGATCTGGGGCCATGCAGGGGGGAGCAGTCCATGTGCTTTGTGGAGGGGGTGGCATTTTGTTGTGGTCAGGAGATCCACCCCTCCTGAGAAGCCCCCACACAAGGTCCCCCCACACCCCCTCACCTTTCCCCATGCCCCTTCCCACCCCCTTCCTCCAAACCCCACATCCTCCATCACACACCCATCATGTGAGAAGAAAACCAAGAGCACACATCAATGCATATAGATATTTAGAATTTATTTTATCATGGTGATAGAGGCACTAGTAGGCTTCCAAATTGCTTTAACGTTGTAAATATATCAATAAAGCATCACCCAACTAATTGATCCTTCTCTCCCCCTCTCTTTCTCTATATATATAAACTTGCCCCAACAAGCAGCTCAGGGCTACTCTGGCCAATTGGTATCTGGGGACACTATACTTTGTGCCAGCTGAACATATATATATGGGGGAGGCAGGGGGTATCTTTTGTTCTATTGTGGAAGAATATGGATTTTGAGGTATTTTTTAAAAAGGATTTGGGATAATGCTGCAGCAGTCCAGCTGGCACAAGGGGTAGTGTCTCCAGATAGCAAGTGGCTGGGCCCCAGAAGCTCCTGAGAGTGAGTAGCCCTGAGCTGCTTGATAGACCCAGTTTTTATATTGCTGGGGCCAGCACAGGACAGGTTTTTACACTGCTGGGGCTAGCACAGGTGCTGGCCTCAGGCTCTAGCTCCCCTTGGCTGCAGATATGGGAGGAGCCAGGCGAGATTATTTTGCCCCAAGTGGCACAATTTGCCCCACACTAAAGAGCATGTCCAGGCATGTGTGCCAAGGCAAAAAGCCCTGGCTCAAATTTGCACCTCTTCTATCTGAGCTGCTGCAAGTGCATATACCTGCATGTGTGGAAGTACCCTATGTGGCACATGGTAGATTGGTGAGGGCACAAGCAACACAGTGGCAGATTGGACAGGGGACAGAAAGAAGAGTATCAAATCAGGAGAGAGCACGTGACAGCAAAGAGAGAGCAGAGAAGTACCTTGGTCAGGGAGCAGAGGGCAGGAAGCTTAATAGCAGATCAAAGGGAAAGTGATCAAAGAGACACTTAGGGAAGGTGTGGGCTAAATTATGGCACACCTGTCAAAAGGTTGGCCACCAGTGCCCTATGGGATAAAGGTTTATTGTTTCTCCATAGTTAGCTATAACAGGTTATACAAGAACAAAAAAAAAAGATTTAAATGTTGATGAAAGCCCATTTTCATTGTCAAGTTCATTCTTGCCCTATCACATTGGAGATGAAGACATGCTGGCAACATTCTTTCTTTAAGGATGAGGAACAAAGATGCTATGTATGCCTCTTGAAAATAAACAATCCTAACTTGCTTTCCAAAATTTCCTGCTACCAATTCAGTTACATATTTTATAAGTCATTTAAATTATTTATAAATCATTGACATCATTTGGGAAACTGTTGGGTAACACATATTTTGTGCACGACCAATAAATTAGTTATCTGACCTATAAATTATTGGTATAACTTATAGATCAGCTTTATATCATATAACTCAAAAACTTATATGTGTAATAGGCATTAAAAGTTCTAATTTATAAATCACAGTATGATGAATTGGCCTCATATAAAAGCACCTTGGTCAGGGAGCAGGTATTTAATATCTGTCACTGCCTACCCTTTCATATATATATATATATATATATATATATATATATATAACTCATGCTGAATGCCTGCTAATAACTGAGCACAGGAACATACAAAAGGTGAAGAGAAATATGTGTTCTTTGCTTCTTTAAAAGCAAATTATTGATATACACTTTAATGTTTATTTCTCTGTACTGAACAGACATGGGATATCAACTAAACTAGAATTTACATTCCTTTTGCAAGTAACTTGGCACTTCTTAATTTATTTTCTTTTAGCAACCCAGATTAGCCAGTAATCATGTTGCTCCCATACAGCTCCCTAGGATGTTTTCTTTTTCTTTTCCAATAACTCCTAAGTTTCTGAAGTTTCAAATTAATACCCAAATCTTTCCTCTATTTCTCTTTTAGAGTTGCTGCTTTCCATTAAAAAGCTCTCAAAAATCACAGCTTTTATATTAACATATTCAGTGGTCCTAATGCCCCAGGTTGTGGGAGCAACACATGGCTTCCTGAATTACTAACACATGGTGCATGCTCAGCTCCATTATGCTTTATGTCTCCCAAGGGGATAGCTTCAAATGACACCGTGTAAACTGAAACTGTTATAACAAAATGTGAACATATACCAGTAAGAACCATAGTGATATGACAGTAGCAGACTAATAATAAGCCAAAAATATAGTTAGAGAATGGAGCCAGACATAGAACTTCTGAGCAACCATGAAAAAAAGTACTGCCCTCCTCAACTTTTTTTGTGGGAGGAAGCACTGAGTTTTAATTTATGTAGCTGCCAGGATCATGAAATATTGGGAGTAAAGAGGGACCTTACCACAGCCCTTTCAAAATAAATGAAGACAAGAAGGGCAAAACTGAATTAAAACAAAGGTAGAAAGAATTGCCATTCTGATCAGTCCATCTATTGCAGCATCTTTTCTCTAGTATTGGCCAATGCCACATGGTTTAAGGAAAGATACAACCTTCTAAATAATAGATAGTTAACGTAATAACTTGCCCCACCAAAGGTTGGAAGATGAAGGAGAAGTAACACAAAGAAATGCACTACAAAGAACCCCGTCATCTTTGCTAGCTACAGTCAATTATTTCTAGAAGATGATGGGTATTGACTTGGATCTTTTACTAGCTGCTATTAAGTGACAACCATCAGCAGTATGCTCAGAAGTGCCAATGGTAATTAAAACTTTATTGTCAAATATATTTCACAGTTCATTCATGCTGGACTGAGGCAAATGAGTAATTTTTTTGGTAATTGTTTCACAGAACCATTTACAAGACAGCTCTGAGTAAAATAGAAATTGCTTATTCAAAAACTGGTGGAATTCATTAGCAATATATCAAGGTCACAGGTGAAATCCAAAACTTTTTCACAAATAGAGAAGAAAATTAGCTTTTGAATGACAGGTGTAGAAACAGCTAAAAAGATCAGCTATTCATACAAGCAGACTGCCTGAACTATACAGATGTATATAACTCAGAATTTTGAATCCATAGATCAAATGTAAGACTTTGGGAAATTGGCTTTCAGTGCCATTACTGTTATATTAATTTATAAGCAATACCATTTTTGCTTATAATCCATTATTATAGTACATGTGCATTATGATAGTTTCTACTATTATTACAGTGCATGTGCATACTTTACAGAGATGAAAGCAGATACAAACAACCCTATTCCAAAATAGTGTGCTCATAAGTTGCAGGGACACACACACACAGAGTGTGACCTTCAACTACTCACAGGGTGAATCTCCATGTGCAAATGCAGCTGGATGAGTTTACTCTGGAGTAAACCCACACTGGACAGGCATCTACACATGCTCACATATGGGCTTTGTTCCCAGTGGAGATGGCTGTTCCTACCCTGCTCTGCTCCCTGGCAGCAAGAGGGAGGTCTAGACATGCCAAGGAGCATGAGGCCAGGAGTCAGCTGTCTTCTGGTGGGGGCTGGGAGAGTGCTCCCTGCCCCAGGGAGCTGCCTGCTGCTGGAGTAGGCTCCAGTGGCAAAGCCCAGGTGGGGAGAATGTCCCCCTGCCCCAGCAGAAGGGAGCTCCTGTTCCTGGATCCCCCTATCAGGGGAAGGAGGCTTGGAAGGATCTGCAGGGAAGGGGCAGGACCAAGCCCCCTGCCCTCATCTGCTGGTGGGGAAGCTAGCAGTTAGCCTCTGGCTGGGCAGGGATTTCTCACCCAGCTAAGGATTTGTGGCTAGCTGTCCCAGCAGCAGATTGGGGCAGGAGGTTGGGACCTGCCCCTTCCCTGCGGGCCTTTCAAAGCCCCATGCCTAAACTGCCCAACTGGGGCTTGGGTCTAGAAAAAAGCTGCAGGGCTGGGACATGCCCCAGACCTGGACAGTTCCCAGCGAACACAAGGCTATATGGGGAAGTCTACAAGTGCAGCCTGGAGCTGGCTGGGAGCTGCCCAAACAGGGACAGTCCCCCAGTCAGCTCCAGGCTGCATGTGCAAACTTCCCCACACAGCCCCAGGCTGGCTGGGAGCTATCCCAGTCTTGGGCAGGTCCCAGCCAGCTCCAGGCTGGCTGGGAAACTCTCCCCATACAGGGAACTCCCTGCCTCAGCTCCATGATTGTGATCGCAGAGCAGGGGCTGGGAGATTGCTCCCTGCCCCTGGGAACTGCCTTCTGCCAGGGCGGGCTCTGCCACCAGAACCCAGACAGGGAGCTCCTGGTCTTGGCTCCACAATCAGGGAGTGGGAGCTGAGAGTTCCCTGCTGCCAAGGCAGGGTGGCATTGTCCACACCCAGGCTCCGTTGGTGGAGGCTTTCCCAGCAGAGAGCAGCGTCTAAGAGTAGGGAGCAATCTTACACTTCCTCTTGCCTGGTGACCAGGAGCTAATTTGCTCCCAGTCAGCTGTCTACATGTGCCTTACTGCACAGTAATTACTTGGCAGTTAATTTGTTACTTGCATTGCAGGTAGATCCTTACTGTGCAGTAAGGATCTGCACATGTAGACAGTGGTGCTTACTATGCAGTAATTGCTCTACTGCACAGTAAAGCATCTCATGTAGATGCATCCACAGTCTATAAAAGGTTGGGTTCATTTTATACCAAACACAAAAATACATGAATCTCCAAACCTACACATTACATATTGAAGCCTAGCAGGCAAATACTTTAGTAATAGGCAATATGAGAATCTATATTGCTATCCAGGCATGGAGGCACCATGTCAGGATTAAGGGGGGTAAATGTCACCACATACCAGAATTAATAAGAGTAAGCATGCTGCATATTGATGAGACAATAGATCTTATAGTATCTACAACACAGTTAATTTAAAATATTCTTCTAATAATCAATAAGTTTTTAAATAACAAAGAATAGCAATCCTGTCAGATGGATACAAAATAAGCTTTGATGCAAAGTACTGCTCTCCTTTGAATTAAAGGATTAAAATTTACCATAAACCATATACAACTGATCAAAGTAAATATTAAGCAACAAACATACTTTGAAGTAGAGTATATGTTACCGACTGCAAATTAAGTACATTTCTTTGACTTTTAATTATTCTAAGCAGGTAGTTGGTTACATTTTAAAGTAAACATAAAAAGCTAGACCCTACTCCCCCTGTTGGATGCCTAAGTGGATTTAGGTGCCTAAATTTGTTTGATGCCTATTCCATTGTGCTTGAGTCCCTGAAAAACAGTTATCACTCCTGCTCCTGACTATTGCTTTTTGTGACTTAGTCTTAAGGGTAAGATGATGGCATGTTAAAAAAGTAGACACAGTCTTCTTTTTAAGGGACTTGAGCAGGTTGTAATAGTATAACACTAAGGCACCTGATAGGAATAGAATTTGGCCCAAATATATACGAATAAGATTCTATTAAGAAAATAAACCTTCTTTCCTTTTTTATGTAAACATCTTTCTACAATGATAACTGTCTAAAATGAAGATGATCAAGTGGATAACGCATCAATACTGTATGTCACAGTGAAGTTTGATTGGTTGTTTCTGGAAAAAAGAAAGCTTGCAAGGAGCTACAGTGAACTTTTTGTAAATTAAACTTTACTTGTAATGACAAACTATTACATGCTCTGCTGGTGTAGAAAATGGCATTTTTCTTTCAGCTAAGTTACTTTTGAAAATTATTTGAATAATGGTACACTTGTACATCCAAATCAATTTCTTGTTATTATAATCACACACTTTCGAAACAAAGCTGACTTGTATAAACATATTTAATCATGATAGAATATTATTCTCTCATTTTTCCAATGTTGTTCAGCCATGGCATTCAATCACTAAATTAATTAACATGTCTGTAGTTTTATTTGGGTTGCTGTCAATCAAAGAAAAACTTTTAAAAGACAAAGAATTTTCCTGGCAAATAGAATGGGCTAACTATACTAAGAGAAAGTAATTGTTTTTAAAAAATTTATCTTTCATAGACAGGAGAGTTTCTCTACTTTGCATATTTCATATTAATTTATGTGAATAGTCAGAATAACAGTTGATTAAAAATCCCATAAGAATTCCATTATATTTGAACTGATTTGTCAATTGGTTTACCAAGCTATTCCATCATACCTGCATCGCCACACTATCTACTTATTGATCCTAGTAATAATAAGGATATTGCAGTCCATTCCACAGGAATTACATGGTAAATTAACATTCAAAACTGCCACAAATGAGGATGTTGTTTGTCAACAGAAAGCTTTCATAATTCTTTTCTGTAATGATAAGATGTTTTTGTTCATAAATTACTCTATAACTTCTACTACACAGGATTATTGCTTTTTGTTTCTTTTATTGTGGTTCATGTTTATATCTTGTTGTCCATTCTGAAACTGTTTATGCATTTTTATTTTTTCATATAACTTTTCAACTGCAGTTTTCAACTTTTAAGAAGCTTTGGCATGATCCTTTCCTAGTCAAACTTTAAGGGAAGGTATCAAGTTGGTGCCTGTCTTAATGTTATCTGAGGAGCAGCATGTATGTTAGAAGAAAAAAACACAGCTATGAGGTAGATATGAGGGGGCAGAGATGAGAGTCTGTATAATTATGTGTTGAAGATATAAGGTTTTAATGGGTCTGTGAGTTTTTTCAGGGTCAAATGTTTTAAAAAATCTTATTTGGAAGCAATAGACAGTCTATGGAAAGTGTGAAGAAAGAAAACCATTCCACACAAGTTCATATTTTAGACCAAAGAAGCATGGCATTATATCTTTTGATTTAAAATTTTAACAGAATTTGTAGGTTAAGAAAAACCCTATTATAGATCAGAATTTTCAGCCAAGATAGTCAGCAAACTTCATTTTATCAGCCTCAACTGCTGCAGATTCCTAATACAGAAGCTACAATAGTTTTCATAATTCTTTGTTGGCAATGTGAAATCCAAGGCACCAAGACCTTACAACTGTGAAAACATTGCAGATCCCATGAATGTGTGAAGTAACTGAAATACCATACAGTTGCAGTGACATTGTCAACTGCAGTGTCCTATGTACTTTCAATAACATTGTAATGGCAGCAGTACTGCAACAGGGCCATTACAATGTAAATTAGACTATTTCATGAAGTGCTCCATATACCCATAATAATGTCATTGGCAATAACCCAGACAATTTATATCACATACAGTTTAATATCCCATATCATCTTAGAAAGACATTAAATACAAAAATGCACTTAAATAGCATTAAAGTTACAAATTAAATATGCTGTACAGGTATGCACATCATTCACTATTTGGAAATCCTTTTTAGATGTTCACAGACACCAAATTATATACTCACAAAGGGTGATATCCATTCCACCTGATAAAATTCATGTAATCTTACATTGCACTGTTGAGTGCAATGATGCTTAGGTGATGAACTCTACCTTTCAATCTACAGCCAGGACAGTCCCTTCTTGCAAGCTAAAACAATAGTCATTGCTTCTCAAATCATCTGAATGGATAGGGACCACAGGAGCTCCCAGCATACCTATTCTGTTCTCTCACACTCTTCCCCGCTACACCAGTTGCATTGTGATTGTATTGTCTGTGGCATGCAAACAGTGCATGGGCACCTCTGCAGTCACCTGATATGAAGTTACCCTGTATAGTTTAATTATGCAGAAGGATTTATTAAAGGGGTGTCAACCAAGAAAAATGTAGGATGAGTAGCGTCTTGACTGTTTCAAATTTCTTTGCTTAGTTTTTAATCAAACCTATAATTTTCTGTACCAGAATATTCTGTAACGTAAAGTATCCATCACAGTGACTATTTCCATTATACTACCACAATATCATTTTTACTTACCATTTCTTAATATTATATTTTAGTGTGTTAGACCAGGTCTGCATTGAAGTAGGCAGTAAGCAATACACGTAATAGTAATAGGTTGAGTGCATCCCCCCCCCAACTAAGATTTGCTCTGGTATTAGCAAAATGCCATTTCATTAATACACTCAGAACAATGCTGTCTTGCAAAGGAAATAAGAGCCAGATGACTTGCCAAAGAGGGGAAAAAATAAATACCAGTAAGACTTTTGGGGGTTGATATCTTCATTTGTACAACATAGCTTACAGTGGAGGAAAGTACTGCTCATCAGTTGTAGACTGATAAATTTGAACTAATAAAATGGACATGCCTGAGGAATTTGTGTGCGCAATGAGCTAAGTCCAAGATCATTTGGGAATATTTCTGTGTGAAATGAGCCTAGCATTATACAGATCCCATTCTGTCCTTCATAAAACTTGAAATTGGGGCGGGCGGGTGGAGAATCATCAGTGAACTTTACATGTATAATGCTTCTATAGCAACACACTTCTATAGTTCTTTATTGTTTTTTTAATGGAAAGTTTGCCACCTGTCATGATATGTTAACTTATTTCAAAACATACTTTTCCTTGTAGTGGAAGTGGATGGATAGTTTCTCTAAGCAAGCCAAAGATTGTTAACTTAGAATGGGTAAATAGGAGGGAGGAAAAGCCTAAAGTTACATGATTGAGAATATTCAAAACTTCTAAGCTTGAAGTACTTCAGCTAAATTAAAAGCTCATATTTTAAATCATACTGCTATACAGAGAGCTGGTCTTTTCCCTGGGTTTTATTTGCCCTTGAGAATTCAAGTTGTAATACTAAGAGTGAACTGGGAAACTTGACAGGATTTCTTATTTTAAATTCCAGTCTACTTGGAAAGGTATTTTGCACTAAGAATTGAATTTCTGCAAAAGGAGAGGAAGTGAGGTGAAGTGAGGCAAGGGTGCCCCGAGCTCTATGAGCATAGGTAGCTAGTCCCAAGAGATGGTGGGGTGGGGCCAGGTTGGGCCAGGCTGGACCAGGGGGTGGATAAACCCTCATTGTGCTGGGGGGGGGGCTTGTGTGGATGCAGCTCATCCCCACATTGCGGCTTCCCTACACCTGAAGATTGGCACGCACAAGGCAGTGCTGGCCAGGGGAGTGGGGTCCACTTCCCCCTCCCTGGCCAGGGTCATTGGCTAGGCACCTCCACAGTAGGATTGGAATAGAGACTGTGAAGACCCCATTTTTTGTTTTGTTTCAACAAAATGCCATGATATGGCTGCTTGCTGTGGGACTCCCCAGCAAGTGGCTATATTGTGGGATTTCATTGCTAATTGCATTTTTCATTAAAATCACTTAATTTCATGAAAAATGTAAAATCATGATTTAAACCAGGCCTTACTTACAGCAGAGCAGTTTCCATTTCTCCGCTCTGAGCATATTCAAAAGAAGTAATTTTCCTTTATTTTAACAAAAAATAAAACCTATAGTTTTTTTTTTAAATGAACAAGAAGACCAAACCATTTTGTGATCTTGGAACAGCATGCAGGGGCAAACTCCTGAGATATCTTTCAGACCTGCTGTTTCTGAATAGCAGATTATATTAATGAAGTCACTTGGTATTCATGAAAACGTTTTCAGTGTTCGATAGCTTTTCATTGTCATTCAGCTTCAGCAAATATGCCATTCAACAAGTTATAGAAAGTTTGGAACGGAGATCCAGCAAACAAAAATATTTACTTCTCCATTTCTCAATTGCTTCCTAAGCCTCTGTGGAATAGCACTTCAGCACTGCAAAGGAAAATGCCTGTATTAGTAACCTGGGGACTTGCTTTACTTGAGTTATCATTCTGAGATGTTTCATAAAACTGATATCAGCACACCTGTACGTGCTTACTAATCTTATCAGTTAACATGGTAATAAGATTCATAAAGGAACCTAATAGATTCAATTATTGTTTGGTAATAAACCACAGACCTTAGAGAAGTTCAGTGTACCCCCAGTCTTTCACTAGTAAATATCAACTAAAAAGCTAAAACAATATTTACTCATAGAAATGTACTATGTTATAGACTATAAAATATGCAGCATTTTGTGAGAAATAGTACAGCATTTCTGGAGGAGGGAGCAATGCTGAGTTACACTTTCTTATGAAAGATTATGTTTCTTTGAAGTAGTCTCTGCACTGCCTTCTGCCTGATTTCAGATTAACACAGCTAATTACCCATATCTAGAAGTATTCATTAATCTCTTATAACAAAATTGCCCAACTGATCGCTGTCTCTCACTCTCTTTTCTTTTAATTTTGGAGGAACATGGATTTTGAGGTATTTGACAGAGTGACCTTTGGGATTTTTTTTAACAGAGATGTTTCAGTTTTCCAATACAGAACACAAGATTGGCTAGGGAGGCCAATAGCAGGAACCTGCCTACTCAGAGTTGGCACCTTGGACTCAGCTGGAAGTGGCTGGCCTCCTGGCCAGTTGCAGCTAGGAGGACATGCTTTGACAGTTGAAAGCAGGTCACCACACTGGGAACAACTTCTGGATGATAGCTGCCCAGATGGCTGGGCAGGGGGGTTCCACAGACCCACGCTCCATGCTCCCGCCCAGCTGTAGATCTCTTTACATCCTTGCCCCCACTGCTTCCTTACCTGCTTCCCTGAGTGAGCGAGATTCCAGGGAAGCCTAGCAGGTCCCTGGCAGCTGCAGCAGTGGCAGCAGTAGCTCTGGCTGGAAGCTACGTACTTACCAGTCTGGGCCCTTCTGACCATGAGGTTGGGACTGAGGCACAATAGGGTATTTTGGTGGGTGGTGTGTATAAATGGGTGGCTTGCTCCCATCCTCATGAGCAGAATGGTGGGGCAGGGTAAAATTAGTTGGGGGCCCCACGGACTGGATGAAAATGCTGGTGGGCTGGATCTGGCCTGTGTGCTGTATTTTGCCTGCCCTTGCTCTAAGCACTGGTAGCTCCATGACTGTGTTATTATTAGACCCTGTGATTGAATGAATGTCTGCATCACATGAGCCATGAGAGGAACTGATGACTGCTAGACAGAAAATTGTCTTGTCAGATACATTATGAACATCTGCCTTGCTCTTAAACACCAAAAACAGCCAAAAGCAATGCAAAGAACCCTCAACAACAGATCTCTTCAAGACCCATAGATCTGTAAGGATTTCCAACAGTGTCTTTATGAACAGCTCTCTGCCCTGCCCACAAATGAAGGCTACATTGAGGAACTCTGGGAGGGGGTTAAAACCATTATCTATATAACCTGTGCTGAATCCATTGGCTATACTGCCCATTGACACCAAGGCTGGTTTCACAGTTGTTAGGGGCTGGAAGGGACCTTGGAGATCTTCAGGTCCAGCTTCCCTGGACTTGGGCAGGAAAGACTGCTTGGATCAGATAACCCCAGCAAGATGGGTTTGATGAGAGCAACTCTGAGATCCAAGCCCTCCTACATGGTAAGATGACACCTCATCTCAGCAGAAGGAGTTGTATTAGCTTCTTAAAGCCAAAACTCAAAGGAGAATCTGAAAAATCAAAAGTCAAGGATGGCAAGATAAAGCCAAGGAGATTCAGCTAACAAGCCTGCCACACAGTTTTTTTCCAGGCAATGAAAGCCATCTATGGTCCAAGCTTCCATGGTCCTAGTCCTCCAATCACAGGATGGCTCAATGTTCCTTAAAGACAATGAATTATCCAAGCTAGACTGAAAGCACTTTGAGGCACTCCAGCACTGTGAGTCAACTGTCACAGATGCCATTATCAAGTCAATCCCTCAACACCTTGAAAGGGGATCCCTTACCAACCCTCCTATCCCAGAGGAAGCTTGGCGTGCCATCAAGGAAACCAAGAACAACAATTACGATGCCTAGGGGGTGCATACAGGTGGACATGCACCCCCTAAGATTGTCTGCTACTGACACTGCCGGTGGTGCTTGCAGGGAGTAACTGCTTGCCACGCTCCCCCCAACTCCCACCACTGACACAGCCAGCAGCATCTGTAATCGGTTGCCAATTGCCAGTCAGTGCTCGCCACCCTCTCCCGCCACCATCGATGACAGCATACTTGCTGAAGTCAGTGTTAACTAGCATTGAGTTGAGGATCCTCAAGCACCAACTTCACTGGACCAGACATTGTGTGCAGATGCCTGATTCTTGACTCCCAAAACAACTGTAGTGGACTCACCTTTTGAGCTCTGCATGAGTCCTGGGCTCAAAATTCTTCAATTTTGATTGGTGGAGCCCATCCACCAGTCAGAAGCCAGCCAGGGTAAGCAAGGCCATGCCCTTTCCCTGAAGGGAGTGGGGCAAGGAGCAGTCCAGACTTGGTTCGAGACTGCCCCCTGCCAGGTCTGGAGAACTTTGGGGGTGGAGCCCCAGAAGTGCATAAAAGGAGCAGCATGCCTGGCACACAGGGAAGATGTGACGGGAAGATGAAGAAGGAAGATTGGGGTGAGAAAAGCTGGGTATGAGCTGCCCCAGCAGGGAATAGCCCTGAGCCCCTGAAGATCCCTGAGAGCATGTGAGACAGTCAGGCTTGTCATGGTGCAGGGACCCACTGCACAGAGCAGCCCTGGGTAGGTGTAAGACCCTTGGACTCATCATGGTGGAGGGACCCACTGCACGGAGCAGCCCTGGGAGGGTGTGAGACCCTCATGCTTGTCACAGTGCCTAGTCCGATGCACAGAGTCCAGGCCCTAGGAGCACAGCAAGGCAGCTTGAGCTTGCAGACCCTGACAAGTAGCTGGCAACCACTATGTACAGGACCTAGGCAAGATCCAGGAGTGGTGAGCAGCAAAAGGCTGCTCAGGTTAGCCATCTGGTGTGAGACCAGAAGGCTGGAGCCCTGCATAGGGCCCCGGCAAGCTGAAAGAGTCCAGGTGCCGAACTGGGCATGGAGAATGGGGAAGGCCGCCCCAGTGTGAGGCGGGCATTTGGGAGCCCAGCAACCCTGCTAGGTGAAGCTAGCCCTCAGTGCTCAGAGTGGGTCTAGAGTGGTGCAAACAAATCTGAGGGCCATGAGAGCCGAAGCAAGTGACATTGCAAGGCTGGGGTGCCCAGGCCGGGAGCACCAGGCCATAAGGGGAGTCCAGAGGCAGTGTGGGAGAAGAGACTGTGTCAGGGAGCATCATGATAGGACAAGCTGGACCATCAGAAGGGCTGTGAGTTATTGGGCCCTGAAAAGGAGGGCAGATCTTAGGAGTGGCCTCACTAGAGCTGGGTCACCCCTCCCAGTGGGTGGGTCTTGGGACCCTGTAGGGAGTGGGTGAGGGGACCTCTGTTCTCCAGGCTTGGAGAACAAATTCATAATTGGACTTCTATGTGCTTGAGATTCTGAGTTTATGTTGCACTTTATATTTTATAAATATTGTTCTTATTATTTTAGTGTTGCTAACTGTGATGTTGATGAGTTTGAGAGTTTGAAGAAATCTTTGGGTCAGTTATATACATATTTTTAAGTACTGTGTTTTACCCACTGGGGTGAATATTATTGGATTCATTGGGTCAGGTAACTCATTTCTTAACTTGGAGATTATGACAGTTATTTTGTAATATCAGGTATTCAATTATTTCTGGCATGTAAATGTTTTAGTTATATTTGTAATAATAGAACTGTATATAGTTAAGTGTACACTCATGGGGCTGTCTCTGTAGGGAAATGGAAGGAACTGCATGTAGGGCGGTGACATCCCTCTCTCAGCACCCTAGCCTGTCACCACTTCCTCTCTATTTGGCTGGGAGGACACACCCTCAGTGTGCCTGGGTTACACAAGTGCTCTGCTGTCAGTTTAGTTGCAGCCTGAGATCTCATGGTAGCCAAAGGAATGCTATAAGAATACACTCAAAGCATACCTCAAAAAACATATGCTGATATCAACACCTGCAAGGAACAGGCTACTAACCAACTCCAGTGGTGCTGCAACCTCAACCAAATGGCAGCCCATTTTGAAGTGTCTTGTCCTCAAGGCAGACAAGAGAGAGGGGCAGAAAGAAAATAATAGGAATCCCATGTTATAGTCTACTCTCCCCTGAGGAGGGACCTGCAACTTCTGTGTATGGTTCTGTGGCTGAAGAATTGGACTCTTAAGTCAGCTCAGGACCCATCAATGAGCTATGGTAGAGATTATTCTTGAATTGAGAGATTGCTGATGAAATTTCCATTGATTTGTAAGGAGTGGTGAAGGAGGCATGATCTATCACTGACATTACCAATGTACAGTCTGCCACATCTTTTGAGATGGTACCACCTGTTGTCCCTGGTGCTCAGCCAATCAGGATAGAGGAGTGTGCAAGGCCATGGGCCTGTTTTTACCCTACCTCCTGTAAGATATTTTTGTCACTGTGACATGCATTAACAGAGCACTCTTGGCAAACACTTGCATAAAGGATCTGCATTATAACAAGCCCCAGGGAACTGAGGCTCCTGACACGCTCTTCCTCCGCTCTTGTGTAAATATCTGTCTCTATCTAGTCCTGCATGAAGAGATATTGATTAAAGCTCCCACAGGTCAAGAAGCATTTTTACAAGGTATCTATTAGGGACATTTTTATTAGCAGTTCCTGTCCCCTTATTAATGTATGATCAGTTCGGTTCTATTAGTCAAGTTTAGCCTCAAATGAGTGGCCTTTTTCAATTACCGAGTCCACTCATAGATGTGGTACTTATACTAGGGAGACAGATCAGGTAAAGCCAGAAGCAAAGCTTGAGGAAGATCAGTGAAACTGTAGCAGCAGTGAAAATAAAATGTCATGGCTGAATGTGATGGCTCAATTTTTTTTTTCTAGAAGACATAAGATATTTGGGCCTTAGGCACTCACTGCTTTCTTAATAATAACAATGAGCATTGTGTTCCCTTTCGCAATCTGTTCTAGCTGATGTTTTTTCAATTTGTTTTTCAGTGTCAGTATCTCTGTTCAAGGGAAGGCGAGCAATTGAATAAGCAGGTTGTTGCTGGTCATGACTAAGTGGCACTGGCAGAGCTGTGGGGTGAAGAGTAAACAGCATTTATATGTGCTAGAACTGACTTAGACTGGTTATTTTTGCCTCTCTATTCAGCAGGGATTATACTACTACACAAACATAACAAATGAATTAATTTTTCAAGACATATTTTTTAAAATTCTTTTGGTGGCAGTAATGTGTCAGTACCTGAACACACAAGACGAATTACCAGGTTGCCCAGGAATTGTCAAATCCTGGCTGCCATTATGGATATTCACCATCTGTGTAAAAGGTAGAAAGTGAGGAGCTTCTGCTTTCTTTGCTAATGCTGCTCAGGTTGTTGTCTGGAATTCCAAGGTATTTTTCCAGGCAAACACAAGAGGGCCAGACTTTCCGCAGGAGTATGCAAATTTTGAAGGCACGCTAATTGCGTGTCTAGTAAGTTATTCTGATGTTACCCAATTACATCATGTGAACACATTGTTTGACTATAAGCAAGATGAAGGCAGTTTGGACATGTAACCTAGAACTTAATAAGAAAGCATAGATTCCCTTTGACAAAGACAAATGCAAGAAATTGTGGGAAAATTGGGTAGAAAAACTTATTTTTTTCTTTTGAAATCCTGTATTACAAGACTACCTGAAATCTGTAGAATCATAGAAATAGGGGATCACAACAGGCCATCTGGTATAATGCCCTGCTCAATGTCTGGGTCAGTTGGCCTGTTTTTGGGCTAATAACATTTTATGTGCCTGAATCTGTACCTACAAAACATCAGCACAGTACTGGGCAAAAGCACATTAAAATGTTTTGTGGCAGCTTTGTACCTTATAGCTGAACAGCATCTGCTCTGAAATGTCAGCTGTCAATTGTTTCTTAGCTTATTTGGATTATTAAGTCACATATGGCCTGGTGAATAGCAGACCTCCAACTTCTCTCTTTGTTTTTAGTTTTAGTATCAAAATCTACTGTCAACTTCTTTACACAGTTTGGATGTTGTGAGAATATGTAGTTCTCTTACCATTCCCTTTTACTCCCCCTTGCTCTAGGGGCTGTGTTTCCATCTCCATCTGTAACCATTTGTACTGCCTGTGGGAAATAATTCCAGACACACATGCAGGAACAAATCCAACACAGTTTTATTGGCAGAGCCCCAGTAGCCTGATCTACATTCTGCAACAGATGTGCACTATTAACTAATTCCACCAAAAATGCTGCTGTTCTCAGCTGTATTTTTGGTGACCTTAAAAGGATACAACATTATCCTGAGTAGACCTGCTGGTGGCTCTTACTGATCATTGTTGTCTCTTTTATTTTTATGTTAAAGTGTGCAATAATGGGAATAAAAAGATATAGTGATTTTGGTTTGTAGCTCCTCTTCATAAAGATATTTATTATTTGGGGGATAGCTGTTCTATTGGTTCTTCTCTGCTATTATCTTGAAAATCAGGTAATGAGAATAACAGCTTGCCAGAATGGTCATTCCTTTCTAACAATGATTTAGTTTCTCTAATCCATTCTTTTATCACACTGAGACTGGATTATAGTAATTCCATCTACCTGCAGATAATGATCAGGGTCACTCTGACTCTACGTATAGAGCCAAATTGTAGGGGAGCAGGAACAGGGCCAATTTCTTATTTTATTTTTCTACTGTTCTTAAACATCATGTTGTGGCACAGCACCTTTGGCAATTGGCCTCATAGAAATAGGATAGAGTGATAAACACACAGTTAATACTGAACACCCAAGCATTTGTCTGAGCCAATCATGCTTTCAGCCTGTGCCCACAGTACACCTTAATGTAGGCACCTTTTGTTTTATTCATTCGGAATGAGATACCTCAAAGCTGCTGTGACTCAGTTATCAGACTAGTTCCCAATTCAACTATTTTAAGTTATCAGACTAGTGCCCTATTTGACAACCGATAGTTGTTAGTTGCCCTAAGGCAAGGTGTCACTCATTCCTAAATTCACGTTTTGCCAAAGACAGCAGAAAGTCTCTGACTGTTTCCAAGAGTTGGTATATACTGTTACTTTTTTGTTTATTTTCCAGGTAGCATTGGAAATAGTTGTCTATTTGTCTGCCGATGCTTCATTTCACATTCAAGATTGCTTTGGATGAAAATTAGTCCAGCAGTTTTCAGAAGTTGCTTTGGGCACCAGGATACTTCTCAACTTGAATCTTTGCTTCATTAGCTACTGCTGAAACTGGAACAAATGCAGCAAACAAAGGTGATCTTTCACTTATTAAGACTCTCCTTCACAGAAATTGCACATTCACAATGTCCCAATGGACATTGCACATTCTCAGTGTCCCCAAGGAAGCACTTTGTCAGTAGGTTCCATTAGGTAATTAGATTTTTTGGTTAGGATTTCTAGGACAATCTCTCCTATAAGTTTTTGTTTTGAAAGAGAGATTTTCAAGATTTGTTTCAAACCTTCTAAACAAAATTATTGGTTCAAAAGAAGTGGCTTGTTGCAGCAAAGTAATGTATGGAACATGAAAATCTCTTGTTACTTTTGATTATTATAAATGAATAAGCCACTTACAGCTACCATAGTCCTGAAAATTATAAATGGAAGGATTACTGGAGTGCTGGTATTTGCTTATCTGAGCAACGCAATTAATAAGTGGCCCTATCTAGTGGGAATCTGAAATATCTACCTTTTAATTCTATCAGAAGAAAACAAATCTCATCCATCAGCTAAAGTGAATAAGAAACTAAACCTGACTTCCAGAGCTCAGCACTCACAACCTCAGCTGAAGTCTGTTATAGTTACAGAAACCTGCTACCTCTGAAAATATTTGAAATCTTTTTAACATTTTAGAATGCTTAGATCTTTGGAAGATCTGTAAAAGGGAGCTAACTACCAGATGGTGGGCTGAGCATGTAAATAAAGTAATCTTACTGCAGGCAATGTAAGTTCTCATTAAGGTGAGGAAGGTCTCTAGAAATGTCTCAGAAAAATCAAGACCTATTTTTAATAAAGAAAAGAGCTGAAATTGCAACCAGTTGATATGAAAGGGATTAATGAGAAGCATATATGCAAAACAGAGCACAGAAATTATGGAAATCAGGGTTAGTGCAGAGTGCGGAACAATTTAAATCTCTCTTTTAGGTTTGAGTTCTGTATTTCAACTGCTCTTGTGTGTAGGGTAGATGATGGTCTTGAAAGAACTGCAAGAATCTGTTCGCCAGAACAGAGACATGCTAGAATCTTAGGTAAACAAGCTGTTATTGTTCCCTAATGACCCTAGAATATATTGGAGAAAAGCCATCATTAAAAAAAAATCAACTCATTGGCATCCAAGGAGCCAATGTATTGGAATACCTGACTGACATGGTCAGCAAATTTCACGGGTGTAAATAGCCTTGCTACCTCAGAGACCAAAGCAGTAAGAAGGCAACAAATAAGGACATTACTCCAATCACGTGCATCTGTAATAGAAATACAAATAAGAATCCCTTTATCTGCCACTAATTGCTACTGCTTTTCATATTGCAGAAATCTAAGGTTCTTATGTTGGTCCCAGTGAAGAGAAAGGCAGAACTGCCATTGATTTTAACAGAAGGAGGATTCTATGCCTGAATTTAAGGATAAGGAATGAGTTTGAACACAATTTTGATAGTCCAACATGGCCTATCAAAAGCGTAACACTGATATGCAAATCAGAAAAGCTTACACTCATGCCAATCATTAACAATGTTGTGTTTTTATTGTATTAGGCAGCACCTTATTTTAGCCATTCATATCTGGATTTGAGCTAAAGATAATCTGTTGACAAACTGCTATGCGTAACTCCACTGCCCAATCGGCAGAGCTGGCCCTAAACATTTATAGCCATAGGCAAAATGCAGTATACATGCCCTTTACCTATGCTCTCCCCAGCTCTTTCTCTCTTTGTTCCTATCATATAGTTTAAGTTTTATTATTATATTTGCATTATGTTTTCTCTTAAGCAAATACATATTTCTAGTATTTTATGTTATCTTTTGTATTTTTCCTTTTCTTTCAAATCTTTGCAGGCTCTCCAACCAGTACCTTCTCTCTTCTCTTTCTGTTTGTTCCTAAGTTTTCATTAAGGCCGTGCAAAGCTTCAGTAGCTGGTTCAATTCAGCAGAGATTTGGCCAAATTTGGACACTGAATCTCCAAATCCAAATTGAATCAGTAGAACAATTAAATCTCTGAATCGATTCAAAGCATCCAAATCGATTCAGAAAAGATTCAGCTGCTTCGGAGATTCAGCCGTAGACTAAACAGGCAGCTGACACAGCTGCCTCCAGCCGGTAAGTGTGTTAGGGTTGGGGGAGGGAGGAGGGAAGGGGTGGGGGTGAGGGAGGGAAGGATTAGGATTGGGGCTGGGACAAGCTGCCCAGCTAGGGTGGGGGTGGGGGAGTGGGATGTGGGATGTGGGTGCAGCAGCGCTGGGAGCAGGGGGTATGCCCTGCTGCCACCCGAAGCAAACTGCGCCTCCATCGTGCTCCCCCCCCCCCCGCATGCCAGGTGGTCAAGCAGCAGCAGGGCATAGCTCCCACAACTCCCTCCACCAGGGCAGAGGCAGGCACAGCTGTAGGAGCTGCGGACAAAGCCCCCATGGCTGCCCTGCCTGGCCTCATCTCCTGCCTGGCCTCAGCCTTCCGACACTTGAAAAAGAAAATTAAAAATGGGGCCTCTGTAGGCTTGTGGAAGAACCCCCCTCCCCCATCCCATGTAGCGCAGCACAGTGGGAGGCTGTGAGGATCGCCCCCACCGCCCCACTTGGCTCCTGTGCGGCATCTGCTCCATCATGCAAGTGCAGAGCGACTCAGCAGGTCACCGTGTGCTGTCTGGGAGCTGGGGCAGCTCCACATGTCATCCAGAGCCCACACTGCCCTGTGCTACATGGTGGGGCTCTGCCATGAGCACCCAGAAGCCCCAGTCACTGCTGCTGCAGCCAGTGAGTACAAGGCTTCAAAAAAAAAAAAAAGAAGAAGCAGCCTCACTCTCACCAGCTGCAGGAGTGGTGATTGGGGCCTCTGGGCACTCATGGCAGAGCCCCGCCTTGCAGCGCAGTGTAGCAGGGATTCCCCTCCCCCCCACTTGGTACCCATGCACCCTGTCCCATGGCATAGGTGCAGTGCAGCTCATCAGGGCACCACACACTGTCTGGAAGCTGAAGTGACTCCATATGTCAGTCAGAGCCCAGCAGTACTCAGTCCCAGCAGCCCCAGCTCCCAGGCAGTGCATGGCACCCTGCCGAGTCAAGTTGTGCCCATGCCATAGGGCAACTGCTGCAGGGGTCTTGGGGGGGCATGATCCCTGATGCCCTGTGCTGCACTGGGGAACTCTGCCATCACCCAGGGGCCCCAATTACCCTTGCTACAGTCGATGAGCGCTTCATTTCAGAGAAGGATACCCATCCTCTTTTCCTCCCCCCACTTTCTGTGCCCTCAGCCACAGAGAAATAGGTTCTTACCCACTGGCAGTTGAGTGAATACTTTACAATCAAAGTAAGGATATATCCTAGAACATTAGGAGATGTAATTGGATCTCTAGACAGTCACATTCATCTGTACTCAGCAGGATCATCTTTAACCTCAAAAGAGACAAAGCCCTTTATGTTTTAGTCATTCACTATGTAGCCTTTGCTGGAGAAAAGGTAGCAAATGAGAGGTTGAAATGAAGGTCTGACAGTAATTGTATGTAAATGCAGTTACTTGAAAGTCTTTAAGTACAATACAAACATGGGATACTGGGTGCATCTACACATGCTGTTAAGGTGACATGATAAACTCCGGTGCAGTTCACACCAGAGAAAACTGTTTCCAGGCATAGCATTTATGTGTGCTCCTGAGACTGCAGCAATTTGAGCCAGGGTGAAGGAACCATGGTTTGGCAAGGAGTTCAGCTGGGGTGAGGGGGTCAGCCTTGAACTCCAGGTGGCAGTGTTGGGAAGCAGAGGGGCTGGCCATGGCATGAGGGTGCTGAAGTGCAGGGCTTGGCAGCAGGCAGGCAGCCCTTGCACTTTAGCACCCTCTTGCCCCAGCCAACTCTTGTCTCCTTCTACACATGCATTTCAGCAGAGTAAATTACTCTGCTGTAGAATAATACTGTCCCTGACAGTACTATCCTATGGTGGTGTACATTAATTTACTCCACCCTAATACCAGTGCACATGCAGACTGTGACACTTTGCTGCAGAGCTAATTAGTCAGCTCCACAATAAAGTGCACATATAGAAGCGCCCATTGGGCATGTCTACATGTACAATTTAATGCCCATGAATAACTCTGAAACTTATTTCTCCAGAGTTTTTTGCTCTTAGTCATACCATTTGAATGTGCCCCTAGGAGCAAAAAACTCTGGAGCATATTATTCTGGAGTTTATCTGTATGCAGCATATGGAGCCTGACTGCAGCAGCCTGGGCTGGAAGGGGAGGCAGGAGATCAGCCTGCCAGATCAGGGCTGCGTCAATGGGACTCCACATGCTGCAGAGGAGCTGGCTGAGGCAGGAGGATGCTTCAGCATGGGGACGACCTGATGGCTAGCCCCGCACTGAAGCATCCTGTGCCTCAGCCAGCTGGGACAGCGTCTACATGTGTGGTGTTGTGCACACAAAAAAAAACTCTGCAGCAGTCATAACCTGCTGTGGAGTTTATTAGTTTTGTACATCCTAATAGTGGTGCACGTGTAGATGCTGAGATGCTTACTGCACAGTTAATTAGTCAAATGTGCAGTAAATATCGCATGTAGATGCACCCACTGTAATCCAGAAAAGACTGTTTGCCATGATTTCAAACATAAAATGAAAGCATAATAATACAATGGATATATAATGTGATATTATGCCAAGCCAGTAGTAATAGTACTGAATTATATACCCATGAACCACAGGCCTATTGTGAAATAACATAATAAAGCAGTTTTTCATTTAGGAAATACATTTTCATGGGAGTTTTCATAGACACTGATCTTCATGGATGGAGAAAAATATCCCAGCTCTTTCTAACAAAAACATTTGCTAATGAAAATGGTCTCAGCTGTGCTCTAGGTAGGTGTTTGTTCTGCCTGTAGGGGGTGCTGTATTCAGCATAGAATTATGAAAGTCATTGATGTACCGACAGAGACCAAGCTTAACCAAGCAGATAAATGCTATAGCATATTACCATAGAAAGCATGATAGTCAAATCAGAAAACTTCCTGGAAATATAGTACAATTGCTAAAAATAAGAAAATAAGATGTGATTAACTTCTTTATTTGTTTTTATTTACTAAGTGTCACAATAAGCAGATTCATTAGACAGGTATTTTTTTTCCAAACAGGTTTTCTGCAGACAACACTAGTACAACAAAAACTGTGTTGTGACCCAGCTACACATTCAGTCAATTAATGGTGTGATAAAACAAGCAAAAAGCTAGAAGGTTATTTCATAAAAATGAGTAATAACTTTGTAGCTTATTCTAATCACACCATTAATTGAACATTTGGCCAAGTTCTTCCCTGTACCTGGGAGCCCCATCAACTGAGGGGCTCCCAGACAGGGGGGGTGCACCACTCACCACCAGTCCTGCAGGTGACAAGTGGTGGCAGTGTTGTCAGCTGTAGGGCTTGTAGTGGGCAGAACACTGCACCCCCTGTGAGACTCTGGAGGTGCAGGGCATCAGCAATCTGCTGTGCTGTCCCCACTGTGAACCTTATGAGGTTCAGGACTCACAGCAGTGTCAGAATCCCTACGCGTTGCTCCCACTGTCAGCTCTGCAGCTGATGTCACTGTGAGAACACTGCCCCTGTTGTGAACCTTATGGGCTGGGAGACTTGCAGCGGAGACAGCACAGGGGAACACTATGAGCCCCATATAGAATCATACAATCAATGAGTTGGAAGGGACCTAGATAGATCATCAAGTCTGACCCCCTGCCATGGGCAGGAAGGAGCACTGGGGGTGGCAGGGGTCATAAGACTCCAGCCAGGTGCCCATCCAAGGAAGGTGAGAGCACCACCTCTCTGGGAAGCCTATTCCAGGCTCTGGCCACCCTTACCGTGAAGTAGTTCTTCCTAATATCTAACCGAAACTTATCCTCCCGCAGCTTGTGGCCATTGTTTCTGGTGACTCCAAGGGGAACAGACTTTCCCTGAGTCCCTGCTGCTGGCCCCTGATAAAGTTGTAGGCAGCCACAAGATCCCCCTCAGTCTGGTCTTGCGGAGACTGAAGAGATTCAGGTCCCTCAGCCTCTCCTCATAGGGCTGGCCATGGAGGCCCTCAACCATATGAGTGGCCTCCTCTGGACCCTCTCCAGGTTCTCCACATCCTTCTTGAAGTGCAGCACCCAGAACTGGACACAGTTCTCCAGCAGTGGCCTGACCAGTGCCACATGGAGGGGGAGCAAGACCTCTCTGGATGCTTCCAGAGATTCACAGTGCTGGCAGTATTCTTTGTGTTTCTGCCACAAGGCTTGCAGCCTGTCATTATTACAGGTGTTCACTTTCAGCCTCTCAAAAGCACCCTTCATAGACACAAATGCTTATGCTATAGAAGGAAACCAGTAATTATCAGGAAAATCTTAACAGAGATTGGTACATTTGATCTCCAACAAACCAAAATCAGGCTCATGTACTAAATATACATAAATGTCTCTCATAAAATAAGCATTGTTTTCAATGATGACATTATTTTTAATCTTCATTGATTGCACATTACTGAAGTTTTGTCTGAGTTTGAATGAGGATTTGACCCCAGATCAAGCCTCCTGTAATAATCCTGTATTCATTACTCAGATTGCTTTCCTGGTTTTCAAATTCTCTTTTATAGTTCATGCTCACTGATTTTAGCTTCTTTACCCAGCCCCCCACCCCAGACCTTTACAGTCTCCCAGCAGCATAATGATTGGTGGGTGAGTGGGCCATGATCTGCCTTAGAAGGCATGCTGGAATGAACTATGGGAGTGTATCATCCTCCCATCTTCCATTCTTCCTCTGTATCAGCTCTGGCTCCAGCAGGAGGAGGGCAGAGCATCAGCAGCAGTGCACCATGTAGGAGTCGCTGATGTCATCTCCTTTTTTCCCTGCTGAAAATCAGAGTTTAAATGGCTGTTCGACACATGTGCCAGCAGCAGATAAGGAGGTGACCTCCCTGCAGCAGTGAAACTCCAGCTGCTGCTGCTGCTCCTCCTGTTAAAACAATGCCAGTTGTCTGTTTAGGGTGGGATTTCCAAAAATGTCCTGTGCTGACTCATCTCTGCCCCCCAAAAAATTATTGTGAGTTTCTTACTGATTTCAACTAAAATAGAATTAGGCAATCTCTTGAGTGTTTTGAAAGGGGATGTCTTAACAGCTCTAAAGATCCAAATCTTCTCTTACAACCATATCAGTAGTAGCATGCCCTGAAGGGAGACCTCTTGAAGTCAGAGGATAATTCAGTTTACAAGTTCATTCAATCAGTGATTATTCTGCTTCTTGCCATTACAACGACGTGTAGAGATATCAAAGCTAGTAGAACAATGTTGTACTAAGGCAGTTGTACTACTTCCTGAACCTCAGCCAGCTTGCTTAGAGCTGATTCAGGTATTCCAATACAACTTTATATTGTGCTGTATACAAATATTGTCATGGCTGTAAGCCTTGCAGCTGGTGGGGCTCACAGTGGGGACAGCAGGAAAAAAGTGGCCCCAGCTGCTAGCCTTGTGACGTGTGAGGCTCACAGTGGCAGAAGCACAAAGAATACTGCCAGCACTGTGAATCTCTTGAAGTGTGGGGCTCATAGTGTTCCCCTGTGCTGTCTCCACTGCAAGCCTTGCAGTCCAAAAGGTTCACAACAGGGGCAGTGGTCTCCCTGCTGCCCCTGCTGTAAGCCCCACAGTGACATCAGCTGCAGAGCTGACAGTGGGAGCAGCGCGTAGGGATTCTGACACTGCTGTGAGTCCTGAACCTCATAAGGTTCACAGTGGGGACAGCACAGCAGATTGCTGATGCCCTGCACCTCCAGAGTCTCACAGGGGGTGCAGTGTTCTGCCCACTACAAGCCCTACAGTTGACAACACTGCCACCACTTGTCACCTGCAGGACTGGTGGTGAGTGGTGCACCCCCCCTGTCTGGGAGCCCCTCAGTTGATGGGGCTCCCAGGTACAGGGGAGAACTTGGCCAAATGTTCAATTAATGGTGTGATTAGAATAAGCTACAAAGTTATTATTCATTTTTATGAAATAACCTTGCAGCTTTTTGCTTATTTTATCACATCATTAATTGTCTGAATGTGTAGCTGGGTCACAACTTAATGTGTGATTGCCTGGTTAATCATGCCTTAAGTGTAACATGTAGGGGGTCCTTAGGGTGAAGTTATGCATAACACTTAGACCATTCTAAATCTGTGGAGTGTTAAGCAGTGCCAAGATATCTGAGCTAGCTCCCTCTTTGGGGGAGGGGAGAGTTGCTAGGAATGGTATATCCTGGGATTCTGGAGGGCTGGAAATTGCTTCTTTCATATCTGGGCAGAAGACTGAATTTAACCTAGTTCAACCTAATTAGCATGATCCAGAGTTAATCCTCACCTGAAGCGGCATAATTTTGAGACATTCAGTCTGTGTACACATATTCAGATAATCTGGGAGAATTCTCTGATTTTTTTTTTCAACTGGTGGAAAAACGTACCCTGAGCCACATGTGAAGAGTGGAGAGTCTGCACTGCTGACACTGAAACAGCAGGGGGGTGGGGAGAACTGTGCACAAATGCCAGCATGCTGTGTAGGCTCCGTTAGTCAGCCTGGGGACAGATGATAAAAATGCATAGGGCAGCCCTGATTGGCTAACCCAGACTGCCCAGGGTCAGCCTGCATTTCCCTACAGCACAATGTGGGGATGGTGAAGAGGATATGTTCTCTTCCCAGCTAGAGCAGCAGAGTCCAGTGAGTGACTCCCCCAGGCTATGGCAATGGGGAATCAATATGGAATCTTCTGTGGGGAATCTTTTATGGAATCTACAGTGGGGAATCTTTTTGGAAAGCATCTTCTCTCTTAAAATGTACAAACACTGAATCTTCAAGGCAAAACTTTCCTGAGAGTGATTTAATCCTGCTTTTTCCCAGGTTTTTTTTCTCCTGGAGCAGCCATTTTCATTTTGTGAGAAAAAAAGTTGAACATCTGCACCCTTGTGGTTTCTCCCAAGAAACCCCAAGTGCACAGACATTCAATTTCTCAGGAGAAATTGAATGTTCGTGAGGCCACAGAAGGCACTTAGCATGAATTAATAACATTGCAGATGATCACATTTTAAGTGCCCTTGGTATGGTCGAAGCATAATAAGTAACTTTACTATAGGTCAAGCTTAGCAATGTTCTGTTGTGAAACAAACACTTTTCTGTAAGATCACTAATTCATTTGATAGCAAAATCTTTCATTCACTAAAAAAACATGATCTGGTTTGAGCCGGTGTCCTACAGGTGAAATCTCTATATATCCGTAGTAGTTTCCTGATCCCTTTATTCCCTCCTTTTAAATGTTAAACATTGGAATTTTAAATGATGTCTCCCAAAATGTTTGCTTGTCTTTGCCTGCAGGTATCTCTGTAACTCATTCTTCTTCACCAATTTAAAATTTTGGTAGCTCTCTTTGAAGTTGTTCCTTCCTACTACTTTGGTTCTTTCTGCGTTTTTGATGCCACTGCAATAGAATAAAGTGTTATTTCTCTTACATGAAACCTGCTGGGGTAGAAATATATGATTTTCAATCAAACGTAAAGTGCAACTGAATCAAAATGATGGGAAATTAGGGCCCACAAATCCACTGAAAACTGTCCTTGACGTACTCAGGAAGTTAATTGTACATATATATTTCAATATGCTATTTTGTAGAAGTGGCCTATTTGTTATGTCTTTAGAGTTATAAGGGATGATGTTCTCATTTATGCTGGTTTAAATCTAGATGATCCTGCCGATGTCAACATAGGTTGTTCTCACAGCAGTAACTGGCATGCAGTTTTTAAATTAAGCACTTCCATTTTAAAGGAACTCTATGAAATGGCTCTGTTTGGCATCTGTCCTTGCTGATAGGCAAGGATAAGATGAAGTTATGAGCTAAGTTAAGTTATTATAGCCGCAGTATTAATACTGTATGTTATGCAGAATGAGGAATAGGACTAATGTGGGTGTGACAGAGAGCAGTCTCCAGGGCCTGGCGCCGCACTGGCCCACCCACCTGTCTAGGCAGTCTGCCTGATCTATGCTGCCATGCCTTGTTAAAATACTAGTTATAATAACATGGGGAGCTGCCCACACTATGTCCCAATATCTAGGGGTTCACTCATGACTCCTACCTTCCCTTATCATGCCCCATGCCTTGCAGATGTTTCTCCCTGTGGTTGGCACTCTTTAAGTAACTCTATCTTTTCATCTGGGCTGCTTCACACTCTCAGCCCCTCACCTGGGCTGCTGCGCCTCTCTCTGGGCACCTCTTTGTGCCCCTCTCTCTCTGGGTTCTGCCCAGCTCCTGTGCCCTCTTTTCTGAACACTAATGTGGCCTCCAAACCTCCCCTTCTAGCCTCTTCCTGGTCCTCCAGAGTCAACAGTACCTCAAATACAAGCCCTTGGGCTATAACATAATGACTCCAATGAGGCATGTGTTCTGTCTCTTTAAGAGTGTAAAACTTCCACTTAAGAGAACACAACTCTAAGCCCTGGGTAACTTAGGCTCCTGGTTCTTATAGGTAGTAACATAGGTAGCATCTAGTCTCAGGTAACTTGCTTGGGCAGAGGCTCCTTTCCTTGGCAGTTGCTAAACAGAAAATGTCTCTGCCAGCTCCAACCCTAGGTTTACATTTTTCCAGCGCCCTGCCTCCTCCTGATCAGCTGACCTCCTGCAGGTGAGGCCAATTACCCTATTAGCCTGTTGCTTAGGCAAGCCACAGCTGTGGAGCTCTGCCTAGCCCTCTGAGCAGGCTGGCCAGGCTGATTCCGCCTTTTGAAGTAGTAGGCTCATCTTGGTGCCCTGCTACAGTGGGCAGTAATGTGTATAATGATACAAAGGCAAAATAATTTTTGGGAATGGTGCCTATGCTAGAAAGAAAAGTATTAAATATAGAGTTGTTATGAATATTGCTTAATTAAAGAAAACTAGAGACAAAGTTTGGATCTATATTCAAATTTACCCAGATTTCTGTTGTTTTGGATATATATTTGGATGACAGTCATGGTTTAGTGCCCTGCCCCGCTCAAAATATATTGATTCATACATTCTAGCACCATTAAGCTAAAGATCCAAAATATATTATTTTGAAAAATAGAATCAGAGTTATTAGTGGGTAGTTTGATTCCTTTGTGGATAAGTTAAGGAAAAGTAAGCACTTTAACATCAAAATAGAGAAAACACCAAGATGTTCGGATACCACATTTAGCATTCAAAGAATTACTATGTGAGCACATCTCATGCCTGTTGGTAGAATGGGTTAATCTTGTTTTATTTACCACCTTTACTACAAGCTTTGCCAAAAGTATGGGTTCACCTAGTACCATCTGCTGTTTTTATCATGTACTTCACTGAAGAGATGACGCATCAGAATTTAAATTTCTAATTCACATTTTGAAATGTAGTGATATCTTTATTATATTTTGAGATTGTATTTTAAACATTTTATATTTTTACTGGTTGGCTGTTTCCTTCTCTTACCTACAGTTCAGTTAGTTTTGGACATGAGAGAAGAACCTAAATAGGCAAGGCAGCAAATGAAATTGCAGAATATTGAAAAGGTCAAAGCAGCAACAGCACATGATAATAATTTAAAAAGTACATGAAGTATTTGAATTTTAATATGCCATTTTTGTGATGGCCATTGGAAAGAGCACAACAAATTACACCAAATAAATCTATAAAGACAGGACTAAAAACGGAGAGTTTAAACTTAACCCATTCCTGAAAACATAATAATTTTGTATCCTCCCAAAAATCTATACTTGAATTGCCAGGAGGAATCACAGCATGCATTTGTCCTCAATATATGTATTTTCCTCCAGGTTAGCAGCTTATACAATATTTAAAAGTGCCTTGACATCTGTGTGGCCAGGGTATTATATACTTACTAATGGACACTGCTCCAGAGTTATAGATTGCATTTACATTTACATTTGAAACTACATTATGGAGGGAAATATCTGATGGGTCAAACTATTTACCTTGAGACAAATTAAAGAGATTTGGCTTTAAAGTCCAAACTGATAAAATAATCCCATATTTTACATGAACCTGACATTTCAGTGATTTACATATGCTTGCTAATCTCATCGTTCTAAATTCTTTTCCTTAGCTGCTTGCATTTACGTTACAGGTAAAAAATAAGCAATGGAAATGTTATTTCTTTATGAACACTCAAATGCTACAAACAGGAAGTGATAAGGTCAGAAAAATGCCACAGGCCAAATTATTATAAGGAGAATGACTAAAAGTACTGCCAATTGGCCCTGTCAAGAGTCATTATGCCTATATAGTGCATAACACTTCCAAAGGCTGCTGGGAAGTGAAGAGTGAAGTCTGGCCAGTAGAGCTTGTTATGATGTTAAGCATGTAGGCAGAGCTACGTGTAAAAAATACCTTCTATATGTTGTAGAGTATACAGGAGCAAGGTTTCAAGCAGCACTAACCAGCAGTCTCTTGTGTGTCCTGAATTTATATTCAGGTTATAGCTGCTTTTGAACAAGAACTGTAAAGGAATAGGGTTCCCTATACACTTAGTGCCTCCCTGCAAGCCTAGTTGTAGCTTAGTCCCAACTGGTTGCTTTTACAATCAATGGGATGTCATTTTTTTATTAGAATATATCTAATATCTAGTACAGGGTGGGCCATTATTTGGGCTAGAAATCACTTAAGGAATTTTGGTGAGCTGTTGAGGGCTGATGAGGGATGCTGACCCAGCCTGCCCCCCCCACTCAAATCACAGATATTTACACTGGCATGATGGGGGGCAGAGGTGGGGGGGCTGGGGAGATGCCAATTGATCCTATCCAATGCCATCCACCTTGGACCCACCACCAGGGGCGCTGGATGGAATAGGTGGACAGGTGGGAAGGGTCCACATGGAGACCAACCCTGGACCCTCCTGGGCAGATTGCACTTGACTGAGTGGTTGGGATGGGGCCACAGGTGGGAGGGGAGTGGTCTGAGAATGGGATGGGTGGCTGGGGCTGGGTCCGGGATTGTGGGATCACTCCTCCCTGTGGAAGTGGCACCCATCACAAATATGTGCAGGGAATGGATAGTGGTTCTCCCTTAGGCCCCAGCCCCACACTGTCACTGCCTCACAATCCTGGCCCTGCACCCATCCCGCTCCTAGACACTGGTTCCTGCCCACTTGTAGTGCCATCCCATCTGCCTAACTGAGACTGCCTGCCAGTGAGCATCTCCATGGGGACCCTGCTTGCCTGCCTACTCACTCCAGGCCACGGTGCCTGGGCAGTTGGGCCAGATCTGGTGGCAGTGGTAGAGACACTGGCAGTGACAGTCAGAGTGAGCAACTGTCTCAGGGGCTTCCAGGAAGCTGAACCTGGCCACTGTGCTGCCCCTGCCCTGCCACGGCACAACCTGTCCCCACAGAGTACAGCTCCTGTCATGCCCAAGAGCCACTCATGGGGATTGGGCAGGCTGTGTTTTGTGGTGGGTGGTACCTCCATCCCCAGAGGTGGCAGAACCAGCTGCACCCAGCTGGGAGGCTGACCCAGCATTGGCCCTCCATCACAGCTATTTACACTGGCATGGCAAGGGGCTGGCTGGTGGCTGGGGAAATGCCAGTTGATCCTATCTGGCCCCATCCACCCTGCACTCACCACCAGGGGTGCTGAACAGAATGGGTGGGCAGGTGGACAGGTGTAGCAGGGCACTAAGAGGTGCCTGCTCCTTTAAGGCTGAAGCAGCCTCGCCAGGGAGCTCTGCAGGCCAAGCAGTGCTCCACAGCAGCAGGTTGCCTGGGTAACAGCCTATGGGGTGGGTAATTGGACAGCACCTGCAGGCATCACATGACTGGAAGGATTCAGGGTTTGGGGCATATAAGCCCCCGTGCTGGAGCTTGCAAAGAGACTCTCTCTCTGGCAATTGCAAGGGCAGGAGCTCTAGCATGAGGAAGCTACCTGAGACTTGGTGCTGCCTGCTTTACTGTCCATGTGCTGTGAGACTTCAGAAGCTGTCCAGGTATCTAGGGCCAGGGGCATGCTGCCCTAAGGCTAGAAGTTTGTCCCCTTAAAGGGGTATAGCACTGTTGTCATTGATAATGTTTAAGTTATACCCTAGGGCCTTATGCTAGTGTTTCTGTTTCCTGAAGGACTGGGATGAGGCTATAAGGGGAGGCTTGGAGGCCTCACTAGTGCCCCTTGGTGTAGAACACAGCACCAGAGGGGCGCCAAAGTGATAGATAGTAGTAACATCTGCAAGACTTGGGACATGATAAAGGGGAGGTTAGAGTCATATGTAACCCCTAGGCAGCAGGGTATTAAATGGGCAGCCTTCCACCTGAGTGACATCATAATCATTATCATCAAGGTGACAGGTGAGAGAGGTGGGTGGTTAGCCCAGACAGGTGGGCAGGCCAGCATTTGAACAGCCCCAGGATGGTCCCCTGTTACAACAGGGTCTCCATGGATACCAGCCTAGGGCCCCATGGGCAGGGCACACTTGGCTAGGTGGCTATGCCAAGGCTCAGGCTGTTCTCCATACCTGGGCTGGTTTGGGCCAAGGAACCCACTGTGGGCCATATACAATCACCGGTTTCAGCCCATGGGCCAAATTTTGCCACTCCTTCCCCCAGGTCTAGTACATGCTAATCATCAATATTCTACCACCCTTACTTTTTTTGAGTTGAGCAGTGCATTATTTTCTAGACAAGTGATTCTCAACCAGGGTGCTGAAGCAAAAATGCTGTGGTTCGTTTCTCGGGAGGCGAAGAACTCTCAGACACACTCTATTAGCAACACAAAAGGTATATTTGCAAATAGGGTCAGAGTGAAGACAAAAGACCACTCTGCCCCCGAGGGAAACTTCTCAGCGGGCTTTATCCCCTCTCTCCTGGGCACGTGTGCAAAAGCAGGAACTCTTACAACTCATTTCCTGTTCATACAAACATATATGAAATGACGTCACGTCATCCGTCGCATGTGTATTATAATTAACTACTTAAGTATGCGGGGCGGATAGGCTTATATGCATTAGCTAATTACGCATGCTTAGAAAGCTCTTTAGGTCGTTAAAAGTTCAAACCCTTTCTCTGTCAAGGACACGATCATTAAAAATTGCAATTACTCTTATCTGCATGAGAAAAATAAGGAGTATATGCTTTACTGTAACAAAGAGATAGTACATTTGCAAAACAAAGAGAGTGATACCTTAATACAAAGAGCCCTTGGTAGTTTCTCCTCCACCCCCTCCTCCCACCATGGAGAGCTGCCAGCTGTGCTGTTCTAACAACACTATTCATAATGCATTTTTAATAATATTTCTAACAGTGCCATGCTTGGGGTACCTTGAGTTCCTTCAAGGATGCCCTGGAGTATCACACAATGTTAGCACTGTTAGGTGTACAAACATGATTCATGAGATAAACCTGGGGATTTCAAATAGGAATCCTTAGTGTTAATACCATTCTGCCATGTTGGGGTCTCTCTGAGTTCTTAATGAGTCCTTAATAGATGCTCTTTTATTTTTCTGTAGTCAAAAACTGCAGGAAAACTAAGAGCTGGTGTTTTCTGGGGAGTGCTTTGAGTCTAACCAGGGGTGCCTCTACTCCCAAGACCTGATGTTTAGTAAAAGTAGAAACTGATTGGGCATGTCTTGGATTGCTGCTCTTGGTTTCTTACACTGCCTTTTTTGGGAAAACATTTCAAGGCTGTTTCCTTTCCTACTACATATTTCTTATCTATTAATCTATCCTGTAGTAAAACTTCAAGAATGCTGGGAAGCTAAATCCTTTCTGCTAAGAGATTTCTGGATAAATTTTCACCTGGACCCAAGTTGTATGGAGCTGCAAACTTCTGGGCTCATTTTATTTCCAGATGATTTACATACAAGTTCATTCTGTGTTTTATTATTCAATTTCTGCTTCCAAATTATGTATCTCTGTGTTACAGGTAAGTTGCATAACTTCCCAAAGCACTCACTTTTTAATGGTATAGTGGTTTATAGAGGTAGATTTTAATAGCTAACCTCCTTAAACAAAGGTTGTGTTGCTATCAGTTTTATTTGGATCATCTTTTTGTCCATTCTCCAATTACTTACAGCTAGGGATACCACTTTTTGCTATTAACTAAAATATAAAATGGCCAGATCGATACTGGGGAAAACTGGAGTAGATCTGTTCAATGGATTTATATCAGCCAAAAATATTTACTAAAATCACTAGTGACAATGTCATCCATATGTAGTATTGTGCAATCCTAACAATCACTTGTTTTACAATATCAATTATACATGAAGCTCTTCACAATTTCTAAATGTAATTCAGATACTAGTTTACTTAAAAGCAATTTTATTCAGTTAATTGCTTCAAAAAATAAAAAAAAATACTAACTGTGGCAATCAATATCTGGATGTGAGCAATGGTGAATCACATTTAAGATAAGTTGTGTTATATTTTCTTACAGAAGATCAAGCAGGCTCTCTAAAGGAAAGGAAAATGACGTAAGGTCATCATCCCAGGCTCTTTGAGGATAAAAACAGTGCCAGGTGCGCTGAAGAAATTTAAGTCAGTGGAGATTTTTAGTGCTGACTTTATAGAAGAGATTTTATAGGAACAGAATTTTAGAATTTGAATACTGCAAGAAGAAAAATGCATATGGAGTCCCAACATATGGAGTCCCAACATTGGATTCTCAGAAGATGCTTCTACTGTTGAAGATCATCCTTTGAGGTAAGGATGAGTTGGGAAGTCTGCTTAGTGAATGAAAATGCTATACTGAGTGGAGAGAAAGGGGGAATGGGGCAGGACTCAATATATCAGTGATCTTAGTCCTGAGAGGAGTTGCCATACTCTATAACCTGGAATTAAAGATCTAGGGCATTAACGAAGAGTAAGTAGACTTTTATATGGGGCAGATACCAAAGCATGGAGCAGACTCAAACTCAAAAGTACTTAATCTCAGGTAATCTCTGGGGAGAAAGAGACTTTAGGGAACACAGTGGCCTCAGTTTCCCCTATAAGTGTTAGAGGTATTGGTAGAACAAACACATGCTTATCGTGAATGGGTAGAGTGACTGGAGGTGGGTAACTTGGCACTTACCCCAGGAAGAGCAGGCACTTACCCCATCCTAGGTAACAGATATAAGGACCAGGCTATTGGTTATTCTGAAGTGTGTGCCAGGGTGGAATGAGGTGCAGTTTAATTGGAACTGGTATCTTTCTGTGAAAAAAAGTTTCTGTTTTGACTAACTAATATCTTCCAAGGAAAAATAGTTTTGTTAGAAAATTCCCAAGCATACTTCAGAATAGAGCATTTAGTGTCCTGATAGCTGTGGGCTTCTAAGGCAATCATTATCCATTTCTATAATGGCTTTAGAAAGCACATTAGCATCTAATGTGATTTAGCTTTTTCAGAAATGTTCATCCTCAGCAAAGCAGTACTTCTTTTTTCCTTGGCCATACATAGAGTTCAGTGCTGAAGGTACAGGCTCACTCAGCAGTTCACCAGATCTGACTTTTATTTATGGTTCTTTTCCATACAGTTCATTTATTCATACCAATTCTTGGGTGAAGTTCACATTCCAGAACTTGTTTTTTAAAGCTCTGATCAGCTTAACTCTGACAAACATTTTTCCTTTCTGTTGATCCTTCCTCACTTTTGCCTTGTTTTTCCTGGGATTCCCTCTTCCCCACATTTCTTTACATTCCTTCAACAGCTTACTTCCCATGATCAGAATACCAACAGTTATTGTGTGCCAACCATCCTCCATCTTCTCTAAACACTTCCTCAAACATTCACTTTGCTTTAGCTGTTGTTTCTATTGCCTGTCCCATGCTTGCTCCCCTGTATTGTGTAACCTTCTTCTGTATTGGACCTCTTTATTAGAGTTTATTAGAACTCTGTGTTTTTATGGCTATGTTGTAACATAGCCATTTTTAACACTGGAGCTTCCTTTCACTTCTTCCATGTGTGTTTGTTTTACTGCCTGCATTGTTCATTGCGATGCCTTGGGAGCATAGGATGTAACTTTAAAAAACATTCTCTTCATTTCCATGAGACAAGATTTCTGAGGGTTATGTCGTTTATAACACCAACTGCATAGGGGGATATCTCCCTGCCATTTCTTTCATTTAAAAAAAAAAAAGGGAAAAAAAAAGGATTGTTCCTTTATATACAGTCCTGGGTAATGGAAGAGGTGAACTGGCCCAGGAAGCATACAAGAAGCATTATGTCAGAGGTGTAAATGCACTGCTCTTATGGTAGAGGGAGAGAGTAATTTGCAATGTCTCTTTTCAGCAATGCCCGTCTAATGGACAAAACTTAGTTACACCTCTTTCCTTTCTAGTACCCATTCCTTTGGGGAGTGTTCACATTGGAATGGACACATAAAAGGGCTGCTAGGATTATTAGTGGAAGGGAAAGACAATGCTAAAATAGCTTGGATCATTTAGACTTGCAGAACAAAATCTGGGAGAGGAACCAATTGCTTACTGTAAATATAGCAGGGAGTCAACAACAGCAAAGGAGAAATGCCTTTTAGATTAAACAACCTGTGTTGGAACAAGAACTAATGGGTATAAAATTGTCAAGAAATAAATTTAGAATGGAAATTGGGAAGTGATCAGGGTCTAAAACAGCTTCCCACTTGGGAGTAGCAGGAGCAAAAAACCTAGCAAGCTTCAAGTCATGGAGTATTTGAGCCCAGTTTTTCTCCTGCCCAGCCAGGGGGTCAAACTTGAAGATCTACAAGGTTCCTTCCAACCTGACTTCTATGATTCTATGAAGATGGAGCTTGATTAGATTACGAATGGGTCTGGATGACATGGTTGCCTGCCAAAGCAAAGGACTGAATTTTCTGACCTAGGATGTCCCTACCAGTCCCATATGCCAGCACAAATATCTGGTAATCAGTTCTTAACCATATTACAGGCACTGGGAGCTATGTTCTGGGCAGCTATACCAGGGCTAGGAAAGGGTATGTGGGGAGGGAGTCTTTTCACTCATTTTTTCTCCCACTAATTACAATCTAGCTTTAAGATTTTAATAAATAATTATTTCATTTCTATTTTTCACTTGGGCAAAACTCTCACTCACTTCACAAGGAGATCTATAGGAATCAGGAGATCTGAATTGGTTCCCACTCAATAAACTCATTTTACTGTGTAGTGGAATGTGCAATTCACATGAATATTAATTCGATATAGTTTTGGGTGGATGAAGACAGAGTCCGATACAGATGGGCCATTAATGTGAGCTTCGATTAAATTTCTGTGCATTGTAATGGGAATTTACACCTATGTGTGATGTATTTACTAGTTTATTTTAGTGGGAGGTAAATTAATTCAACAGCAACTCAGAGTTCAAAATATGGAGATTCTCTCCATTAATATATTTTCAGTCTATTGGGAGGGTAGGAAATGTACTTTACTATATGGTGTGTTGTTCTGTTTGGTACGGGAGATCAATATAAAAGATTTTGGATTTCAAAGAGGATGAGGAACTAGAAATGAATACTTTTTTCATCTTCTAATCACCTCTCATTTAGCTAGTTTAAGTTAAGATTAGGCAATGTAGTAAATAAAGTCCAGATAAAAAAAATAAGGACTTCAATACTTAATATGCAACTTAGGTGAAGTTTAGGACTAAGTACAGACAGTGAAAAAGCCCAAGGCTGAATTGATTCAGTCTTGCAGGTTAGTCTATGCTGAAGAGATTAAATTTAAAAATCAAATGAACAGACATTTACCTTTGATCCAGAAAACGCAGCTGCATGCCTGCAGTGGCTCAGGCCAGAAGCTGAGGAGCACTAGAGCACAGCTCTCTGACATATAGCCAGCATGGGCTGCATGTTCGCTTCCTCCTCTGGCTACTGCTGAGATTGCTGGGATTTGTGGTGCAAAATCACAGCAGCAAGACTCTGCAGGGTTGCTTATCACTTCCTCTTCCTGTTTCTAGGTGTCTCTGGGATTTATAGTTGTGGCAGACCACAGGTTGTGTCTGCCACTTTAAGAGGTTTGAGCAGGCTGTAAACCAGCCACCTTCCTAACGAGCAAAAAACTCCTATACAATGTGAAATATGTGTGTGTTAGGGCTCTGTGAAGCTTCAGTCCCTGATTTGATTCGGTGGAGATTCAGCCCGATTCAGTGGCCAAATCTCTGAATCCGAATTGAATCAAGAGACCCTTTATCGCTCCAAATCAAATCAGAACCCTCTGAATCAATTCAGAATGATTCAGTGATTTGGACATAGGCACAGCTTTAAATGTTTTTTATACATACCTCAAGGTACCAGGCAGCTCGTGAATGCTGTGATTGTGGGGCAGATGGAGCATCCCACAGGAGCACAGGGAGGCTCCACAGTGCACTTGGCAGCAAACTCAGAAGTGGACCAGGAGCACTTCCAGTCTGCTTCTGGGTCCTCCAGAGAGTGTGTTAGGGGACCCCCCGCACTCCCCTGGCTCAGTGACTGGTACCTCCTGAGTCTGGGGGGGCACCCGGAGTCCCCCCATGGCTGATTCCCAAGCCAAGGGGATGGGGGAGCCCCCAGCACACTCAGCAGTGGGCCCAGAAGTGGGCCAGAAGTACTTCCAGTTTACATCTGGGTTCACTGCTGAGCATGCAGGGCCCCCCCCCCCCACACTCCTGTAGGATGCTTCATCTGCCCCAGCATTGCAGCATTCACAAGCTGTGCCTTGTACCTCGAGGTATGTAGAAAAAATATTTAAAGCTGTGTCTATGGCTGAATCGCTGATTCTCTGAATGGCATCGAATCTTTAGATTTGGATTTGGCTGAATCAAATCAGGGACAATGATCCGAATCAATTAGCTGAATCACTATCCCCAATTTGGGACGAATCCAAATCCAAACTGAATATGGCCCGTTTTGCACAACTCGTGTGTATGTGTGCACATGTGTATGTGTATGTCTGTGGGGTATGTGTGTGTGTGTATACATACATACACACACACGTTTCACATTGTATCAGAATGTTTTGCTATACCCAGAAAAAGGATACTTCTGAAAATAATGCATTTCAGTTGTTAAATATTTAAAGGTAAGTAGATGCTGCCGACTCCAATATTTTATTTGAACAAATCTGAAGCCACTGGGTTTCACTTTGTTTTATATCACAACCAGAACTGATACAGGCTACTCCAAAGACTGGCAAACTTTGACTTCTCTTTTCAAATACGGATTTGATTGGATTGTAACAAAACATAATAACCATGGCACTTTTACTCAAATACAGGTGATGATAATGCTTCCCTTCCCCATTTTTGTTTGTGTAGGAAAAGCAGGCTAATAGCTGGAACATTTGCTCATGAAGTGGGGCATTTGGGTTCAATGCCTTCCTCAGCCTGAGCTGAATTCAAAGCTGCCTCTTCAGAAGAATGCTTCAGCCACTAACTAAGCTCAAGCAAGATAAGGGATGGGAGCATTGTTCACCATTCCCATTGAAACTGGGACCCTACAGAGAAAGGAAGGGAAGATTCATAGAGTCAAAGAGAGGATAAGTAAGAGGGCACATGAGGTCACATGTAGCTTAGTAAGGAGGGTGTTTTCCTGGGAGAAAGTGTCCTGAGTTTATCCCCTGCTCCAGGGAATTCTTATGCATTTTGCACTCGCCATTGGATAAAACCAAGAAATTATGCTGAGACCATGGACATTCATTTCTACAAAATGCCACAACTTCAATCAGAGAGGTGGAGAGCACCTCCTGTGAATCTACCTATGCTGTGGTGACTTTAACACTTTTCTGGCACATGATAAATGAGGGTTTGATTCCCTGACTTGAATGTGAACCTATGTACCTTATTTTAAACATGTCTAGTCCAAGGAACCACCTGTGTGCTTAGTGTTTGGCGTATACATTACATAAATGGGGCCTTTAACCAGGTCTTGTGCCAAAGAAGTTATCACTGCCAATACCTTTCTGTTGTAGCTTTACAGCATGCATATTGAACTCTTCTTCTTTTTCCCTCTTCACATTTTATTTTTACTGTTTACTACTGGCTAAAATTAATATGGAATGATACCCTTTTGAGTGTGAACACTCAAGTATTATAGTCCGTTACTAAAGCTTAATGATTGTAGGACTTGAAGACTTTTTTTTATTGGCTGAAGAATCCATAAGCTATGAAATCATTTTTTTTTGGAGAGATGAAGTTTATACCTTTTCTTAATAACCCTTTGCATAGCAGATATATTTATTTCCTAGTACACACAGGATGAAGCACAAAAGTGCTGCCTTTTAATGTTCTATTCCACAGACTGTTGCTCAAATGATACATTCCCATCTTGCAGAGCAGCCTCAACCCAACAGAACTTTCTTGCCCTTAAGATCGTTTCTATCACCAGTCCTCCTGGGAAATATGAAACATCTTAACAAAAAAACCCATAACATCCTGCTCACCATCAGACATCTTGGAGGTAAATAGACTGCTCCAAATTTTATCCAAGCCTAATTTGCATAAAAATGAATTTTTCCAGCCAGGAACTGATACCAACCTCCAGCTGTCCTGTGCAATATGAATCTTCATTTCTACCTGGGAGAAATGTTACAATCTTTGCATTCTCCTTTGCCTGAGGAAGGGCTCATGAACCCAAAAGCTTGCATATAGATTTTTTTTGCAACTGTCTAGTTGATCTAATAAAAGATATTGCCTCTACCACACTGACTACATTTCCATCTAGATGTTTAGGAATCAAATAAATTTTGTGACTGAAATTATTGAATACTTTTCATCCCAAATGTGAAATAAGCTAGTGTTGTGTTATGTGAAGAAGGTTAGTATGAAAGGCTTCCTTTTAAGGATGATCTAAATGTTAAAAAAATCAAATAACAAGGCACAAAGGGTGCTTGTGTGAGTCTCAAAATTGGCCTTTAAAGAAGCTTATTTGCCCTTTTGCACCGCTTTAATGAAATTGCTGTTTACACCTGAAACAAAGTATTTTGTTTTAATTTTGTCATGCTGTACATGTGTGGCAATGTATTTTGCTTTAAATGACTTTGTTACTTACAATTGAATGTGTTTTACTTTGCTATTTTAGTTTTCTATGTAATGAATTGCAACAGTGTACTTGGGGGCTGGAAGCCTGGGCATGCTTGGGAAGCCTGAGTCTGGTGGGCTTCCAGCTTCCTGTGCACTATTCCCATCGCCTTCTACCAGTGAACCCCCACTGCCCTCCGTCTGTCTTCCCACACTGCACCAGGGGCAAGCCAGCCCATTCCTGGGAAGTCCCAGGTGGCAGGGATGGTGCACAAGGTGTTGGAAGCCCACCAAGCCCAAGCTTCCCCAAGCATGCCCAGGCTTCCAGTACCCCATGCACCGTTGGATCCAGTGGGCGCTGCCTGTGACCTGGGGCAGCACCCATCCTCTAGGGGCCCTGGGGGATGCCACTGCTGCAGGGGGAAGCACCATCCCCTCCCCCCACCCAAAGCACAGGGGCTGCATGACTCAGCAAAAGCTCATGCAGATACGCTTTGCTGAGGTGGGGGGAAGTGACAAGGGGCCTACATTTTTTCCCCCATGGCAGAGCCCGCCCACCTCTTCTATAGCTGGGGGGCAAGCTGCCAGTGGGACAAGCAACCCCTAGCCTGCAGGGGCCCCCAGACCTTCCCTTCATGGTGGTGGTGCCCCCCAGGCAGCACCCATCCACTAGCACCCCACCCAGGCAGTTCCAGGGGGTGCTGCCACCTTAGAGAGAGGCACCAGGTCCCCTTTCAGGTCAGGGGTTGTGTGGCCTGGCAGCAGCTTGTGTGAACTCTGCTGGGGGAGGGGGGGGAAGAAAAAACTGGTGAAGGGCCTGATCTTTTCTTTTCTTTTCTCCCAGAGCCTGCCCACCTCTTGTGTGGCCAGGGTGTGAGCTGCTGGCAGGGCTTGAGTTGTGGGGGGCCCTGGTCCTTCCCTCCATGGCAGTGGTGTCCCCAAGGCACCACCCACCCACTAGCAGTCCACCCAGGTGGTCCTGGGGGGCATTGCCACCATGGAGGGAAGGTCCAGGGCCCCCTGCAGTTCAGGTCCCACCGTCAGCTTGCCCCCCTGGCTGCAGGAGAGGTGGGCAGGCTCTGGGGCAGGGTGGAAGGGGGAAAAAAGTGGTGAGGGACTTGATCCTTTTTTTTTCTCCCCTGGCAGAGCCTACCTGCAGCAGCAGGGCAGGGGGATGATCTGGGGGGGGCTGTCACTGTTCGGTTACAGCGACAGAAGTCCCTAAATTGAAACAGTTAATTGCAACAATTAAAAGACCACCATTTCAATTTAGGGAGAACTAAACCCCCATCAAATGTACAAACAGCCAAAATGTTTATTGTTATATTTAAGAGTGTCTAAATGTCTCCTGTTAATATACAAACTCCCACTGAGTTAATTGGGAGCTGGGTCACCCACATGCAACTGTATCTGGCTCTGCTCACTGGTAGAATGCTACACAAAGAGCAAATAGTGATGGCCAGGACAGAGAGTAACTCTATAGGCACCTTCCTAAAGAGCAAAAACCTCCTATACAATGTGGAAAGTGTGTGTCTGTGCGTGTGTGTGTTGACTTGACAAGCAAAACCAACACTTGGGATCAGCAGTATCGGGTTTATTAGAGGAAGGTGTAATTATTCAAACATAAAACAAATACAAGAAACTAAAGCAGGTACAAGAAACTTGACAATGGGACTTGGTTAATCACAGAAGCAGGACTGAAGTAAACAAAACCAGTGTAAAAATAGCACAAAATAGCAAAAATCTGAATATAAAACAATACAAGATAGCAAAATTAGTGATACATAGCCTAAAAGAGGCTTATCTATCTATCTATCTATCTATCTACTGTAACACATTGCAATGCACAGACTCATTTCCTTAGCTTAACTTACAAAAGATTTATCCTAGACCTTATTTCATATAAGAATGCGGGGGAAGATAGAGGGGGAAAAGAGAAAAATAGAAGAGGATAGGGGAAGGGAAGGAAGTGTGGGGTCTTTCTGCTACATGTGTATGTATCTGTCAATACACATTCCACATTGTATAGGAGTTTTTTGCTATACCCAGAAAAAGAATACTTCAGAAAATAATGTATTTCAGTTGTTATCAAATATTTAAAGGAAGCAGATGCTGCTGACTCCATTTTCTTTGAACAAAAGGAAAGTGAAACATATCTGAAGCTACTGGGTTTCACTTTGTCTTATATCACAACCAGAACTGGCACAGGTCTACTCCAAAGACTGGCAAACTTTGACTTCTCTTTTCAAATATGGATTGTAACAACTAGAGACTATCCCCCATGAAATGTGGAGATCCAAATCGTCCTGTTTCTGCTAGCTTAAGAAATATATTTAATAATGAACCCTAATTTTACTATAAACTAAGAAACAACCCACCAATACATAACTGAACACTGCATAACTTCTGGGATTATTGAAACTTAGATATGGGTCTTGCAACTTGAGATTCTTTACAGTATAAAAAAGGCAAACCCACTTGGATTTTGTATCATCTTCAGTTTTGTTCTGCATATCTAGTAAGCAGCAATTTGCATGCACCACAAGATGTGCACAGTTTCTTGCAGGGTCACCATAGGGATCTGCATTTTACAAGATGGCCCAATCTGTCATTGTGAAACAGCATCTGATGAACTTTTTAAATACTTCTTATTGCAATAAATGTAATGCTGAGACGAGATCATTTATACATTATGTATGGTAATGCCTCAAGAACATCATTAAGGAAGAAAGTCAGACAGGAGTGAAGTAGAATACTATGAAATCATTTTGGATTAAATTCAATTTCATCACTTGGGGGAGACCACCTGCTACTTTGGTGAACAATCTTATTACATCATTAAATGTATATTTCTGCCATTCTTTAGAAAAAGTGTTCCTGTGATTGGATTAAGCCATCTTTGCCTGCTCTGTATTTATGTATATCATCTTTGTTCATATTTTTTCTGAGAGAAAACTATAGCTACAGTATGCTCTAGGGGGACAGTAAATGAATTTTTTTCTTTCTTCCTGTAGCACCACAGATAGGTGATCTTTGAGAATAGTCATGAATTTCATCTGCAATTAACATCTATGTTAGAATTCCCTGAAAGTTTACTTTCCAGCTCAGTTCCTCCTCCTGTGTCTATACAAGCATTTCTTACTTTTCCAACACCCAGATGATTTATTTTCTTAAAAATGAGATAAGATTACTGTGTAGCAACAGAACAGTTACCTATTATGTTATGTGCAAAACCTAAGCACTTTAGAGCAAGGAAAGGTGATGAATAGTTAAGGACACCATAAATCTTTCTCTGCCCACAGCAGGACAGCTTCTTGGTTTCATGTACCGTAAGCTGCTGAAAAGCTGCCCCAAAGTAGGTAAGCAAGGTTAGCTTTTCCACCAGTGTAATGCATGTGTTAAGCCTTTGACAAGGTAGGGAAGAGAAGGGGCATGCCAGAGTCATGCCATCAAGGGGCTAGGCACAGTACACAGTGCTCTGCCTGATCCCCAGACTCCAAGGAACTGAAGAAGATGGTGTACCTTACAGAAGCATTTATGGCATGAGCTTTTGGCCTAACTAGTGTGGGTTTGAGGAAATTGAAAGGTGTCTTTATAGCATGTCTGCACTGTTGAAGGACCATGCTAAGGAGCTGAAGGATCATGCTAAGGAGTGAAGAATGGTATGTGTAATCCATGGGTACTCCGTCCTAAAAGCACGTAATGTAACAACCCCGTATATGTTCTGTTAGAAGGGTGCTAAACCACCAGCCTGTGGGCCAGCCCAGCCCAGCCCAATGTCCAGTGCCACTCAGCTCACAGGTCTCCCCACAGGTCCAGAAATTTAGCAGTGAGATAGTGGTGGCACTGCTCTCCCAGTGCCAAATTTCCAGACCTGTGGGGAGCCTCAGGCTCTGAACATGGAATTGGGCACCTGAGCCCAGTGCATAGTCAGGTAGGGGCAGTGCCGGGCCTCCAGGGACCATAGTTCATAGTTTCATAGTTTCGTGGTTTCTAGGGTTGGAAGGGACCTGAGCAGATCATCTAGTCCGACCCCCTGCCATGGCAGGAAAGAGTACTGGGGTCAAACGACCCCACCAAGATGTGCATCTAACCTCCTCTTAAAAACCCCCAGGCTAGAAGCCTGCACCACTTCTCCTGGAAGTTGGTTCCAGACCCTAGCTGCCCTGACCGTGAAGTAGCGCCTCCTGATATCTAACCTAAACCTACCCTCTGCCAGCTTGTGACCATTATTCCTGGTCACTCCTGGTAGTGCTTGGGGGAACAGTGACTCCCCCAATGCCTGCTGATCCCCCCTGGCTAGTTTATAACAGGCCACAAGACCCCCCCTCAGCCTTCTCTTTTGGAGGTTGAACAGGTTCAGGTCCCGTAGCCTCTCCTCATAGGGCCTGCCCTGTTGTCCCTTGATCATACAAGTGGCCCTCCTCTGGACCCTCTCCATGCTGTCCACATCCCTCTTGAAGTGTGGCGCCCAGAACTGCAGTACTCCAACTGCAGCCTGACCAGTGCTGCATAGAGGGGGAAGATCACCTCTTTGGACCTGCTTGAGATGCATCTGTGGATGCATGACAAGGTGTGGTTGGCCTTCCTTACTGCCTCCCCACACTGCTGGCTCATGTTCATCTTAGAGTCAATGATGACCCCAAGACCCTTTTCCGCCTCCGTGCTGACAAGGGGGGAGTTCCCTAACCTGTAGGTATGGTGCCGGTTGTTCCTCTCGAGGTGCATCACCTTGCACTTGTCTGTGTTGAAACCCATCCTATTCTCATCTACCCACCCTTGTAACCTGTCTAGGTCTGATTATAGCCTGTAGCATCCTTCCAGTGTGCCCACGTCCCCCCACATCTTAGTGTCATCAGCAAATTTGAACAGGGTGCTTTTTACCCCCTCATCCAAATCACTGATGAAGATGTTGAACAGTGCGGGCCCGAGGACCGAGCCCTGTGGAACCCCACTGCCCACGTCCTTCCAGGTTGAGAAGGACCCATCCACTACCACCCTCTGGGTGCGGCCCTCCAGCCAGTTGGTGACCCATTTGACTGTGTGGGTGCCTACACCACAGCCCCCCAGTTTCTTAATGAGAACGGGGTGAGAGACAGTGTCAAAAGCCTTCTGGAAGTCCAGGAAGACTATATCCACTGCTACCCCTGTATCTAATGATCTGGTGATCTAATCGTAAAAGGCCACCAGGTTGGTCTGACAGGACCTGCCACTGACGAACCCATGTTGGTTGCCCCTAAGCATGCAGTCCCCTGCTGGCCCCTCCTGGATGTGTGCCAGAATAATTTTCTCGAACCGCTTGCCTAGGATCGTGGTAAGACTAACCGGCCTATAGTTTCCCGGGTCCTCCTTCCTGCCTTTTTTGAAGATGGGGACCACGTTGGCCCTCTGCCAGTCCTCCAATACCTCACCAGAGTACCACGAGTGCTTGTAAAGCCGTGCCAGGGGACTTGCAATGACCTCGGCCAGTTCCTTTAGAACTCTAGGGTGGAGATCATCCGGACCAGCTGACTTGAATACGTCCAACCCCTCCAGAAGCTCCCTAACTAAATCCTCGCTAACCCGTGGCCCATGCTGGGTATGAGGGGGGTAGTGTCAGGCCCCAGGGCCCAGTGCTGATGTGAGGCTTGATCCAGCTTGTAGGCTAGTCTCATCCCACTTACCTGTCCTGTAGGGCCAAAGGTTGAGCACCACTGCTCTATTAGATCTGTCTTGAGTCTGGTTATTGGTATGTGCATAATGCCACACTAGGGGCAGCTACATTATATTCTCTGGGATGTGATTTATACAGCATGAATGTGTATTCTTATTAGAGTTCTTTGCTCCCTTTAGCTGTGGCTTGGCCGTACTGAGTTTCCAGCCCATTGTTTTGGCTAGTGTAAAGAATACTTCAGCTCAATGCAACAACCTTAACTCTGATCTTTGTTTAAATTTATGGTTTTATGGGACACTGTTGAGTGGAAAATTTATTCAGTTAAATATATTTATTAATTGACAAGATCTGTTTTCATAAAAATACTTACCACAGCTATTGAATAAAGTGAATTAAACTATTAACATATACAGTAAAATATATATGCAAGTAGACTGAACATGGGGTGGTTCTTTGCTGCTTTCAGCAGATGAAAGGGAAACTGCTTTTCTCCATTCTGCCTAATTTTCATGTTAGATCAACTCTGACTCCCTTTAAAGGATGTGCCAATGGTACTGACTAGGGTAGTCTTTTCTTCCAATGGATTCATTTGTTAACTCATAACTTCATACTAATTTAATAATTAACAAGTCAATTAATTAATACATAAAGAATAAATAATGTTCCACATCTCTGTCATGTGCTTTATATTCTTCATCTTCCTCCATTAGGGAGCCACTGTCTGGGCAGGAAAATAATTTTGCTGCTGCTCTTCAATTTCAAGTGAAATCTATGATTGTTCAAGGGTATTTAAGCAGTGCTGATTCAGGCAGGGATAAAACTTGTGAACTGAAGTTCTTAAGCTTTTTCAGATAGGACTTTCGCAAAGAGTTTACTGGCAGAAGTAGCAGATATTTTAGGCTGAAGCTATTACTCTACGTTGAGAGCAATGCAAGAGAAATTCTTTCACAGCCATCTTAAATGCATTTACAATTTTTATATATATATATATATAATGTATATAATAATATATATATATATTCCTTGTGCGGTGATACTGGACTTCATTTTTTAGCTACATGATGATGGCACTAGTGCTCCTTCAACTTATCAGCTAGCTGTGGACCATGAGCCCTAGCAATCTAAGAATACAAGGGTAGCAGGAACAGGAGCAGTATCTTATGAAGCAAATACAGCAGTTTAAAGTAAATCTGCAGGAATGAACAGCTTTCTTGTGAGATACCAAAATGGCAAAGTTTTCCATACTCCATGGGGGCTGTTACAGCCTATCATATCTACAATCCACTTTTTAATAGCTCCTTTAATTACATATTTATCCAATCCAGTAAGTACATAATTAACTATTAAGTAATTAACTATTTGCTTGACAGACCATAATGCTTCCAGTAATGGAGCAAATAGGTGATTGGGGAATTTTTGAGAGTACATTTTAGAGGGTTTTTATTTTTTTAATTTGGGGTTTTTTTTAAATAGCAGAGTTTAGAAAGGAAAGAAAATAATCTGCAGAAAATGCCCTAGTAAATGTGTACCATATATTAAGCAAGGATTAAACTATGACTTACAAGTAAGTAAACCACCATAGTGGAATAGTGCCACTAGCACCATCCCATAGCTGTGGGGTACCAATCCTAACAGTTTCCTGCCCAAGAAAATCTCTATATGATGATATATTGCAAAGAACATACCTAGACTACTGACATATGACCAGGGTCAGAGATAGGTCTCTCTCTCCTATGACAGCCAGCTCATAGATTACTTGTTTCTATTTCTGTTCCCTTGTGCTCTTTTGAGCACACTAGCTCCTTTGGTCTTTGTTCTGAATAAGTCTAGTCTATGGAGCTTTAGTTCCATGTGCCAGGGTAGCAAGGGCACTTAAATGATTTGGTGTATATTTTCTGCCTGGGACCTGGCACAATTATGCTGCAAAACTAATGGAAGGCCCAACTGAGGTAAGGCATTCCTATATGACTCTCTCTTAATGATGGCTAGGAAGATAGGTACACCCACTCTGTATCTCAGCCACCACTTAATTAGGCATGGACTCCAATGTTTGCTTTAGAGTAGTGGTGCTTTTAAAGTAGAAACAGCTTTGATGAAGAATAAGATTATGCTACTGTTATTAGGATCTTCTTGAAAATACCGATAACTGAGAACCGAATGAACTGTATGAATGGCAGCATTAACAGAAAACAAACTTCTTGGTACAAGACTGTTTGAGAAAATCTCAGTCTCTGTAGGACTTCTTTCCTGCTTGTGCTCAGATGCCAAAGATGTCCCTGCAGCTCCTTAAGAGGCACACTGAGGGTGCATCCAGACTTGCACGGTTGTTTTGTTCCCTGGAGATAAGTAGCACTGGTGCACCTTGCACCACTGCTACTTGTCCCCAGTGAAGACCCATGCCATGCGCATTTTGGCTTATGGCAAGTTGTCCCAAGTGAGGTAGGGGATGCTGGGGCCAGAACTCGGCTGGCCTCAACTGCCTTACCTGGGGTTCTGGGAGCCTCCCGGGGCGACAGCCATGGTGATTCTGCCACACAGAGCCTGGCTGGCAGTGGAGCACGGCTCCAGGTGGCCTGGCTCCGCTTTTCCACAACATGCACTAGCTGAGTGTGCGTTGTTCCATTTTTTTCAGTATTTTTTTTTCCCTTGGATAACCGGGGGTCAAAAAAAAAAACATGGGAAAAAAAATCTGGTGCAGCACATGCTTAGTCAGCATGCCTTTGCAGGACAGAGAATACTGGATATGGTGCTGCAACCATGTTTTTAGAGCCACATACTGCACAACCGTGCTTGTTTGGACACGCCCTGAATCTCTCATCAGCTGAATTTGATGGAATGCTTTGGAATTACAATTTGGATTGAGGTACATTGCCCCAGCAATAGCCAATTCTTTAGGCTCATGATACCAACTACCGTTCAGCTGATGCCAAAACTACTTGCCAGGACCTCCTTTTAGTTTTTCACATGCAAGGCAACAGTGGCATTTCAAATGACATTGTTATCACAGGTTTTTGGTTTTTGTTCTGTTTTTTTCCAAAGTTTACTCCTCCAGTCTTCCATGAGTAAGGGCAACAACTCCATGTAGCATCCCTAACTTAAGTAGTACCTGTTATCCAGATAATGCTATAAAAAAAAGATTACATTGAACAGGAAGAAAATTTCCCCTTTTCTGCATCTCATACTTGCCTTATAGAAATGTCCTCCCTGATATTCAGTGAAAAGTTGATTGTCCCAATAGAGAATCCTCATTTCCTAGCTATGAGGTCGCATTAAGCTCTTAAACTGATTAGAACATCATTCTTGTAGCTTCATTACCACACAATGGGTTCTACTGAAAAAAGAACAGCAGCGACAAGCATTTAGAATGCGAAACTTTATCAAATTTAAGAGAATATAATCCAATAGCCTCTTTTAAAAGTTTCATTTTAATGATCTGTTTAATCCCTTCTGGGAAGCTTTGTGTAATGCACACATTATCACCTGGTCTAATATTTCCACAAGGTCGAATTTGTCCTGATGTTAAGAAAAATCAATGTTTGTTAATAGAAGCTATTGTTGATTCATCCTTTAATCAGTTAAAGAAATAATCAGTATAGAAGCTTAAGCACTTCTAGAAGGTTATCTTCTACTACAGTCTAGTCATGAGTTGATGGTCATTCTAAAATGAGACAGCACAAGGAGATAAAAGGAAAGGGACACAAAAGAAGGGGACATGTTGAAGCTGATGGGGAAAAATAAAACAAGATAAGTCCATCTATAGGGTAAGCCTAATAGCATGGTCCCCTCTGTCTCTAGACAGGTAATAAAATATTAATCTAGCCCAAGGAAGGAAGTTGTTGCAGGTGTCTATCACCAAAGAGTTCTGGATTCTGTGATTGTTTATGACAGTTAGAACCCCTGTTCTGACGCTAATATGTAACTCTCATTAGTAATTCACCATTGTCACTGTACAGTCAAAGTCTGTGGCACTGTAAGGAGGTGCTGAGCTTTGAGAGTGATAATGAAGTGAAGGCATTCTGAGGATGCAGGTGGAAAAGGGTAGCAGTAAATGGCCAATCAGCAGAAAAGGATAAAGATGTAAGAAGTTGTGTGGACTTGATCAATATCTGATTGCTCCTGCTTTTTAAGTGATCCTGAAGCTGCTCCTGCCACTTCTGTCTCTGTTTGGCTCATTCCTCTTTTACTTCCTTTCTTTCCCTATGCCACAAAGGCATGGAGAGACTATGCAGGCCATTTTGTACCTGGACAATACTGAATCGCCACACTTCAAGAAAGATGTGGAGAATCTTGAGAGAGTCCAGAGAAGAGCCACTCATATGATTAGAGGCCGGAAGAGCAAGCCATACAAGGAAAGGCCAACAGATATTGGACTGCTCAGCCTAGAAAAGAGAAGACCTCAGGGGGATTTGGTGGCAGCTTACAAATATATCGGGGGTCAGGTGAACGACTATTCACCAAACTACCCCAGGGGAAAACCAGGAGCAACGATCATAAACTCCTACAAGAAGGTTTCAGACTGGATAGAGGAAAAAAATTCCTCATGGCTTGTGTGACCAGACTCTGGAATAGACTTCCAGCAGGGGTGGTGCAGGCACATACCCTGGAGGTCTTCAGAAGGAGACTGGACATGCACCTTGCTGGGATTATTTGACCTCAGCAGTCTTTCCTGCCCAGAGCAGTGGGGCTGGACCTGATGATCTCACAAGGTCCCTTCCAGCCCCTAAGTTTCTGTGAATCTGGGAGGTACTGAGAAGTATATGCTTGGGTAGGCCTATCCCTGGGTGGCATCCATCTTCCCCCTATGTACAATGAGGTACTTGCTTAAAATGTTTCTGCAGCTGCTGTTGTAAGTGATATAAACTCCACTGAATCTAAGAATATTTTTGTACTCTCCTCTAGCTCAGTTATTTCTAGTCCATGTGTTTGTGCTTGCATTACACTTTTGTTTTAGTAAGAACATTCATTATTGAAATGCTCATTAAAGAAAGTTCTTGGCACAAGTGATTCCATCAAAATCAGTGGGGTTCTGCAGGGCTCGGTCCTTGGGCCCCCACTGTTCAACATCTTCATCAGCAACTTGGACGAGGGGGTAAATAGTACCCTGTTCAAATTTGCTGATGACACTAAGATGTGGGGGGATGTGGGCATGCTAGAAGGGAAGAATAGGCTGCAATCAGACCTAGACAGGTTACAGGGGTGGGTGGGTGAGACTAGGATGGGATTCATCACCGACAAGTGCAAAATGATGCGCCTGGGGAGGAACAACCGGCACCATACCTACAGGCTGGGGAACTTGCTTCTTGTCAGTACAGAGGCAGAAAAGAATCTTGGAGTCATCATTGAACATGGGCCGGCAGTGTGGGGATGCGGTCAGAAAGGCCAACCGTACCTTGTCCACAGATGCATCTCAAGCAAGTCCAAGGAGGTGATCTTCCCCCTCTATGCAGCACTGGTCAGGCTGCAGCTGGAGTACTGAGTCCAGTTCTGGGCATTGCACTTCAAGAGGGATGCGGACAGCATGGAGAGGGTCCAGAGGAGGGCCACTCACATGATGAGGGGGCAGGCCCTACGAGGAGAGGCTATGGGACCTGAACCTGTTCAGCCTCCATAAGAGAAGGCTGAGGGGGAATCTAGTGGCCTGTTACAAACTAGTCAGAGGGGACCAGCAGGCACTGGGGGAGTCACTGTTCCCCCAAGCACTACCAGGAGTGACCAGGAATAATGGTCACAAGCTGGCAGAGGGTAGGTTTAGGTTAGATATCAGGAGGCGCTACTTCACGGTCAGGGCGGCCAGGATCTGGAACCAACTTCCAAGAGAAGTGGTGCTTGCTCCTGCCCTGGGGGTCTTTAAGAGGAGGCTAGATGTACACCTTGCTGGGGTTGTTTGCCCCTAGTACTCTTTCCTGCCATGGCAGGGGGTCAAACTCGATGATCTGCTCGGGTCCCTTCCGACCCTAGAAACTATGAAACTATGAAAAGACATTTTGAGCACCTTGAGAGAGAATGGAAAGATTAGATATCAGCATTATCCTTATTTCAATAACAAGGAAGACCTAAGATCAAGTTATAGTTATAAATGGGATGTGAAGGATGTTTCATGAATAAGGACACATAAATACTCACTTAAACTGAGGTGCTAAGCATTTCAAAGTTGCTGAATGTTTTGCAATTGATGCGAAGCTGACTCTGTTATAATAAAGACTGTTCTGATGTCACACTTCAAATCAAATCTAATGGATGGGGAATGTAAGAGAAGCTCTAGCCTTTAAATATTGTGTGTGATTGAGATAACTTGATACTTTGTATTTTTGACAACATGCAGAAAAATAATTTTCTTAGGAACTGTTTAGAAAATATTCAAAATGAGTGAGATTTTACTAAATTAGACTTAAGGACTTGTTGCATATTGCACTTTGAGCTGCTTAGATATTGGTCAATGTTAGTGTTAGCTCATGTTCTTTGGAGCAGTCACACCCTAGGACTAAAAACTTTCTCTGCCCATCTTATCTGCCCCCCCACCCACTGTCCCTGCACAGCTGTAACTCATCACCAGAAGGCTGGCAAGCAGGGTCCTAATGAGGAGCTCCAGCTGTGAGTTGCCACTACAGAGCCGGTGAGCCAGGACAGGCTTCTAGCCCTGCTCTAGGTGGGAGTATGTGAGAGATGGATTCTGGGGCTTGTAACCTGTGAGCTCCATGTTCTTGGGGAACCCTGACACAGGACACAGACTGTCTGACTCACAAAGACTCACCTCCCCAACCTAAACAGAAAACCTGAAGCAGAGACTGCAGTAAATTCTGGGATCAACGAAGCAGGGGAGCACTGCATGATGAGGAAGCTGTGTTCCAAATACTAATCGACCCTTACACCCAGCTCAGCATTTATCAGACCAGTTCTAATCTGGATTTACAAAGGACTTCCCCCTCCCTCCCCCGCCACACACACACACAACTCTAAGCAAAAGTAAGTTTAATAGGCATCTCAGGCGATACATTCCCCGGTCCCACTATGAGAAGCCTATGTAAACTTAATTGGCTAAAACTCGGTTGCCAGGTTAGGGAATGCTGAGGCAATAGACCGAGTGAGAGGGGGTATGGGCAACATTTGAACAATGGTACAGGGTTCATCACAGCATCCAGCCCGTTGGAGCCCTGACCACAAGTGTTGTCATACTTTTCCCGAGACGACTGGTGGAAGTCCTCTCCACAACAGGTTATGAACATTCCAATAATTGCCTTAAGTCTGTTAAAAGACTATAGTAAGATCTAAAAAGTCATGCTAAGCTGAGGCTTGTTCACAGCAAGCAAAAATCCAAAAACCCCTTGTCAATAAAAAAGGTGTTTCTAAAAATGCCAGGAGAGATATCTGCTATCCATAAAAATGTCAAACTGGCTCCAAGTAGGTGTTTTACTGAGTATCAATCAAGTTCCTGGGATGTTCCACTCAGATAACCCCTTGTCAATGGAGAGGTTGTTTCTGAAAACGCCAAGAGAGATATCTGCTATCCATAAAAATGTCAAAACAATTTGATTTACAATATTGACAATACTTAAAAGAAACTAAACTGAAGGTATAAAAATCTGTAAAAAGAAGCCACAGTGGGGGTGCTGACACCACTCACTTTCTTCTGGAGAGGCTGCAGAAGGAAGATCATCTCCCTTCAAGGATCGTGCTGAAAACTTTAATCTATCAGCTTTGCAACCCAAGTGCCTTAGACTGGTGAGATCCCAGCTCGCTCTCTCTTTTCTCTTCTCTCCCTCTAGGCATAGATTTCTGAACTTGAACTGTATTAGTTAAGCTTGAGCTAAGTTTCCCCAAATACTTAGTGAAACCAGGGTATACTGTGACTGTTTGTGTTTGTTTTTCCTTTGCATGTCTATCACTACTAGTGTCAATATATATTTCAGCTGCTTAGCAATAAATAACTTTTATAGTCAAACTGGTGGTAACTGGGTATATTTTGCCTTCTTTACTTCTCTTTCCCCACTTGCTCTGTAGCAACGCCCCTCTTCCCTAAGCTAAAAATCCCTGTAAAGCCCAGAAATACTGTGGAGTCTGCTCATCAAGAGACTAAAAGATTGGGACATGCTGAGTTCGAAACACATAAGAGGATCAGCTTGTACAGGCTGATTGACCCAGTTTGACTCAGACGTGCCCTAATGAACTGAATGCTGGCCCATGAGGGTGTCATCTGGACACCCAGCCGGATTCAGAGGTATTCTGTTTAACTGTGTGCTTGTGTCTGACTGTAGTTATTGTTGCTCTGGTGAACTGATCCTTGGCATATGACGGTGTCAGCCCGTCCATGCTGATCAACCCGGCCAGGTCAGGCATGTCACGTTAATCTGTGTGTTTGTGTGTATGACTGATTTGGGGACTGGAGGAACCCAGCCCCACTGAATTGAGTCCTGCAAGATAGCTCCATTGGGGGTGAGGGCTTCAGGGGGAGAGATACAGCTCCGTATAGAAACACAAGTAACACAAGCAGCACATTGATAGAATTACCAAGACCCTAGCCCTAATAAATGAGCACACCCCAAAGTAGCAGGCAAATCTGGTAACAGGATGTGGAATGAAGCTGGGAAGTAGAGAGTTAAAGGGATAGGGGTGGTAATGAAATGGGAGGTGGAAAGGAAAGATGGATAAGGGAAGGGTGCTGAAATGAAGTTGACCCCTGAAGGATACAACTTAAAAAATAAAGATTTAAAAAAGAAATCGAAGAAATAAATGAAAGAAGTTTTCATGTTTTAGTAACACCCACTTCCCTAGGCACATACAGCCATTGTTGAACTGGCAGGAAGGGTTAATGTACCTCCCTGGTTGCTGATGCTGCTGTCTGGGCTGGACATAAACCTGAGAAGAGCAGCAGCATGGTGGTGGTGGAGTCAGGCAGGCAGGTTAATCTTTCCCTGCCTGCTTCTTGATACAGACCATGGGGGCAGCCACTAGTAAGTTGAGGGTGGGAGGAGCCCTGGGGATGGGGGGGAACCAGTGGAGCCCTGGGAGGGGGGCAGGGGCCAAATCTGGACTGGGGGGAGAGGAGGGCATTCTTACTTTTTAGTCTTGGGTCCCCTGTTGATCTGAATGTGTGGTTGTTCCAGACTTGAGCTAGCACTGACACCGATCAATATTTTGAATGGCTCACAGTGTAACAAGTCTCTCATTCTCCCAGAAATAAGTAAATGTGAAATGCACTTAACTAAAGCGTTGTCACATGTATTTGGGCTGTGCTGCATATTAACTTCTGAGAAGGATTCCCTTTTAAGAAGAGTGATTTATGATAATGTTTAACAAATCATTTTCTACTAAATTATTGTACAGAGGCTTCCAACTACATTTGGATGCTGTGCGTAAATATACTTGTTAAAACCAGAGGTGCTCAACCCTTGGTCTGCAAACCAAATCCAGCCCACAAAGCCATGGCATCCAACTTGTGGGGTTCCTTACAGGTTGGGAAATTTGGCAGTGAGGGAGTCGTGCCAATTAATGCTGCCAACACCCTGTGCCAATGAATTTCTAAGCCAGGCAGGGTCAGGTCAAACACGGGCCATTGCCATCGAGATAGACTGGCACTGTGTGACTACTATGTGGCTGGATCAGCTAGCGCCAGGCCGTTGCCGTGGGACCAGATTAGGGCACAGCTTTATGCACTGCATCAACTCCCCCCAGACTGGCACCCGACAAGGCCTGTTCCATGTGCCATATAGAACCCACAAACCATATTCAGCCCATGGAAGACCCTGGCACTGCCCATCCAGCCCATGGGACCAAAAGGCTGGGCACCAATACTTTAAACTATTGGATGATGACTCTTGCTCTGAAAAGTGCTGTTGGAAGAGACAACAAAGATGAATCTTTCTGTATTAAATAATTAAGACCCAAAGCACAGACAGCCAGACTTCCAAAGGTGTTCAGGTATCTAGAATTTCAGATAAGGTTTTAGTGAAATTTTTGATCAGGTCTAAGTAACTGGGAAGTCCAACAGGAGTTCTGTACTGTCGGTCATTATTGCCGAGATATCTATTTGGCATTCCTAGCTTGTGCATGTGTCTTTGAAATTCTGTCCCAAACAAATTAAATTACTTTGCTACTTTCCTGTGCAGAAAGTCTGTGGTGAAGTCATGAATGGAAGATAGAGACCCTGAATCCCAATCTGGTGACTTAACCAGATGATCATTCTTTCTCTTGGAAGAATCCATTGAAGTATTCTGCTTTTTGGCAAAGTACACATTGGGGGGTTTTTTTTGTCTCCATCATAAATATTGCCATCATGTTTTTATATAGCAGTTGCAGATCTGTGACTGTTTTCAAACATTAACAAATGTCATAAAAATGTTAGCATTATGAAATTTTCCATAGCTTGCCATTTCATAATGTATCGCATAGCAACTCAAAAGCAAAACTGTTATTTTTTTCAAGAGATGGAATAAAGGTTGAAAGACAAGGCCTCTCAAGGGGCTCATTAATGACAGAAGGAAAATTTCAAAACTGCTCTATATAACTGCTTTCGAAAGCCACTACCTTCCAATGCCCGTTTGGCAGCCTGTGTAAAATGAATAGTTGCTGTTAGCTCATCTCCTTTTGACAGATGTCCATATCAGGAAATCCACCTCAACAATTAGCATCATTCGTGGCAATATTGATGGAAAACATCACACTACAATACATGGAAACTAACTTAGCATCCTTTTCTGACAGGTTTTCCATTTAAGTTATGGGTGGAGCACATTCGTGGGAAAAGTAAAATGAGTCCAGTACCAGGTAATGATCAATGCAGATGTCTCCTTCAAGAATTCAAGCATTGTATTGAGATGGATGTAGTGAAGCAGAACCAGATGTACTGAACTGGAAATAAACAGAAGGGTTTATCCCCACTGGTGAGCCACAAGAGTCTACTTATAAATGGTAGTGTTTGGGTGATGTTGTAGTTATAATGGTCTAGAAATGTGTGAGAGGCCAAGATTTTTGTGGTGCTTTCTTATATTGGACCAGTTGCATGAGTTAGTGACATCTGGTTGGATGGATGACATCAGGTTTTTTGTTAGTAGGTTTGGGTCTGCTGCATACTAACATGGTACATTAATCTCCATTTAGTAATACTGTATAAGTATGCCCTGTTTAATTGAATCCTGTTGGAGTGAGGATCATTCATAAATGGTTTACTAGGGTAACTTCATAACCTGCTAGTGATGGAGAAAACATGCCTAAAGACCAGATTAATTGCATATATAAAAATAGGGGAGCAAAATCAAGGTTAGCAGAAATGTGTTAGTTCCTAGTCTCAATATGACACTATATCAGAGGCAGCAATTTAAGAAATGACTGATAGGAAAGTGTCTAAAAACTGAAGAAGGCCCAGATGTAAGTTATTCACAGGCTTCTTAGAAGTCAGGACTAAGAAAGATTGTTTCTTAGTTGAGTTCAAGGTCTGATGATATTTATAAGCACCATGAAGAAAAAGATGTTATACATATTATATATGGAATTGTCCAAACTAGAAGAAGCCACAGTAGGGAATCCAGTAGTTGCTGTTGGATTCCCTACATATAACAATTTCTATCTTTCCCCTAGCTCTGTATTAAGGATGCCATTGGCAGCCTTCAGAAAAGAGTAGAATAGGTAGAACTGGAGGAAAACAAATGAAAATCATGTTATGCTACTATTAGAACTACTCATATGAAGAACTGTGTCTATATGGCACTGGCTGTGACCAAGTGCAGGAGTTCCTCTGGATTGGCTTGAGGTTCACTGCCAGAAATACTAGTATTGGTAATTCTTGTTAGTTTGACATTTTCTCAAGCCATCTTTCGATTAAATTCAGTTTATTATAATCCAGTTCAACAAATAAATCTGTTGGGACAGATTCTCAGCATATGTGGATATTATCTAAGTAGAGTCAACCACCTAAAAGCAACTGAGAATATGATTCACTAACTCAATTGGTGATAATAATGGATAGAAGTATTATTAGGCAAATTATGTATAAAGAGTGAGAACCTTTGCCTGTTAAGGGTGAATATTGTATAATCAGATTTATTTAAGGTGATATAGGAGATTAGCAGTACACCAATAGAACATTAAAAAGAAGTTCTTACATGTCCAGACATGACAATACTAAGTTTATCTACACTACCCTAATTTCCATTATGTATATGAAGCATAACATGATTTTCATTTTTTTTCCTCCAGTTCTACCTATTCTACTCTTTTCTGAAGGCTGCCAATGGCATCCTCAATACAGAGCTAGGGTAAAGATAGAAATTGTTATATGTAGTTAGTTCAAAGGATCTAGTTAGGAGTTTCTAGTTAGGGACACACTTTTCTCTAAGATAAGTTGCTCTGAACTGTAGAATTCAAATCTGTGCTTATGTTCCTATATTTTTCTGTGCTTATGATAGTATTCATTATTGCCAGAAGCTATGAATACTATGGACTCCAAAAATAAGAAGTGAACATATGGTACTTGGTAATAATGAGTGAACATCCAAAATTTCAGTTGTTTGGTAAGTGTTCAAAAATCTGAGTACTCATCCAGAACAGATCTTAGTTTGTGTAAACTGAACATGAAATCCTCCCAGATACCTTTTCAGGCTTCCTTGTATCTGAGCTGGGAATGGAATGAAAGAGCTAGAAAGGTTCTCAGCAAATCTGTGCTCAGTTCCCAATTTTTGCCATGTACTATTGGGCAAATTACTTGTATTTGGTCCCTGACTTAATTTTCCTCCATGTTTAATATGGCTAATAATATTTGTTAATGTTTGTGAGGCACATGAGTCCTATGGTAATGTGAACAGATAAATATCCAGCTAAAGCTTGATCTGAACTATTCAAAGAAGAATATTATCTCAGTTTTTCAAATTCTAGCTCTAAACAGAACTAGCTATGATAGATCCATGTAGCCAAGGGGCCTGGAGGCCTGTGGCTGGGAGCAGTGCTATGTGACCCCTCACTGCTCAGAAGTTGAACATCCCTGTCCTGACCGCTTGTGAAAACAGAGTTGGAGAACAGAATAGAGACTGCACAATGTGTGTGTAAACATATAAATATATATAAATAAAAAGGGGTACAGCATATTTGCATCTTTTATTTTCTCTTCATTTTATATGCAAAGAATAATAGAATAAGAGACTTTAAAAAGCAAAAACTAAATACAACTCCTTTAAAACACTCCTACTTAAAATAATTAACTATATTCAAACTGTTGAACAAAACAAAATAAAATTAGTATCAGAGTGAGTCTAGCAGCTGGCCTGATGCCCCTAGCAAAACAGAGCTAATGGGTGATCTGAATGAAATCAGACAAATTTGGATCTTAATTCTCACTCTAAATTCTGCCTACTAAATATATTAGTAATGTCATCAATAACCACTGCTACTGCTTTTTGGCTTTGTGTGGTCTCCTTAGCATGACAGCACCAACTAACTTAAACTTGATCAACAAGGGCAGAACCCATTCATTACTGAAGTTGGAGATGGAGCTCTCATGCAGGGGCAGATTTTATTCCCAGAGGCTTAATAGCCAATAAAATGGGTGATTGTTGTACTGGAAATGAGCAATTACTTAAGAAATCAGAATTTTGGGAAGTAATGCAAACAATTTTGTTTGCTAGAACACACTGCCTGCTTTATTTTTCCTATTATTTCTATGACTGAGGCTACTGTATTGGTTATAGTATTTATTTTTATATGTAACTTGAGATTTTATATATTTCTAATCAAACTTCTTTGGGTTCTTTTTTCTATTATTCTACCATGTCTGTGGTGCAGAATTCAGAGACCTTTGTGAGAAAATTAGATCCTGCTTGCCTCTGAGTACACAGCTTCTTGTATATACATATTTTAATGTTATAAATCAAAGACAGAGAATTTTATCACATACGTTTTCTGAATTAACATAGTGTTCTATTATTTGTTACAAGCCGATGGACATTAAGAAGTCAACATAAGTCCTTTTTCAGATCTCCTTTTAAATGCAGTTTAATATTAGTTTAACTTGACTTATGGATTCCTTCATAGATACCATTTTTTAAAATTAACTGAATAAGTGATGCCCTTTTTTAAAGTGCAAATTGAGGTCAACTGTGTGTGTGTAGTCGCCCCCCCCCCCACTTCCAGTTCTTGATACAAATACCCCCAGGTTTCTTAGGGGACAAATGTTGATGCAGTTTGCTTTTCAAGCAGTGTTCCTGGCCCTTACAAGAAGTTTACTTCAACCTAAAAAAAAGCATTCAAAATGTGAGCACACAGCATAACTCACGGGAATAGATGGATGTGTTGGGTTTTTTTGCCTCCCCCCACCCCCGACACTTCCTTCACCACCTTTAATGTCGCATGCAATGGATAAGCCTGACACTATTCTCAGGAGGGTTCTCTTCCTTGCCAAGGAAACAAGCCAGGAAACCTACATACATTCTATCATCCTTTATTGTTTCACTAGCGAGTTTAGTTTATATATTGCCTTACCTGTGCTTTTATACTGTAGAAGCTTTTCCCTCAGCTAGTCATCTTAAGTACTGGAAGAAACAGGAAATGTGGTTTGGTTGACAGTATATATTTTCCTGTATATTCTGGGCATATTCATGATTCCTCAGTGATATAAAAAGTGTCATGCCAATGTAAAATATGTACAAATTGGATCAGGATTGGGCATCTCCTGTTCAGATGGTAGTCACGGACTCAAAGTACCATGCAGCACAAGATTGCTTTTCAGAAGAAGTAGCATCTGGCTACCTGATAAACTTTTCATATCATTAGATCAGAAAAACAACATAAGTTTATTTGGAATAATTTCTCTAAGGGCTAACTGCTAATGTAGTCTTATCCTTTCTGTCAAAATAATAAATCTCTGTTCACTTACAATCTGGAACAATTTCTCATGTTGATTCGGGGAAACTTATGTCTACTTCCCATGCAGGGCTCCAGTCACCAGCCTTCTACCCACTTGGCCGACCACAGGTTTTTAATGCTCATTACACTGGATGGGTGGAAGGCAGCTGTGAGCTGGAGCTGGAGCCCTACATGCAGGGGCAGGAGCTGCCCTGCTGCAGCTTTTCCCCCCTGCCTAGAGCAGTGTGGCAGGAGCAGGAGGATTAGACGTTTATTTACTATCTTCTTGCACAGAGCCTAGCACAATGAGGTCTCTCTTCACTAGTATATTACTACTGCTGTTAATACTATATTTTTTTCACATACAGTGTGCCCAAGAGTAAAAGATACACCCTGTTTATGAAACAGAAAAAAGGAAACAATGATCTTTCCTTGCAGTAAGCAACAGAGTAGCACAGCAGCCTGTCTCATGCACCCCACTGGAGGGGGGCTGTGGGCCTCAGCATCCTACCTCCAGACTGCTGACACCTAAGAGAGGGAGCCTCAGAGTGGAGCCTGCATCCTGACCAGATGTACTTTGACTCTTAACGACAGCCCTAGGATTGGTAGATATAGAATTGCTTGATTGTTTGTACTGTTGCTTTTCTGTTATCACACTGTAACAATACATTTGCCTATCATCAACTGGCAGGTGTTGTGATCAGTCTGAGGGTTGTGCTCACCTGGAACAAAGGTATAGGGGCTGGAAAAGAAAATGTACTCTTTAAAGAATTAACTGTTGTATTTTAGTTGAGAATATTTATGAAACAGAAAATACCATATATTCTGATAACCACAGAGCTCTTATGTTTTCTCCACTATTAAATATATACAGCTCGGAGCCAGTCAGTATGCTATAAACAATGAGCAGATGTAGAAACAATGTGAGGTAAGCTTTATTGACACATGCAATATCTCCAGAAATTATCATCAGTTTTATCCTTTCAGGATATCAGAGCTGCTAGGAGAAACTCAGAAGAGATCAAATTGAATAATGTTTCTTTGCATTTTTCAAACAAATTTCCAACAAATATCATTCTATGGGTGACACAAAAGAATTATCATTTACTCAGAAATTCTCAAGGTTTTATTGGATTTTTTCTGAAATGTGTTGCTGCTTAATCTTTCCACTTTTTATTCTTTTTTAAAAACTTCTGCACGTATTTTACTTCCCCACATATTTTTTCTTTTTCCAATTTACTATGGGAAAGAAGTCAGTTGAGCCTAAAGGCAGAAAACTGATTTATATAGAGAGATTTCTGGGTTTCACTGAGAAAATGATTTTTTAACTGAAATTCTTGTGAAGTTTTAGAATGTTGAGAGAGAGCTTTTTTTCAATGTTTTTAAAAGTGTTGTTTAGCTTTATTTCAGCCAAAATGAAGATACTGTTTGTGGGATGCATGCAATGATAGTTGATGCCTGTGTGAATATCCTTTACTGGCACACAGGTTTTGTTTGTTTGTTTGTTTTTTAAGATGTAGCCAATGTGGAACAGAAAAGACTTAAATGAAGCAGGTAGTCAGGCTCAAATAAGACCTCAAAATCGTCTATATTTAGTGATTCAGTACACATAGCTTGAATGTGCCAACCAACTAACAGAAATAGGCCATAGAGAATATGTGTACGTATGGCTCTGAAAATAAAATAAGCTAAGCTTTAGAGAGAGATTGGGAGAACTGTTTGAGAGAGAGAAATCCTCTATAGTCAAGCATATCTCCATGCTAACTAATAAATTATAATCTTAAAACCCCTCCTAAAATACACCAAATGGAGGAGGGGGGTGGGGCTGGGGGGACAGAAATCAATATTCTGAAAAGGTTCAGAACCAGATTCCATTCTAAGTTCAATCGTAAAAATTTGAAAGCATATGGGAGCTTTACAAGGTACTACTGTAAGCAAAGGAAAATCTCAGTTATTTTCTACGATAGACTAGATACGATTTTGATTAGAGACTAGTAAACTCATTTGTAACGAGACTAGCAATGATATAGTCATGACAACATTTATCTTGTATAATTACCAATCAGATTCTTGTATTTAGCAGTTTAGGAGAATTAAACTTTATGCAGAAACTAGAATATCAGACTGGGGCTGTTACTTGTACAGCCTATCAACAGTCAAACTTTGCCCACTCTTCTTACAGATGAGTTTACATGCACGATATAACATGTGTAACTGTAGGTACCATATGAGGAATCCTAACCATAATAAATCCTTCCCATAAGTGCTGTACTGCAGTCTATTCTTTAAAACAAATATATATATATATATTGGCATTTTCTTTCAGTTTGCTTTAGTAGCTTTCTGAGCCATAATTTTAAATTTGAAAAGATTTAAGAAAATCAATTGCTTCTTGGTATTAACCTTTTTAATACAATCAATTTTAATATTATCTTCCAACAATTTATCTGAACGATGTCATTAGAATTCATTCTATGTTATTTTGAGGGACTTTAATGGAGTGTGATGGAAGGGGTTTTTTGTTGTTGTTGTTGATCATGCTCAACTGCAAACAGTGACTAAAGAGTTAAGGTTTCACCAAGTAGACTAGATTGCAAACACACATATATCTATTAGACACTCTTTTATTGGAGAGGTTAGGGATCCATACCCTGAAAGCTTCCAGAGTGTTTCAAGACAGCTCTGCACTGACGGCAACTAACACATTGGGTAGGGAAGAATGTGAAATACATTATATTTTTAGGGTTGACACTTGCAAATTCTTTTTCTAAAGCCTTGCATCAAGATCAGCTTTTCATAAATTTTCCTCTACATTAATTGTTGGAGATGAAAGAAAAGACAGTTCATATATGTCAGTTTTTAGTATGATTCCTGACAAGTTGTGTGTATATATGATTTATGTGAGAATATATTTGAAAGGCTAAACATTTCACTCAATTGTTGGCTGCCTGAAAACAAGTAATTGAGTCACAAACTCATAAAACATGTCTTGCACTATCTTATATGCCTTATTTTTAATTGGATTAGCCATTAAGTCTCTCTTGAGAAATATGCAAGTGGCTGATACATGTATAGAAGCTGTTTATAAATGAAGAATAAAATATTTTGGAAAAAAAACATATGCTTTTCATGTAATTTGTATAGAAGAAAGCACCAAACAGCTGTAATAGTGGCTGGCTTTTAAGGCAAATTATTGCATTAAGATTGAATGCCATGAGGTTTATAGTCATGGCTCAATCAGACACATATAGATTTACAGTCATAAGCAATTTTTTTGAAAAGCTATAAGCATTTATTAGGTTAGCCAATGACTAACCTATGCTTGATATTTTATAGAAAGACAAATGAATTACTATGTTTGCATTTTATTTTCAGTTATGGGCCAGTACTTCTAACTTATCTGAAGGCTTACGTTGAACTCAGCATTTTTCAAAGTAATACTTTACTGTTTGAAAATGCAGTTGATTTCATCTGGCCAAGAGTGCCATGTATGTAAGATCCTGATCCCACTACAGTCAATGGGAGCTTTGCCATTGATTTGAACAGGGTCAAACATTTTACTTTTTGCCTCTGTGTGATCTCCTCGGGTTGTGTGGCTAGTCAGTGAAACACTTTCAGTATCAAAACTGTAGGTTATTGACTACTTGGGATTGTTGTAGGATCCATGTGAATCAACCTTGGGTCAGTTACACCCAAAACATTCATTTTTCATGTTGAAACTAGAATAAATCTGTTAGTACTAAAAGTGAATGAAGGACCTAAAGATGAAGTTTATCTTGGTCCTTACCAATTTGCCACTTTGTGGAGTATCAGGAAGCCAGCTGTTCTTTCTTCCTGCCTCCCTCCCTCCCTCTCTCTTGGAGTAGGCAGGGGAAAGCAAAGGACCATGGGATGCTAAGGGTCGTAAAGACCCCTGTAGCACTACACAACTGCAAGTGTAAACATTAACTATACAAAAGTGAGAAGGTCCTCTTTGAAAAAGGCAGTCATCTGTACACTAGCTCTTTGAAAAAGGTAGTCAAAAGGTAGTCATTTTGCCATCTTTGTAGTTTTACAAACAGCTTGAATATATTTATTTAATTTATGAAGACCAGTTTTCAGGCTTAACAAATTTGTGAGTAATGGAGAAGAGAAATACAGTTGTATTGTGCCAGACCTTGTAGCCATGAAGGTATATCCTATTTTGTTACTCTCTTATGTTTTTGTCTTCATTTGTAAGACTCCTGCTTCTCCCCATGCAATAAAGTTTGATATCTAGAAATACTAGTAAAAGAGTGTTCCTTAATTTCTCTCTCCAGTCATGATGTGCAACAAGGTTATACCCCTGTCACATAGAAAAAAGGTTATATCCCATGATATGTGCCAGGACTACCCGAGGTTGTGACCCTGTCACAAGGCAAAGTGTTATATCGCACACACACAAGATTATAGTCCTGTTTTACAGGGAAAACAAAGCTGTCTATATTACACTCTACTGACAAGCAAGGCACAACAGCGTTACTTAGGTGCATGGTTATTTTTCACTCATAAATGGGTACATCCATAGGGCTTGACAGAAAGAATTAGAAATACAAAGATGCATGGAAGGGGAACGGGGAGGGAAAGCGTTTATCATTTCAAAATAGTGAAGCTACTGATTTCAATTTGCCTTTAACAAACCAAAGAGAAATAACCACAAAATAGTAAGGTTGATTTAACAAAATATGCAAGTTAAGGAAATCTGCATCAGATGTTAGAGTAACTGCCTGAACGACTTTAGCAGGTTAGTGCATTTTGATTTTTACTTGTATCCATCAAAAAATACTGTCTCAGCCATACTGCCAACCCTGTTGCTAGACCACTTCTTATCCTACAGATACTTCCTTCTTCTGTGGTTTGCATGGCTACTAAGAATGATTTGCTACCTAGAGTCAAGGCTGTCAATATTTTGAATAATCAGTGATTGGGTGTTGGTCAGCTATTGTTTATCATAGTGTGGGGGTACCCTGAATGCAATCAAGAAATGGAGGGCCAGTGTTGGGACCCAGAGGCCTTTGGGCCCAGTATCCTCTTTGGCTTTCATTTCTCTCTTTCCTGTGATATAGGATCACAGGAAAGTAGGGCTGGAAGATAACTCTGGCAGTCATCTAATCCAGCCCCTTGCTCAAGGCAGGAACATCTTTGACTGAATCATCCCAGCCAAGTGTCTGCCTAACCTGCTCTTGAAAACTTCCAAGGATGGAGATTCCACAGTTTCTCTCGGTAGCTTGTTCCAATTCCTTTGCACCTTCATAGTCCAAAAGTTCCTCCTAATTTCCAACCTAAACTTCCTCTGCTAACGCTTGAGGCCACTGCTCCTAGTTTGGTCCCGTTCAGTCACAGAGAAAAGCCCATCTCTATCCTTTCTGTAATTGCTCATCAGGTATTTGAAGATTGTTATCAAATCCTTCCTCAATCTTATCTTCTCCAGACTAGTCCTTCTATCCCTTTCTTGTAATTCTCACTTCCAGGCCCGTAATCATTTTTTAAACTATTCACTGGATTCTTACCAAGCTGTGAAGTGAAATGCGTGCAGTTTTGGGTTCCACAGTACTTCAAGTGAGGCCTCACCAGTGCCAAATAGAGTGGCAAAATCACTTCCCTTGATTTGCAAGTGATACTCCTTGTAACTCAAAGGAAGTGATGGGTGACTAAGCCCTTGAATATTTTAGCTCTAAAATTCAAGGCTGCCAGCCACTTTCCATTAAAACTATAGCTAACTATATAGATGGAAAGGGGTTAATTGCTTAGCGTACTTATCATAACATTTCTTCTGTTATAGTTTCCTGGCATTTAGCTCTTTCTGAACCACTTTTGAGGTTAATTACCTTAAGCATGTCTGCACAGTCCCTGGACTGTGCAAGGGAGCACTATAAGTGAAACATACATACTCATGTGTCACTCTGTGAGCACTAAGCTTGGGAATGGATGCTGGGTAGCTGCCTTAAAATGTTGTTCACCATGGGCCAATAACTTCTCTGTGTTGGGTGGGCTTATTGGCACCCAACACCTGACTAAGGGGAGCTGCATTTTTTTTCAGGGTTTAGTACGTTCAGAGCAGATAAGCTATTCTGCTTCAGTATACTGTACCATGGTCAGTGGCAGTGCAGATATGTATTGTGTCTCGATACCAAGATGTTTTGCCTTTCTGCTCATAAACTTTCTCCAGTATGATTAACCCGTTGAAGGAGAGAGATGTTTCACAGAAAATTTACTTTTCATCTATAAAATGACTTAAGGATAGCAAGGTTGATGTGCTTCTATCTCCGAAAATTCCGGTTGGAAACTATCCTTACAATGGGAAACATCTACTAAACAGTTGTGTTATTGCCTAGAAGTAGTGGATAGGTCAATTATGAAGTGAGTATTTATTATTTGTCTTGCATAGCATCTACCTACCTTAATTCTGGACCAGAATTCTGTCAGGTGTCAGACAGAACAAAAAGATGGGTCAAGTTTTGAAGATCTTACAATGATTGACAATAAGTTTGATAATTTTCTGGGCTTGTTTCTGTTTCTTCGGGCTTAGAGGGTGAGCAGAGGTGAACAGTTATGAACATATTATCTAAATGATCTTTTTTGTTTTTAATTCTTTTTGGATGATGTGAGTTTAATTAAAGAGTCTTTAGTCAAGTACTTGACGCATCAATTTGTAATGGAATGCAGTATATTATTTATCCTTCTGTTCATTTTGATAAATGGAGGGTCATTTTTTTAATATTGTAGAATGGAAAAGAATCAAATTATTTCTGCTTGGACTCTGTATCAGGTAAAGTGGATATGGTACAAAGAAGAAAAGATCTTTTAGGCCAATCTTTCTGGCCACAGGGTGACACCATTGCTCTAGCAGATCACTATAGCTAGCACAGCAGAAAATGTCACAGAGAGATTAATCTGAATATGAACTACTCTAGGCTCATTTTAAAGCTCAAATGTTTAAACGCTAGTATATCATGATCACATAATTTGCTGCCTTTCTGAAGCTCCAAAAGGTATGCAGTCTAGCTAGACCAAAAACCTTGTCTATTTCAAAGCAGTCCTTAATGAGGTAACAATTTTCTCTTCTCTTCGATATAAATCCTCGGTTTTTTTATCATTTGCCAGGCAGTCTAGCCAAAGTTTGTATCTGCTGCTTATGGGCTGATGATTAGGGATAGCTACTTTTTAGATAAATCACTGATTATACACTGAGGACTCAATTCTGATAGCTGCTACAATTGTAACACACCCACACAATCACACGCTTTGGTTGTGTATGGTAAAGTGTGTGCTTTTGATTGTGTATTGTGTGTGCATGCGTGTGTTTGTGGGCAAGATGGCCCCTGTTGTTCTGGCCATATGCTTAGCACATGGTAAGCTCAGGCCTGTGTCTGGGCAAAATATATAAAACCCTCTGGCCTTATTGGCCAGAGGAAGCAGAAGATATTTCAGGCAGATTGAGTAAGAGAGAGGCTGGAGTGTGGCACTCCCCGATTGGACAAGGCTTGGGTGATGCCACATCAGGTATAGAAGAATAGCTCAACTACAGTTTCTCACTTTCTCCTGCGGCTGCTGAGAGCTACACAGCTGAATTGGGAGCCGGAAAGCCTGCTTCCCACCCCCACTAGTCCACCCCTCCCCGCTTTCACTGGAGAGGCAAGCAAAAGCTATGTGGCTGGAAAGCCTCAAGCATAGGGAGAGAAAGTCTGTCTTGGAGTTTGACTCCTATTTCCTCTGTCTTCCCCCCAACACACACACTTTTTGTGGAGTGGGGTGTTGACCCGTGGAGCAAACTGATCAAGAATGGAGTTCTGGCAGTTTTGGCCACATAGGCCTTGAATGGGATAATACTGTGGGGGTGTTAATCCCTGGAACAGACTGACCAGGAACAGGTCCTGGCAGTTACTGGCCACGTGGGCCTGGCCTCCTCTGTTCTGTATGTGTAGTGACTCAGCATTGTGGTATAGCTGAGACCGGATGGCCAGGCTGCAGCCATAGGCCTGGGCCTTTTTGCCATTTCATAGCTACTGCACTTCAGCCTTGCTATGTGTCTGAACAGCAGCCATATGTTTGGCTGGCAGATTTGAGCCAGAGTGAAGCCTGGCACTACTTGTTGTTTATCCAGGCTTCTGTGCAGTAGAGGCCTGGCCATCTTTTTGCTGCCCTGTCCAGGCCCAGTGAGAAAGGCCTGGGCCTCCTTTTGTCTCTTATTCTAGTATGTCCCAACAAAGTGGTGTGGTTAAGTGCTAGTTGTAGTTCAGGCCCAACCTTTTCTTTGAGATTTTTTGCAGTTTTTTGGCCCGTAGAGCTAGGATTGGGACTAGGAATTTTGGGGTGCAGTATACTGATTAAGCTGCAGTTATCCCCTCAAAGCCACCATGCAGAAGTGGACATCAGTGCCCTATCACATCACTAGGAACAACAGAGACCCTTGCAGTGCAGAAGGACCCATGCCCTCAAGAAGCTTCCAGTAGTACAGTGAAACCAGGGGACTTTTTCTGGCCCCCCACTCCAGCCCATTGCTGAAAGGCAGGTGTAGTGGTGAAGTACCCCAGAACTACCCTTTGGGGAGCCCCAGGTCCCAGAATGCCTAAGCACGGGTGAAACCTATAGACCAAGGTGAGCAAAATATGGCCTGTGAGCCAGATCCGGCCTGCCAGTCACGTTCATCAGGCCTGCCACCACCCACCAATGAACTGTACCCTGCCCAGATCTTCTGCCCATAAGGGTGGGAGCAAGGAACCCATGTATACAACCCCCCCAACATACCCTATTACACTTTGCTTCCAACCTCATAGATGGACAGACCTGGCCCAGCCAGCAGCAGCTTCTGGACAGGGCTGCTGCTGCCACTGCTGCAGCCACTGCAGCCACCAGGGGCCCTGCTCAGCTTCTCTGGTGTCCCACTCACTCTGAGCAGCAGGTAGTGAAGTGGTAGGGGCAAGCTTCAGCTAGGCAGGAGCAGGGAGCATAGGGCTAGAGCTGGCAGCAGCGCAGAGTCCATGCCCAGGGGGGCAAGGGAGTATGGAGCTTGGGTAGGAAGGGTTTCTGGCAGCAGTAGCGTTGGGGGAGGGAACTTGGGGCACTCATGCTTGACGCTGGCACCCAGTGGCATGTGGCTCCAGCCAGCGCTGTGCATGGTGGAGAAGAGTGCAGTCTGCCTGGACCACCTCTATCATGGGGACTCCATGAGGTGTGCCTACAGCTCCCATACTTGTGTGGCACTGGAGGGAGCCCCGTACTTGTGCCTGCTGCTTTCCCAGCTCCTTGTTGCACAGGTCCCAGGACTTTGCCAGAAGTAGAGGGAAGCCCCAACCCCATGCTTCCTGGCAGAGTCCCAGGACCTGCATGTGAGGGAGCGAGGCACTTCCTCCAGTGCTGCACAAATGTGGAAGCTGCAGGCATGCTGCGTGGAGCCCCCATGATAGAGGTGGGCTGGGCAGGCTGCACTCCTTGCCCTCACATGTAGTACAGGCCAGAGCCATGTGCTACCAGTCACAAGAACCCTGAACGCCCCCCGCCTGCTGCTGCTGCTGCTGGCAGCAGGGGCTATGCACCATGTGAGGGAGTATGGGGATGTTCCCCACATCCACTACCTTTCCTCACACTCCAGATCCCCCACATACATACACACACCCATGCAATGCACTGCATGCATGCACACAATACAAGAGTAAGACTTTATTTTTGTGTTATTATGCAATCACCTCTATATACAGTACACAAACAAATCATGACATATTTTTTCTAAAAAAAACCCCATTATGTTATAGTAGGTGTTTGACTTTTAGTGTATGGTTTGTTTTTTCTAGCAACCCTCCAAGGAGTATTTCTGGGGGCCAAGGAGAGGTATTTCCAGTGGCAAAGGTCAGGAGTTAGGGGCAGGACTTCCAGTCCCAATATGGTAACAAGGGGGCAGGGCAACTGTCAAGGAATGGGGCTACCCAACAGCTCAAAAAAGCTCATTAAGCGGCCATCTAGTTGAAATAACTGCCCACCCATGCTATAGACTCTGCTTTGTAATTAATAGTGTTTTTAAAATTATATTTAGTGTTTTCTTTTGTTTTTAATTCTCTGTAATAAATTGGGGGAGGGCTGTGTTTACACTGATTGTGAGGAGGGGTTTTTACTTATAAGGTACACCCTAGCAAATTTAGTGTTCTTAGATTTTTGGGTGGGAGCTCAAGCCACTAGTATAATTTATGGGTTACCCTAAAATGTGAACCCAGCCCTTTGTGCTGCCAACTAGTGCCTGGCAGAAGGGTTACACAATTATAAAAATCCTGAGTGATATAGTAAAGTCATGCAAGGACTTCACCTGCATAACTGAGGGCAGAATTTGGTTTTCATGGCATAATACCAGCAAAGTATGAGGAATTAAGGAAAACAGTCCTGCTATCAACTGATCTGAAAGAGTGAGGAGAGTGGATATGTTCCTGAGGACTGGGTGTTTGGGTACTTTTTGTGGGCCTCCCTCCCCTCCCCTTTGGCATTGTAGAGCTGGGAGTCAATCCAGGTAAAAGAAGGGGTATAACTTGTTCAGTTTCTAGCTGCAATCCTAAGTAATGCAAAAAGACACAAAATTCAGCTGCAAAATGTCAGATCAGCATCTTTATGCCTGCATGACTTGCTGGTTCCTATATTGCTGCTGATTTATTTCCTGAGATGATGGAACAGATTAACAAGAGGTAGAGTGGTATGTGGATTAGTCTGATTACTTTAGAACCCAAGATCTTCTACCTTCAAAAGAATGGAAGAATTTCTTCCAATAAGAATGCCAATGGACAGCTACTTAGAAAAAGTAAAGGCTACAGATTAAAATCTACCACTCTGACAAGATCTCTAACCAAAAGGGTTGATAGCAAATTGCTACTATAGTAATAACCTCATAAACTACCTCCCTGTAAATAGAAAACATTTTGATAGCTTTATGGCATTATTAATAATCTATATACTACTATTGTTGAAAAGCCTCATTGGCCCATTGGGACCCAAAGGTCTGATTATACAAAGATTCATGAAAAAAGGCAAGAAAATAGACAAGAGAGCAATAAAAGGGATACTATCAAAATTATTGGGGTGGTTAGGTAGCAGTGGCAGGTGATCAAGAATAAGTAAACTAGCTGCTGGGTATTTCAGAAACAAGAATTTTACAGTATGTTTTTTCTTTCTCCTTCCAACCCAGGGTAGTAGTTTTTGCCTCTCTTGCATTCATTTTTATTCCCTTAAAGGTTACTGTTAAAAGGCATATTGCAATGCTATGAAGACTAATATGAAGGACAATGAGGAGCAAGTATGAATTCTGCCCAATAGGCCCCAAGGGTCTAATACACACAGGCCAGTTGATTAAAGTGGCATTTTCCCCAGATCACCTTGCCTGAAGACAGGAGTTTGATCATTAAAGAAACAATTTGCCAATAAAACTGTCAAGGCATTTATCCCATGAATAGCAAAATTGGAGTTGCACACAAACAGAAACACTTATTTGCCCAGGTCACACATCTGAGCACAAGATAAAGGAGGAGGCAAGTTGGATTTTCAACAAGAAAGGATGGCACGACTGCATTGTTGCTACAGGCATTATCCATGGACCTGGACACTTACTCACGCTGCACTGCTGAGGTGGCAAGAAATGGCCAGTGAAGAAGCTGATTTCTAGAGGGCTAAGGCTAGCTGAGATTGCAGGGAGAGCTTCTGTGCTAGTCAGAGAGGGGAGAAGTTGGATCTCAAAGTGAAAGAGCTCTGCCAAGCCAGTTTTCCACTGGAATAATATCCCTCACTGGGCCTTAGTTCAGTAGCTTAAGTTACAGAATTACTCAGTGACTCTAACACTTGAATTAAGGTAAAGTAGGACTAGGAAGCCCAAATGGCCCATTGGCAAGCACTCTGGTCTTTTGCACCTGGTCAGAGCACTGTTGCTACAGAGACAGGGGGCTTTGCAATGTTTAAATTTTCTTCTGAAAGAATTTTTTTTTACAGGAGCTAAACTGGGTTTCCCTTATAAGGTGGGGAACTCCAACAAGGAAGCTAGACTGCTAAAGTCTGTTTATATTTATTTCACACACGAAGGATAATATTGTTACTGACACTTCCTTGGTTCTTATTATTCTCAGGCAGAGCTTCTGAAGTAAATCTCCTGCCATGCTAAGGAGAGTTGTCTTTTTAATAGTAGAATTTGTGTCAGTAAATTCTGTGCTCATGAATTCTGAGTGCAAAATTATCATCCACATTTTGTCCCCACAAGTAAATTGCTCTCAGAGTGCAGCACATTTTGTGTACAATTGCAGGCACAAATTTTGAGCTGCTCGTTTTAGTGGCACAGATAGCACCTACAAGAAAAGAGCCTGAGCTTCTGGGAAGTTAACATCAGAGAAGGCATGGTTTGAGCTTAACTAGACTAGGAACTAGGAATGTCTGAAATCCTAGGCCTGGGTTTCATTTCTATCTCACATACTTATTGTGAGGATTAATAAATGGGAACTATGGAAGTTGTCATACTGAGTGAGACCAGATATCCATTGTATCCAGTGCCCTGCCTCAGCCATTGGCAAATAGCAGAAGAATATCACAGGAAGTTGCCCAGATACTGCAATAGGCAGTTATGGCATAACCTGTTTCAGGGGAAAGTTTCTTTCTACCTCCATGAGTTTTAGGTTGATATATATCTGGGGACATGACAATTTATATCCTTCTGAATGTTCTCTCTTTATTTTTGCCTAGTTTTTAATCTGTGGTTTTTATAATATTGGTCATTTTTTACATGAATCTAAATGGCAAAGCCCTTTTGGAATTAGGCTTTATTCAAATACTGAATTTAAATAAAGCCTAATTCAAAAAGCCTCTGACATATACATAAAGCCTAATTCCAAAATAGGTGAAATAATAATAAGCATTCAGAACAGGAAACTGCTATCCATGTTTTTCTTACCCACCTACTTTTTTGTGCATGAATCTGGTATGCTTTGCACATATAGCCTGAATAGAAACTTTTGAAAATGATATCTTGGAGATTAATCACTTGTCATTTTAATTTGTATTTACTTTTTTAAATAGGCATCGCTTTAGTGTTTCAGTAGATAGATAAGTTTTTTTAATACACACACACACACACACACACGCACTTTCTTCTTTGTCTGGTCATACCCAAAAATAGCTGACCACATTTTCATGTTACAGAAAGAATTTGCATTTGAGAGAGGTTACCATCATGAAAATTTTGCCTGAAGGAAACTTCTATGGACAAATTATAAGCTGTTAAAAAATAAACTTCATAATAAAATGCCAATTCAGCATTCAGGGTTGGTACCGGTGCTTCTGTACTCTGCTTCTCTGCTTAGTAATATAATGAACCATATATGACAAGTTTCTCAAAATATTCTTGAAGCAACATTTTCTGCTGTGACATTCTGAGATGTATTAGTTTATATAACTGAGCTCACAATGACTTTGATCAGACTTTGATTAAAGTTTTTGAACAAAATGTAGAAGATACTCAAGGCTAAATGATGAAAACAAATTAATTTGAGATCTCTGAACTTTAGATCCAGCTCTGAACTTATAGCAGAGTTTAACTGTGGCGTTGTCTAATATATTCTAACTGTTGTCAATTAAATCTGGATTACCTTTTGTATTACATTTCTTGCATAATATGGTATTTGTTATCTGTGGAAAAAGATAGAATCTCCAGACTCATACTAATTTTTGCTTCCTCCTAGACATTGCCTATGATGAAGGCAGTCATAGTAGCAGCACGGGCACATCCTCTAGGAAGGGAAAGAAGCTATCCAATGACTTTAAGCAATCTACCATGTAGTATCAGATGGCAACAACAGCTTAATTACTACCTTTCTCAGTTTGATATGAATTTGAAGCTTAGAGATGAAAGTCTCCCTTTTGAAATCTTCTTAGCCATTCAGTCTTCCATCATCAGATTGTACATCCCTTGAGTAACAGAATAGATGAGAGTTACTAGGCTAAAATCCCTCTAAAATAAATATTTGCTGCAGTATGTGTTTTTTCCCTGACAACTGCCAAGGATCACTGTGTACAATTTTAATAAATTTTAATTTTATAATATGTAATATTTCCTAGGAGGTATAACTTGTACCACATCATGTCAGGATATAAAAATCATTTCATTCCTTAAAAATGAAAAGATGTGATTTTAAAAATGGCATGTTTGGGAATTATAAACAGGATTCCTATAATCAGTCATCCATAATGAATTGTCTTATTTAGGATCTGTTTGCAGACAGATGAGCTGAAAACATTATTTTGCACAATACCAGGTAGATTTACATTATATCACACATCTAAAATGCCTTTTTCATATACATGTGTTGATCTTAGGCTTACATTTTTTTAATAAAGTAACTCAATACCAAGGCAAGGCTCTGTAAGATGCTAGAGCATCTCAATTTACTGGTAGAACTCCACTGAAGTTAATAGGAAAAACAAATGAAATTAGAATTTGAACGAGACTGCTTACATAAGTGAACAATATCCCTTTAGAGGATGACTATCAGATGGGAGATGCCCAAGTAAAACTCCTCATATTCTGATTATGTTCTCATCAAAGTGATGAGGAGTTTTTGTACAGGCTCTAAGGCTCAACAAGTTATGAACTGAGAGCAATCTGTGCATTTGAGGGAGGCACGGTTCTGACCTTATCTCTGTGGGAGATTGGTATCCTAGAAGATCTATGTTTGTTCAGATAGGTTAAGGCAGCGGTTGACATGTGGGATAGGGACTGTGTTTTGTGCTGTGTTTGTACAATGCCTAGCACAATCAAACTGTTCTTGGTCCATGACTAGGGCACCTAGGTGCTATAGCAATACAAATGCTGCTACTGCTAAGATTTGTACATTGAGGTGTCAGCATGGGAAGCTACAATTTGAAACTTTAATGATGTTTAGTGAATTGTTCCTTCAAGAGGAAGAGTGTATTTCTTAGCCCATCTTGCCTGTGAAAGAGGGAAAATGGCTGTTACAGAATGTTTCATACATGAGGTTTCAACAGTATCCTAACAATTAATTATTCTCTTTCTTCATTGCTATTTCTTTTGATCAGACACAAGTATTCTTTCTTGCACAAGCCTGGTCTCAGGCAAAAGGGCACAATCCTTAATATCTTGCAGCTGGCAAACATGCTTTGGAAGGGAAATGGATTTTTAATTTATTTATTCACCTATTTTTAAAAACCGTTTATATACATAGACAGAAGAGGACTAATTCAAAATGTATTGTCCACAGGAGCCCCAGTCCACCAGAAGAAACTCCGCTCAAATTTCTCACCTTAATTTTCAACTTCACTATGTCCTAAAAGTGGAGAGAACTAAACTGGAAATTACTGTAACACTTCCAGAAAATAATTTTTTGAACCTAGAGAGCTGATTGTTTTTACAAGGTTATAGTCATGTCGCTTATAGGTGGGATGTGGTAGTATGCTGTGGAAAGGTACTATAAATCCTTGGGTCTGCTATGGGTTGTGTAGAAGACAAGGTCTATTGTCTAGGAGGTGCTAAGGGGTTTAAAGTCCCCTTTACCCACCTCACTGTCTGGCTCATCTAACCTGAAGTTTGCTAGAAATCTATTCTCCTATCAGCTCTTCAGGGATATAAGAGCAGAAGGGAAATGGTTAAAAGGCCGTAGAACTTAAGTAGATGACCTAAATAACCTTTCAGTCTCACCTGCAAGATATAAAGGAAGAAAGACTAACAGGAGAAAGTGTGGATTTTGGAATTGGGGGCTATTGTTTATTTCCTGAACTGGAAATACTTTTCATTTTAAAGGACTTTGCCTAAATCCTGAAGAGGGAAGGCTATTTGTCTCTGTTCTGCGTATGGCTTTCCAGTCTCCTGCCAGAACTCTACTGGTATATAGTCGTTCCCATGCTCTCAAATGGACTGGGGATTGAAAAGTTTCTTTGATTGTACAGTTTGTTTTGGGACTGTCTGCTATATTCTAAGCAAGGAAAGATTTCTGAAGTAGCTGTCTTTTTGTGTGACTAGAGGGTACTTGCCCCTGTGGCAAGGATGTGTTGGATCACAAAATATTAAGAACAGAACAAATCAGTGAATCCTACTAGAAGCCTGAAGAGTGAAATCCCTGATTAGCTCTGTGGCTAATATCAACTAAAAAATGTCCATGTTTTGAAAACCTACCTCCCCACCATCAAATAGGCATGCTGAGTGCACAAGATTCTACCTTTGTACTCTTCCATGAAATCACAATTTCATGGGAACTCAGAAAGATATGGTTTTTAGATGACTCGCTTTTTTGTAGATTTCAGACATGAACTGATTTGCTCCAGAATATGACTTCCAAGGGTTTGTTTTATATAATGATATCCCATTCTCCATAAAAACAGACTAGGCTGACATGATAATCCTTGTTCAAGTGTGAAAATGAATTCTAAGGATTCAGGAAAGCAAGTTAGATCAAATGGTGAAAAAATGCTGCTGTTCTTGCCCTAGCTTGAATAGCACTGAAAACCAAATAAAATTCAGCCCATAAATGAAAAAATTGAATGCACAGTTCCAGAGTACCACAGGAGATTTGGCAGACAGCCTTTGAACACATATTTAACAACCACCTCTCCATCATGGAGAGAAATCCAATAGGAAGTGACTGTTTTCCACCCCCCTGCACTACAGGATTAACAGTGAGATGAGTTCAGGTAGCCAGAACCTCTGGCCAGAGAAAATATAGGTAAGTAAATTAAATATTCCTCCAAATGATACACTTCCTAGACTGAAAAGATTTTTAGACCTAAACATCACTGTTTCTTATCTCCTTCCAATGCAAAAGTATAAGCAGGGATTCTAGATTTAAATTTGGAAAGGAAAACGAGTTAGATGGAAATCTGTATGAAAAACCTGTAAGGGGAATCTGCTTTTCATGCCAAAGCTGATTGGAACACTGCTTATATTTTTTTTAGGCTGGCTGCTGTGTCTGTTGCAAGAGGTATCCTGCTTTGAATATAACTATACAGAACAGTGAAGTTGCTTATTAAGTTCTAAAAGGTATACATTTTACTGTAGATAAATACCATAGATACATATTTAGGGGTTGTTGCTTTAATCCAATTCATTACTGAATAACAATTAGATAAAATGCACCTTACCATTCACATGTGGATAGCGACAGGCCTATGGATGTAGGCATATTTATACTAGGCCTCTTGTATATTGTATACACACACTAGAGATCATAAAAGATGCTAACTGCACAGTGGTCTGATACTACTGTACAGTAATGTCACATGGCAAAAACCATAATGGGACAATACTGTGTAGTAGTATTAGCTTAAAAAAAAGGCTTTTGCTGGTGCTACTCTGCAGTAACTCAGGTTGCTGTGCATTTATTTAGTATTTGATTATACAAATACTAATGAAATGCACAGTAACCACTGTGCAGTAGTGTCTCTTGTAGATGCGCCCTGGGAGTGTAAACAGCCCTTAAAGTGGCTACAAATGTGTTGCAGGCCCACTTAAGGTTCCTTTGTGTCACTGTAATGGTGTAAAAAGGACATTGATACAAATGCAAATCAAGCCCAAGAATTTTTAGTTGTGCACTCACATTTTTTAAGTTAAATCTGTGGCTATTACTGAGAGTTGGAATAGACAATAAATTGGTGTATGCATTCTTTTACATGAGTAAGATTTGTTCATTCTTTCACCAAAAGTAAGGCTCTTGTAACCAGAGCCAGGCATTTTGGTGCTTGGTGAAGGTCATGTGCAGAGAGCACCCAGCTATGTGCTACTGTGCAAACTTGCTTCTATTTCATTTGACACCACCCATGTCAGGGTTCCCAGTGCCAGTGCACCCCTGGCACAGCCCTTACTACAGTACTGATTGTTACATTGTAATGTATACGTTTAAAACTATACTAAACTTCTGATCTTTCTTTTTATTGTATTTTTGAAAGCAGCAATCTAAAGCTCTTCATAATCTTATTTTTGCTTTTTTGTAATGTGCAATGGGGCTCTCCTACATGAAAAGATATAATCTAAGATAAATTGTATACAGAGATCTAGGATAGAGTGTAAAACACAACTGTCAAGCACTTTATTTGCACTTCTAGAATTGTGATTGGTATTTCAGCCTCATGACAGCAGCATGATCAGAAGCACAGTTCAGGTTCATTTCTTCATAAGGGCCAAAATGAAGGACAGCACCTCAAGAGCTTCAGTATTCAGAGGCAGTGTATGTGATACTCAGGGGTGAGTGAGAGGGAAGGAAATTGCTTAAATTTTGAAAGCCTTTTAACCTCTGGCTTTAGCAAAGAATGTATGTCATATTTAATGAAATAGGAAGACAGACGTGAAAAAGCCTAATAGTGACATTTGTATAAGGCAGCAGACAAAGAAGCTGTCTTTTGTATACAGGAGCTGACAGTAATTCCACTTTTCATTGACTAGCAAGTTGCTGCAGAAGAAATAAAAATGGTAATGCACGTATATGTGCAACTCAAATCACACTGGCTCCTAGCACAGACCAGTAGGAGGTATCAGTACCAGCTGATTTCTAACGCTTAATGAGACATCAACACTCATCTTGCATCTTTATTAATTTTCCTCTTAGTGATCATTTTACAACAGTACTTTTCCCTGGTAAATTAAAAGAGCTGTTCTCCAAATAGGAGATACACTAATATTACAGGTCCCCTCAACACCCACATATGGCTGGGGCATGATTGTGGGAGCATGCTTTAGATCCCATTGTAGGCATAGGGACATGCAGGGAGACCTTATTGCTGATGCAGGGGGACCTTCATCCCAGGCTTCCCCCTGTATTGGAAAGAAGCAAACTCCCATGGCTTGTGGCCCCTTCAGTTGAGGGGCTCCTATCTGTAGGGGTGCCCCAAGTAGCTTTGAGGCTGGAGGCTTGTGGCAGCAATGATCACTCAGCCCCAGGGGTTTCATGCACACCTAAGCCCAGGAGATCGTATCAGCTATGATCCCCCATCCCCACAGGTTTCACACACCCAGCATCCACAGCTACACAACTCTGGGTCCCCTCATGCTGCCAGGACCCAGAGTCAGCAGCTGCTGGGGCTGAGAGTCACCTTACTTGCAGAACTCCCAGCCTGGCTGGGCATGGTACAGCACTGCTGCTGGGAGCTACAAGCAGCTGATGGGGGTCCCAGATGCAGGGGAGCACCTGCTACACATGCAAATTACAGCTTGATAACAACCAGCTATGAAGTTAGCACACATTTTTGAAGTCTAACTTTTTAGGTGGTTGGAACTTTTTGTAGTGCTACTTTGCACATACAGTTAGTCTTAACTAGCTAATTGCACAATTACCTTAATTGCACAGTACCTGTAATATGTAGAGGGGTCCACAGAAGCAAAAATTGCTGGTTTTAACCCAGATGTATGTTTCCCTAAAATAGAGGCATGAGCATAATATGTTACCTTTAAAATACAGGATGCTTTTTCTATTACTCATTCCCTGTGCATTGATTGACTTTCCTCTTTACAAGCGATTGAAATGAGTTTAATATCCTACTTATGTGTTTCTCTGTTTGTGATATGAAGGGCACCTGAAGACATTCAGGGAGGTTAAGCTGAGCAAAAATTGGTGGGCCTGATCTAAATTAGTTCACCTGAGGAAGTGTAGTAGCTTAGATTAGGAATGGATTAGTCAGATTTAATGAGAAAAAACCCAGGATACTAATATAAAAGAGTGTAAGTATTATCTGGAGGGAGTGTAAGTATATCAGATAAATGAAAGAATAATCTCACTTTTTGATAGATTTCCTCTATAGAAGTGCTCAGAAACCTCATTTTCAATAGAAATAACAACTTTTTGTAACCTAAAAAACCAAATGGTTATTAGAAATGTGGCCATATTAAGCTCTATTCCTCAGACAACATGCAGAGCAATTCCAAATGAGTTTTTTCTAGTTTCTTGGGACTGTTCAAGACCTAGGTCCCTACTGTTTTCTTGGTATGCTCTAAAAAGCAAACAAAATCTTTGACCACTCTGGCTGTTTTCTGAAACCTAGTGGGGAGAGCCATCTCATTAAGATTTGATATAAAATTAATATTTGATTAATACACTGGCATTGGCACGTTCAAAGAAGTCTGAAAGAATACATGGGAACCAAGTTACCAGAATGGCAATGCCAGGTAGGTGGGAAGAGGAAGACTGAAGATGTGATGGAGACATATAGTAGAGGGGCACAAGAGAGAAGGAGCTGGAAGATGTGTATGACTGAAGCTGGTGGAGAGCCAGGATCCACAACAGCAACCCATGTTTAGATGGGAGAAGTGAGAGAAAACTAAGAAAATTTAATTAATACACTAAGCTGGCTGGTCAAATATCGCTGGCTTTCCTCTTTGTTTACAGCTGCTAAATTTTTATTAAGTAGAACAGAAACAATTGAAATATTTTCCTAGTAAACAACTGTGTAACTGATACAAGAATGTTGCATAGTCATGGGAGCAGAACTGCTGCCCAGGAAACCACTGATGGAGACTGAAATTGGTTTACAAGACAGTCTAGTTAAGTGAGTTTAAAAGTATTTGAAAAGGGTGGGGGGCGGGGGGACCCTGGCTTATTTCAAATGTGTTGACAGCCAATTTGATTTGTTTTGGGGATTTTATCCCTTGTGAAAAAGAAAAAAGGAACCAAGCTATGCTGTTCAGATTCAGAGATGATGATATAAATAACAGTATAAGTTCTGGTTTGTTTGTTTTCTGTGTACACACTGGGAGAAAATACTGATGGTTAGCAATAACGTATTTTTAATCGCTGACTGTTTGTATTTAAAGCCTGTTTTCTTCATTTTTTTGTAAGAGTGTAGCTGCTACCTACAGGTTATAGTTAAGGGAAGCAAATAAACTAATAAAAGAACTAAACAGTAGTTTGGTTTTATGCTTAAAGTAGCTAACAATTATTTACCTTTTTGCAGCAGTATGAAGCATTAAAAAGTAACACAATTAATTACTACAAACAGATGTCACATTTATCTCAGGACAAACCATTTTATTCTTGACCAATGTACAATCATGCAGACTTCCATATATGTTGTCCCAGGATGAATTCTAAAAAGGTTCACAGGATAAGAAGTGTTAACAGCTTATCCTGGGACATCACAAAGTATGTCTGAATAGTTATCTCAGGCTTGCATGATTGAATCAATGGCAGAAAAGCAGCAATACATTCAGCCATTCATTAAACCCTAATTAGAAGTGGGTATGTGAGAATGGGTATGCCCATGCCAATCCTGGGATATTTCTGTTCTGGGACAAGCACAGGTAGAACTGGTCCAGAGACTAATTCATTTTCTGTTCCTAGCTTATTACTTTACGCTTAGTCCAAAGTAGTGTTTTAGTCCAACTTTTAGGTAAAGACATTTGCAACCTTCCCAACTTTCATAAAGTTCTGAATTTTCATTGACTTCCATAGACTTTATATCAGGCCTTGAATGAACTAACCAAGAGACCTGGCAATAAGGAACAAGAACCATATTGTATAGAATATTTGGGACTTTCAAAAGTAAGAGAAAGAATCCAGTTAGAAACAACTGAGGCTGGGGTCTGAAATAAAGAATGGAGTGTAAGGATATATGTTTATAAATAAAGAAATTCACTATGCTACCTCCATTTTATTTTTTTCCTTTAATTATTACCATCATTTTGATCCACCAGTAGCTGGACTATAAAATGGAGAAGAGCCTATAAAATATGTTTCTAGTTTTAAGTGGCTTAGGCTCTTATCCTGAATTTGCAAACCAAATAGAATTAAAATTTGAAAAGTCCAAAAATCTCATATTACCAAAAAAATCTTTTTTATTAAAAAAAGACATTGAGATTTGGAACTCTAAAATGAATGCATATTGGACCAGTCATTTGCAAAATTACAAAATACAGAAAAATCTCTGTCAAGTTTCTGAGAGGTAATATGACAGAGACTGAACTCATGGTATATCTGATTCAGCTCAAACAGCGAAGCATGACACATTTCACAAGTGCCTGTTTTTCACAAAATGTCCAGTCCCTATTCCTACCTAGAAAGCTTCAGACATCATAACAATGCTTATCCAAATTAAAACTCAAAAGAATATGTCCCAGGAGGACATATATGAATTGCAAGACAGGATCAGATTTATGCTCAGTCTAGTATCCTGTCACTGATAGTAATTATGCTTTTGAGGCAGATGTGTAGAAATTCATAAATATCAGGTAATTGGCCACCACATAGGTTTGACATAAGACTAGTCAAATGAATTTCCATATGCCTTTTAAAATCTAATATTTGACATTAATTATGATAACTATGAGATAACTGCGAGGTAATTCTTGTATATGTTTGACCCCCTTTTTAAGGTTACTGAGTTCTTAGGTTCAAGAACATGTCATAGCAGTAGTTCCCTGATCTAATCATGCATTATGTTAAAAATAATTTGTCAGGCTTGAATTTCTAGCTTTCACTTTTATTAAATGTCCCTTGTTGGGTTTAGCGACAAGGAGAAAAGAAGTTCCCTCTGTACCTTCTTCTGTACCTTCTTCGTATTGTTCACCATTGTCACTGACTACCAGTGTTACTGGAGAATAAAACAAACCATTGTGTCCAGGAAGCCAGGAGTGTTTTGCATTAAAGAAGTCATTTTACTAAGTCATCTGACTTCTTTCAAAATTGGAGGAATTTGATTTGTGTCTGTTTTAGGAACTATCTCTGTTTTAATTTTCATTGCATTGAGCAGGAAGAGAGGTAATTTTCCTGTAAGCTGGTCAACGATATAAAACAGACACTTTTTATTAGTGTTTGAAAGGGAGATTTTTGTTTGGTGGTTGGGTTTTTGTTGTTTTGGGAGGGGGTTTTTTTGTTCGTTTGTTTGCTTTAGAACCCAGGCGCTGGTCACATCCAGCGGTCTGACAAAACAAGTAGAGTCTGCTGTTGATTGTCACTGCACCACACAAACACAGAAGAACTTACATTTTTTAAATGAAAAGTAAAACCAATTTTTATTTTTAAGTTTGGAAAATCCCATTGTGGCTGGGTATCTTGTAAGTCTAATTTCTTTTTACTCTGTCATAGTGGTATCTCAAATACAGCATCACCATCCCATGTCTCTGAAAAAAGTTTAAGAGTTAACCTCTTATAATTGACCCTTGTCATACACATTTTTTTGTATTCAGTACCATAGTAAAGTCTTTTCATACCCATACTCTTTCTATCATTAAGCTAATAGTCTAGTGCAGAGTTCAACTGCAAAAATAATGACAAGAAATGAATAGAAGGAAGAAACTTAGCTGTGAACTTTTATAACAGTGACCTTCTGTCATTGGTTCTACAGATTTTTCTGCTTCTGTCAAGACCTGATCCAGTAATGAGCTCCATGTATTGAAGGTTTCCTATCTCAGGGCATGTTATTATCAATACTCTTATTTATAATACAACTTTTCTGTCTAGTATTTGTTCAGTGTCCATTAAAAATATTTCATACAGGGAAGTGCCACTGGTTGCCAATTGGAAAGCAACCAAACATGCATCCAATCATAGGCTCCTTCAAATTCAGGGGAAATGAGGTCATAGTTGAGTCAGAGAATCCAAACTCATCCCATGCAGAGATCAACAAATCTTTTCTGATAAACAATTATAGTTTAAAAAAACCCATTCTTTCCCTTGGATGTGAGCAGATTGCAATTTCCACAAATGTATTCATTATTTAAATGTATTTAGTGATTCAGAATATTTTGAGCTTAGTTACTTTGTTGTAATTAGTCAGCTAACTCAATTTCTTCTCTTTCATTGCTTCTATTAGTGACTGTGAATTTAAATTATAGCTTCCACAAATCCACTTGCTTCTAACTACATGGGATTAAGAAAATACATGTTTTATCTGAATTTTTCAATTATAGTTCATTGATTATTATAACTGTAATGTTCCAAGGATGTAGTTAAATTTCAATAACCTGGCCTGCCATTGCAAGCTGCTTAACTTTCTGCCAGCCTACCCATCTGGGTCCTTTGTAGTTTACTCACAAGACTGCCTGAAAGTTGGACTCAAGGGCTAAGAACAAACAGTCAAAAAGCCTGAGGCTGAATTGATTCAATCTTTGTAGGTTAGTTTAAACTGCATAGATTGAACTGATAAGCAAGTGAACAGATGCTCACTTTTGACTCCAGAAATGCAGCCACATGCTTGCAGTGGCCGAGGCTAGATGCTGCGGGGGAGGATTGGGGAGGGCGGGAACTAGAGTACACCTCCCCACTCTTCTGAAGCAGGCAGCTTGGCCCATGGCTAGGCTACCCATGCTGTGAGGACAGGGTTTGCAGAGGAGGTGCAAACCAGCCTGGGATGCTGAGGGAGCTGTGAGTTACCTTCCAGATTCAAGTTATCTGGCACAGAAGTTAAGTCTATCAATTTAACCTAAATCAGTTCTGATACCACAACATCCATCCAGGTTTATCTTAAACTAGTTTTGGCCACTCTGAAAGCATTTTATGTGCACTGAACTTCTGGGCTAGGGCTAGAAGTTACACATAAATGGGTTTAAATGGGCAGAAGCTGGTTTAAAGCTGTAACAGAACAGACATTCAGTGCATGTAAACCAGTTTCAAAATGGCTGAAACAGGTTTAAGATAAACCTGGTTGAATGTAGTATGAGACTTAACTTATTTGGGTTAAATCAGTTTATAAAACTTCTGTCCCACACCCCTTCCTGGTTTAAGTTAAATCACAGACCTCCAGCATCCCTGCATGCTTTCCAGCCCTGGGCTGAGCTGTGCTGTGTGCTCCTAGAGAGAGGGGTTTGGGGGGCTGAATCAGGGGAAGGGAGACAGGGACTTCCCCCCCCCCCACAAGCAAACCCCAGTTGGGGTCTGGGGCCAGGGAGGTGAGGGTTAAATCCCTCTTCCCCTGACTACAGAGCTGCCCTTACTACTGGCTGTGACTATGGACTACAAATCCAAGAGGCACCTGGTAGCAGGAGAGGAAATGATGAGCAACCCTGAAGAGTCCTGCCACTATGATTGTGGACTGCAAATCCCAGAGACCTTGGGGGCAGCAAGAAAAGGAAGTGAACACACAGCCCATACTGGCTACATGCCAGAGAGCCATGCTCTAGCACCTCCCCACCGACTTCTGCCCTGAGCCACTGCAGGCATGTGGCTACAAAAAGTAAATGTATGTTCACTTGTTAGTCAGTTTAATCTCTGCTTTTTGACTAATCTGCAAAGTCTGAATTGATTCAACCTCAGGTTTAGCCCTGTTGTGTTACAGATTTGAACCAGTGTCAGATCATTTGTACCAGTTGATGTGTAAGTTTTGTTCCTAGGCACAGGCTTTCAGGGTTTAGGATTCCAGTGCGTCTTGTCAGGCAGACTGACTCAGACTCAGGGCTTTCAGGGTACCCAGACTTATGGCAGCCTTTTCACAGAGATTTTTGGTTTTCATGGTGTATCAGTGAAAAACAACAATACATTTCAAACATCAACATACTTCACAAAATGTAACAATTTTCCCTTGTTTTACACACCTGCACGTCACATAAATAATTATATCTCTGAAATTTAACTACTTCAAAGTGCATGGAAATGAGCACATAGAAAGCATGAATAGAATAAAAACCAATTTATATTTGAAATAATGGTCACAAGAGTATTTTATTCAATGTTGAAGTCGAGATTCCTAGTTTAAACTTAATTTGTGACCAAATATCATCTTCATGGCTTATCTACTTTAATTTCTACCTGCAATGGAGAAGAGTCCTTATATGTTTTCACTGTAGAAAATACAATAATATTTTTCTGAAAATTGTTTAGAGATCATCTGTCTTATCCAATCCTGTGATGGCTAACTAGCAAAGAATAAACACCAGCTCAGATGCATGGAGCGTATGTTTAGTAGAGTGCAGTGTGTGTACAGTCATTCTACCAGTTCTACCAAAAATACCACAGCTCACCAACTTAATTTAGGCTGGAGTGTAATAGAGGAGAGAATTAAAATCTACACCACAGTTAAAAAGCTTTTTTTATCTCCTTGTAGTTCTCTTTTTTATCTCCTCCTCACTAGCATTTTATCTCCTCTCTTTATGTTTCCGTATTTCAGCAGTAGTGTTGAAAAGTAATGATAAAAAGTGTGGAACCAACCTGGACAGGGTAATCTAAGTTAATAATGTAGGTACTAAAATCCTGAACAACATCTTTTGGTGTGCTGGAGTTGTATCTGTTTTCTTTTTGGCTACCCACTGGCAGGTTTTCATTCCCCATGGCTATAAAAGTTAAATCAGGTGTTTCTGATCCAGGCTTTATTGTTAAAGTCAGTCCTGCTGGTCTGAGAAACGGAAAAAAGCATGAAAATAATGGAACGATGAAAAAGGCTGATGACTACATTTACCTACAGGAAAACTCTTATCTCAGTAATAGTTTATGAGAATTATGGTAATAGAAGCAAAATGCTCAAAAGGAAGAAAAATGGTCATCTAGTCATTTTAAATAAGGAAAAGGAGCAAAGAAGGTCTACAAAAGAGAAATTTCTCTTAATTTATTTCCGTATATATTTTCAGCAGCATTTCAACATCTTTGAAGATGTCAAACTGTGGATCATCTATGGATGCTTATCTAAACATTGTACCCCTGGAGATTGGTTGACACAATAATATATTTATTTTTCTCTGAAGGAGTATATAATCTGAATACATGACTGATAGAAAGGAATACTTAAATCCTAATTTAATAGTTTCTCCATGGCTTTCCCTGTAGTTTTTGGACAAATCAGTTACGTTCTCTGTCTCAGCTTCCACCAAATTTAGAAAATGTTATCTATATTGAGTACAAAGGTAGTGTGAGGATTTACACAGATAACGATTGTAGCTGAACCCTGGCAAATCAGAGTAAAATTTAGGCCAACGTTTCTAGAGCATTTCAGATATGGACTCTGCTACATACATGTTATATTTATTAATACCTAGTTATACTACATGGACAGTAGCTACTATAACACCTGTTTGTAGCAGTGAGATTTCTCCAATTCTTTCAGTTAAGCCTGAGCAGCAAGAAGTATTTGAAGTAGAAAGCCATACAGGTACGGGTAGCATTTTAATTTCCCCATCATTGCATTGATTAGAATCTGATTAATTTATAGGACTCCACAGGGCACATTCAGATCTCCCAGTATCATCACATTCCTTGGAGTTGTTTCTTATAATTAAAAATAGATCTCTTAAATAAAATTACAGAGGGGGAAAAAAAATCACAAAATAGATATATTTTAAATAAATGCAGGCCACAGGCTGGCATTTATCCTGCAAGCAGTTTAGCTCTCATTCCCCCCATAGCTGTATCTCATGCTGCTGTGTGGTGGAAGAAGTTCCAAGGGTCTGCACTCTGGCTACACACTTGCATGATGGAGATGGGGTCCATATGCTGGTGGTGCAGTGCACGTGGTAGAGGAGGGGTAGAGAATTCTGTGGGGGCCACTCCTGCAGCGTGCGCAGCACCCAGCCATACTGTAGTGGGACAGCCCTAGGGTGGGGGGAAAAGCAGGACAGGAAGGACCCAGATGTAGAGAGGGTCACTCTGTGTGTGTGTGTGTGCGTGTGCACATGCACTAGTGTATGAACAGTCGACAATTAGCTAATTGTTTGGCATACTTTAAAAACATGAATAAATGCAGCGGTTCCAGATTTTAGGAACCTGTTGTATTATCTGTCTTAGGTTTGCTAAGAGCTGCGGCTTATTCCAGGAACTGGAAATTGGAACCATGGATTGCAATGTTTTTGATGTGCACCACAGCTAGAAGAAAAGGGTGGAGAGGTTAGTGTTGTAAGTGCTGTTAAGAGAGCACACACATGTTCCAGTATCTCCATTAAAGAACACAGAAAAGTAAGTCCCCACATAATAACATTCCTATGATGCCCAAAATCAAAGGTTCAGTTTATCATATAGAGGCTTTTCAAAATAGTAGAGGATTATTCATTTATAATGACCAGTCTGAGTTGCTTGTTTAACCTTCAGATTCAAGAGCATTGGCTAGTTTATAATTAAATGAATCACCTGCAGTAAACATTTAAAAAAAGAAACCCATACCTTTGTTAAATGTGCATATATTTAGACATATTAGTTCCAATTGATTATGCACTGTTCTAGATTACTTTCTCTTACATATTTATTATAACTGGCAAGAAAAGCAGGCACTGCAAATGCTATTTTTATAATAATGCTATATTAATCCTATTGGAAGGGCAAAAAATGCTAGGAATTGTAAAAGATTTTAGTTCACAGATACATGGTGGGAGCCTCTGGTCATCTAGTACCAGGGGTGATAATAGTGGCAGCTGGCAGACAAATCAGACATTTGTTGCATCACTTGGTGTCAGAATTTCAGTAGTTTGACACCCAGCATTCATACTTCTTTCAAAAATCTGCCTCTTATTTGGTGCCTAACTGTGAATTGAGTGAATTGAGTAGTTTTGAAAATCTGGCCTCTAAAAGGGAAAAAAAAATCTAAGGTTTTGCCTGAGTATAATCAAGGTGCACTGGTAGTGCTGTTTGTGACAGCTTACCTCTTTGGATAAATAGATAATTTCTTGTTTGTAGAGCTTCAGTCTGGCACCTTTTATGAGCATTAAAGTTACATGCATACAAGCTGAAGAAAAGTTTCCTGGTGTAATTGGAGTCACACCCATGTCAAAATGTAGTGAAAAGATGATACAAACCTCCCAGCTAAGGACAAACCATGCAGGAGTTAGTCTTTTGATATTCATTATAGTGGTTTAGATTTTTGTCTGTCTAGGTCTATGCCAACTTTGCCATTTGCTAAAGGGAAACAGCTCATAACCAGATCCTCTGCTGCCTAACAGCAAGACACAGTAATGGCTGCACATCTCTGCCTTCCTGAACCTGGTGTTATTTGCACCATTCTACAAAACCGATGTAATTTACACCAGAAATGTGTTCATCTGTCCATGCCCCATATATTACAAAAGCAACAGAAAAATTCTAATGGTCTATTTCTTGCCCTCTCACCACCTCATATCCAGCTGAATTATTTTGGCATAGATGCTGTGTGTTTTGGGATTCCAGAGCTTTTCCTGTTTCTGTGAGTTTGGTTCAATTATGTGTCTCTTCCAACTATGAAAGCTGAAGGTCAGGGTGTACACAGAACCACTCCTCTTTCCTGCACTGATTTTTTTTTAAAGCTAAAAGATCATTTGAAAGCATTTCCTTAGAGCATCTAATATCAATGTTTTATCCATTTTAGTGAAGAGAGGTGAGCCGTAGAGGTCATATTTTATTAGTCTGAATTTAGCTGCAGCTAAGTCTCAAAATATTCAAAGCCAGAAAAAGGTTTCAGAAGTTTTAAAAAGTATATCTGAAGCCTGTTCAAACTTCATGTGTTTGTTTCTGTCCCCGTGATTAGACTGAAAACTGGCTAGGGAAGTTTTCTTTTAATGTTTCCTCATAAGATTTGATGAGGGTTGAATTACCAAAACAAGTGTCATTTAAGCATAATTTTATAATTGTACTTGCAGTTAAACCCAAGGTGTGGTGCAGGCAAAATATGCCCACTGAACTTCTCTGTAACTCATATCAGGTTTTGGTTTAAGTCAGATTTATTTCTAAAAAATGTTTGGTTTTTTTTCTAAACTAATTTATTTAACCTGGATGAGATGTTATCACTGTTTCTTTCATGTGTGCAGACTTTATATAGGTTGCACTTTTTTTTCTTTTTGCTTCTTGACAATGCCGAATGTTTTTATGAAGAAAACAGATGATGAAATTAAAGGTCTGGATTCCAGGGTACTATTGTCCTTACCAGACAGTCTCCTTTCCTCCAAGTTGGGCTCTTGTAGAGTTTGGTCCTGGGTCTTCCATGTTTTTTAATTTGTCAGGGTCACATAGACTTAAAATATTTTCTCCCTGACTGTGGCTTGAAGCCAGGCCGTGCATCTGACCTTCCCTGGATTTGGGAACTCTGCAGTCTAATTGTCTAGGTCTTGAAACTAGTACCAAGATACCTTACCAGTTGTTGCACTCTCTGAGATCCACTGAAACTGTAGAAACTTTTATTTTGTATTCCTCTGTTTGGGGTATATAGGACAATGAAATCAAGCAAAGTCGTACAAAGAATTATCTAAACATGCACATACTTAATACTTACCTAAGAAATACACAGATTAATGGAAAAGCAACAAACCTGCTTAAACAATTCAGCCTCGGTTTTGTTACTTCTCCAAGACTCCTTTCAGATCTCATGCCCTTTCACCTTTTTCACTTTTCAGCTTTTTCTGCTGCTAGTCCTGGCCTGGCTTCCCTCTTGCTGGAGTAAGTCTTTTTATGAAGCTATGGTCCCCTTTGCCAGATGAGCTCCTCAGTAACTTAAAAACCCTGCCCAATTGAGTCAACTGCTACAGTGTAACTTGCGTACATGGCCACCCATTCATGCAGCTATTATGCAGCTTATCTTGCTACAGCAAAATCATTTTGCTGTCCATTGTTACTTACAACTGCCTCATTCAAATGCACATATGTTAACAGAAGGGGTATGTTGCAAGGATGCAGAGAAAGAAGGTCATAAGGGTGTAAACCAACAGAGAGTATTCATAAAATCAACCTGAAATTTATAAGTTCACACAAATAGATTTCTGAACTTCAGTAATACCAAACTCTGTGAAAGCGTTTTACGAATAAAATCTGAGGTGCTGGACCTCATATTGCAGCTAGCTGGTGTGCTTGCTGTATGTGGAGACTAACTGCAAACAAATACTTCTTTCATTATTTGTGCTAGTAGCTTGGATGTCATGACTAGTCTAATTCCACAGTTAAGTGTTTTTTATCTGTGCCAGACAACATGATCAGCCAAACTCAATTAGGCTTGAAGTAAAGTCCATTAAATCAATGGGATTTCTTCTACTGACTTTAATTTGAATGAAGATTTGCCATCAGAGTAGGAATTTCACATTCTTTCCTTCCTGGTTTCCCAAACCTCTGGAGTATTTCTTCTCCAGAATCCCAAAGACTTCCTTCTATAGAACATCTTCAACATTTCCAGTTCTAGCCAAGAGAATTTTTTGTTCATTATGCTTTGTCCTACGAAAGGACATAGTATCTGCTTATCCAAGAAAACTGTTAAATTTATTTGACAGTACATATTATGTAGGATATATTTTGTGATATTATGTAGGTGCACTTATTGCAAAGTATTGATCATTTTCAGTAAGAACTGTTTTCTCTATCATTAGAAAAGAAGAGCCTACTACAAAAATAACATTTAAATCAATTTCTAGCTCTTAAAGTAAAATTTTAAAAATTACAAGATATTCAAATAAAATCTAAACAATGGAGTGTATTAAACAACTGCCATTCAGTCCACTCAAAAATTATCTTCCAGGTCATTCAAAATGCAATAATCACGTCCTGTGCTGCTACCTCCTATTTCAAGAGATTGATGAACAGTAAATAAACAGCATAATAACTAGGGACCTACTCAAATTGCAGTTTCATGGATTTTATGGAAATTGTAAAATCAGACAATTTCCACAAAATCTAGGGGAGGAGGGGGGATGGGACTGCTACCCCTGTCCTTCACTACTGATTGGCTGAGAGGGCTGCCTGTTGTGCAACTCTGTCCCTGTCCATCAATCAGTGGTGAGGGGCGGGGCCACATAACATAGCCCTCAGCCAATCAGTGGTGAGGTGTGTGGCTGTATGACAGACAGCCCTCTCCACCAATGGCAGGGCCAGCAGAGGCCCTCGGCCAATCAGAGGAATGGGAGAATGGGGCACCACAATCAACCTATGGAAATGGCTGCTGGCTCTGCAATCTACTTGCAAAATCAGCTGGCCACCTCCTCGAGTTCAGTAGAACCCTACTAATAACATTAGGAGATATATAATTGCACTAAAAGATTTTTTTTTTCACTTTGAACAGTGTTTTTACTTTACAGAATTTTACAGCAGTGGTATTATTATTGTCATTTTACTGGTGGATTCAGTCCCTTACTTTATATGTAGAGGTTTACAGTGTGGTCACCACTAGTATCTGAACCTCCATGAACCCAAGGTTACACACACACAATTGCAGAGCTGGGGACCAAACAGCCTTCTGAGATCACAACTCACCCGACTACTAATTTTCTTTTAGATACTACTGTATTGGTATTTAATTCAGCCAACCATACTAATTTTCACACATCACTTATACATACACTATGGTATAAAAAACAGCTTGAACGAAGGAAAGCATTCCTATCACAATAACCGGATTTTGGCCCCATACAGACATTCAGTTCTCCTAGGGATGTTGCTGCTCTTCCAGAAGTGTACAGGATTTTTCTCCCAGAGTAAAAAATGGCTGCTCCAGGAGAAAAATAACCTGGGAATTACCAGGATTAAATCACTCCTGAGAGAGTTTCTCCTGGGAGAATAAATGTCTGTGCATGCTGTGGCTTCTCCCAGAAGAAAAGAATCTTCCAGAACTCCTCTTCAGCCCCTCCCAGGGAGACACTGTGTCACTCACTAAATTCTGTTGCTCCAGCAAGGAGCAAAACACAACCCCTTCATAATCCCCATATTGTGCTTCAGGGAAACACCAGCTGATGATTGAGAGTCCAGGTCAGCCAATCAGGGCTGCCCTATGCAATGGTGCCATCTATCAACAAGCTAACTTGCTGGGTTCATGCAGGAGGATGCACAGGAGGGGCCTGAATTCCAAGAGTTAGCAGCCTCACACACAGACTTCAGGTGAGTGAAGGAGAAGTGAGGTTACTATGGGAGTGGTGACACAGAGCTCAGCCAGGGATCCTGCCCTGCTGCTGCCTCTGCCCTGGAGTTCTTGTAAGACCTCCACCCAGACAGGGTCCTTGGCTGGGTTGGCAGTGCCCTGTCCCCTGGTCTGCGGGGGTTGCCTGGCCGGACCTCTGGGACTTGGGGGCAGTGTGGGGGCTGAGATCCCCTCGCCTGTCCCACATGTGCCTGGGTTGAGGCTCTGCAGCGGCAGGTGAGGGAACTCCAGACTGGGGTGAGCAGGCTGTGGGGGACCAGGGCTGCAGAGAATGAAATTGATGTGTACTTTCATTCTCTGCAGCACCAGACACCTAGTACAGAGAGAACGCAGGAGGATCCCAAAGCAGCTGAATGGAAGACAGTTACCTCCAGAGCCAGACAGTGGGTGGCTGTGACTGCTTCCTCAGTGCAACTAGGAAACAGATATGAAGTCTTGGCAGAACTGAAGGATGATGCAGAAAAGGAAGTTGCAGGGGAAGACACATCTGCAACAAACATGCAGGCTGAGTGACAACTGGGCAGCCAGAAGAAGAGACGCTGGGTCACGGTGGTGGGTGGCTCCCTCCTGAGAGGCACGGAGGGGCCTATTTGTTGACCAGATCCCACGGCATGGGAGGTTTGCTGCCTGCCTGGTGCCAGGATCTGAGACATCACTGCAAGGATTCCTGAACTCATCCAGCCCTCCAATTACTATCCCATGGTCCTCATCCATGTGGGTATGAATGACGTGGCCAGGAGTAATCTGGACCACATCATGAGCGACTACAAGGCTCTGGGGGCCAGGCTTAGGAAGTTGGGGACACAGGTGGTCTTCTCATCAATCCTCACAGTCAGTGGTCACTGTCAACACCAAGATGCCTGCATCAGAGAAGTCAACCTGCGGCTCTGGAGTTGGTGCCACTGAGTGAGTTTTGGCTTCCACAACCATGATCTACACTTCCATGAGAGAGTTATCTTGGGATTGTCAGGAACAGGCCCCAAGGTCACGGTGGGCTGAGTGCGGCTCGAACAGGTGGGTTCAGCGGCGAGGAGTCAGAGCGGTTCGGGACACATGTGGTTTCAAAAACAGAATGCTTTTTTATTGTTTACTTATGCCACTGATGGTGGTGTAGCATAGGCAGGTCAAACTTGGTTACAAACGAGTATGATAACGTGATAACGGTGGATGAGAAATGGTGCCGGGTCGATAACAGGAACGATGTTGAATGATCAGGAACAAGTCGAGTAAACGTGGAACAAGAAATCAAAGGCGAAACGTAGTGACGAAGAATGAGAAGTGAACGGATGGTCGAGAACGGATAGCCGAGAACGAGTCGAATAAAACTGGAATGTGAACAGGTAATCGTGGTTGGATCGTATCAGAATCGTAAACGAGTAATCAGAGTCAGAGTGAAAAGAAGACAAGTAATGTGCCCAGAAACAAGAGCGACGGGGAGACCAGCAGAGCTCTGGGAAGCGAACCAGGGCTGTAGGCCAAGGAGGCTCTCCTGAGAGGCAGTCTCTGCAGTAGCAGTCTCTGCCCTCAGACTGGTCTGGTCTCTGTCGTGGGCGGAAACTTACAAGCCTTAAATATGAAACATGTGGCCAATCATAAGGCTTCCCCTGTGGAAAGTTCCAGTGCGTTCTGGTGCCTGTCTGAGCATGCACATTGTTACCTCATGGCAGAGCCATGATTGACAAGCCTGGGGTCATGCATGGGACACGTGCTGGGCATGCTCACTAGCCCTCTGGGGATTTTCCACAGCTTGTCAGCACTTGTCTATACTTAACCCTGTGTTAGCCAGCACTCTTATCAAATTTGGTTGTGCCAGGGATGAGATGGTCTTCATCTTTCTTATAAAGGTAAGAATCTGTTCTCTTACAGGTTGGCTGAAGGGCTTTAAATTAGGTTTATTGTGGGATGGGGATGAAGTGGACAATGAGGACCTAGGTTCAGAGAACCATGAGCCATGCACTGGATCAGCCCAGGTAAGCATTAAGGGGCCTGATAGACATCAGGATGGGGTGGGGGTACCAAGGGTACCCACTGGGGGGCTCAAATGTCTCTACATTAATGCTAGAAGCATAGGGAACAAACAGGATGAACTTGCACTCCTGCTTGCAAGCAACAATTTCGACCTGGTTGAGCTAACTGAAACCTGATGGGACCCTACTCACAAGTGGACAGTAAGCATTGAAGTTTATAGGTTGCACAGACGGGATAGAGTGGGGGGAAAAGAGGCGGGGGGGTTCTCCTTATCATAGAGAGCAATATACATCTTCTATAATCAAGATGGGATCAGAGGAGGACCAAACTGAGGGACTGTGGATTAGGATACAAGGGGGTCGAGGGGAAAGAGACTCGGTAGTGGGGTTCTACAATAAACTGCCACACCAGAAGGATGAGCTAGACCTGGAATTCTCTGGGCACCTCTCAGAAGCCATAAGGTCAAGAGATATAGTTATCATGGGTGACCTAAACTACCCTGACATCTGCTGGGAGGATCAGTCAGCCAGAACTAATCACTCATGTAAATTCTTAACCTGTATACAGGACCTCCACCTAACACAGGAGATATACAATCCCACTTGGGGTAATTCCTTGCTGGACTTGGTGCTGGCTACAGGGGATGACCTGGGAGGGGATCTCCAGGTACAAGGCAACCTAGGGAATGGTGATCATCAATTGACTGAATTCACTATCAACGAAGGGTGGAAAAAGTAACCAGCAGGGCAGAAGTGCTTGACTTCAAAAAGGCTGACTTTAGTGTGCTTAGGAGATTAGTTAGTGGGGCATTAAAGCTCAAGAGCATTGACAAAATGGGGATACAGGAAGGGTGGTCATTCCTCAAGGAAGTGAACCTTTGGGTGCAGAAGGAGGCAATCCAACTGTGTAGAAAAGGGGGCAAAGGGGCCAAGAAACCATCCTAGCTAAACAGGGAAATCCAAGAAAGCCTAAGAGCAAAAAATGCGGCATACAGGCTGTGCAAACAGGGGGTTGCTACCAAAGAGGACTATACCTCCTTGGTTCGCACTTGCAGGGAATCAGTGAAGAAAGTCAAAGCAGCATTAGAACTCAGGCTGGTGACAAAAATTAAAGGGAACAAAAGATCCTTCAGGTACATAGGGAGCAAAAAGAAGGCGCAGGGCAGCATAGGACCCCTGGAGGATAGACAAGAGCAATTGGTGACAGATAGGAGGGACAAAGCAGAGTTCTTCAGTGAGTTTTTTGCCTCTGTATTCTTGAACTTGGATCTAGACAAATCTCCCAAATGCATTACTGACAGAAGCAGAAGAAACACCAGCCCACCAACTCAGTGCTGACTTAGTAAAGAGACATTTGGAGGGGAATGGATGTGTTTAAATCAGTGGGACCAGATGAGCTCCATCCAAGGTTGCTGAAAGAATTAGTCAGTGTCATAGCAGAGCCGCTGGCATGACTATTTGTGTACTCATGGTGCTCAGGTGAGGTTCCATAGGGCTGGAAAAGGGCCCATGTGGTCCCTATTTTCAAGAAGGGGAGGAAGGAGGAGCTGGGTAACTATAGACCAGTTAGTCTCACCTCTATCCTTGGGAAAACTCTTGAAAAAATTATCAAGGATCACATTTGTAGGAGTCCCGCTCAGGTTCATAGCAGGTAGATCCTGTCTGACTAACCTTGTTTCTTTCTGTGACCAGGTCACTAAATGCTTAGATGAAGGAGTCGAGGTAGATGTCATCTACTTTGACTTTAAGAAGCCCTTCAACATGGTATCCCATCCTATTCTTATAAACCAATTGAATGGTTGTGCCATAGATGATTACACAGTCATGTGGGTGCTAAATTGGCTTAAGGGTCATACCCAGAGAGTGGTGGTGAACAGGTCTATATCCACCATGAAAGATGTGTGCAGTGGGGTTCCCCCAATGCTCGGTCCTTGGGCAGGTGCTGTTCAATATCTTCATCAGAAACATGGATGAGGGTGTGGAAAGCACTCTGTCCAAATTTGCAGATGACACCAAACTATGGGACGAAGCAAACATGCTGATGGGAAGAAACCGAATCCAGGCAGATCTGGACAGTTTTGAAAAGTGGTCAGAGAACAACAGGGACAAGTGCAAGGTGTTGCATCTAGGGAAAGGGAATCAACAGCACACCTATAGGCTGGGGTCTGACCTTCTCAGCAGCACAGCATCAGAAAGAGATCTTGGAGTTGTTGTTGACTCCAAGATTAATATGAGTTATCAGTGTGATGAAGTAATTAGCAGAGCTAACTGCACTTTGTCATGCATTAGTAGGTGCATCATGAACAGGTCCAGGGAGGTGATACTCCCCTTCTATGCGGCATTGGTCAGGCCACAGCTAAAGTATTATGTCCAATTCTGGGTGCTACAAATCAAGAAGGATGTGGATAACTTTGAGAGGTCCAGAGGAAGGCCACTCATATGGTTAGGGGCCTGCAGGGAAGGCCTTATGAGAAAAGGCTGAGGGACCTAGACCTTTTCAGGCTCTCTAAGAGAAGGTTGAGAGGGGATCTTGTAGCAGTATACAAATTCACTGGGGGGGCCAGGGTAGCAGGGAATAGAAGATGCTCTGTTTGACAGAGCACCCCTGGGACAACCAGAAACAATGGCTACAAGCTGATAGAGAGTAGATTTTGGTTGGACATCAGAAAGAACTTCTTCATGGTTAGGGTTGCCATAATCTGGAATGGGCTTCCAAGGGAGGTGGTGCTCTCCCCTACCATGGCAGTCTTCAAGAAGAGACTGGACAAGCACCTGGCTGGGGTCACATTACCCCAGCACTTTTTCCTGCCACTGGCAGGCGATTGAACTTGATGATCCATTGAGGTCCCTTCCGACCCTAGCATCTATGAATCTGTGAACTAAGAGAGCCTACAGAGCATGCCAAGATGTATGCACAGGCCGTGTCCTCCAACCCACCCCCCACCTGCACAGAGTCAACACTGCAAGATCTCCATTCTTCAGGGCCTCAGCATTTGAATATCTGTACATGTGCCTCTGAGTAACTGTTTCTACCATGTGACTGAGCAGCTTTAGTACTCTGTTACTTTAAGGGGTGGAGTGGGCAGCTGCCAGGTAGCTGATGAGGGCAGTCATTTTAGAGCCCAGCGCTCCTGGCTATGGGGAGCAGTTTATGATCAGCAGCCCTGGGAGTAACATGGTGGAGCTCCTGCTCCAGAAACATCACGGAGGTAAGGGTGAGGCTATGGGGAAGGAGGAGACCTCTTTGGTCCTGACATGACCTGAAACTGTACCCTGCCAGGATAGGGAGGCCTAGTAGTCCTGCCTGTGGTGAGGCAGGACCACTCAAATATCAGGACCAAGGGCCTTCCTGGTGTAAGGTGGGTTGGGGCACCTAAACTCCTGCCCCCACCTTAGAGTGAGTGTGATAACTTGTGCAGTGGACCAGGTACTTTGAAAAGAGCACCTGAGTCTGCAAGGGTGTTTGACCCCATGCCCTGAAGGGAGGACATAGCGGTGGGCCAGGCAAACTAATTGGGGTAGCACCTGAGCCTCTGGGGGTGTTCGACCCCATGTCCTAAGCAGTGAGTTTTGGTCCTGGAGATGAAGAGGCAGTAAAGCAGCCCAAGTAGGAGGGCAGAGTGTTGTGGGGTGCAGTTGTGAGGCCCAGGGGAAGAGGAGACAATTGGCAAGGCTCAGGGTGCACCACCCAACAGGAGACTGGGTGCTAGGCCGCATATGTGAAGGCCCGGTGTGTGCTCCAGGTTGGAGGCCGGGTGCTAGGTCAGATATAAAAGGCCTAGTGTGTGCACTAGAAGGGCAGGTGGGTGCTAGGCCTAGAAATACCTGAGAGGCATGGGACACATGAAGGGGTGGTCAGAGCATGTACATTTTTGCCCTTGTCATCAAGGCGGTTCGAAGGGCAGCCTCCCACTTATTTAACATCTGGTACAAATTACAAGGCATGGCAGGAGAACAAGGTAAGCAGTTTGCCCAATGACAAAGGAATGGGCTGGTCTTACAGCCTGGGAGTTGGCTCCTTTTGTCACATACCAGAAAAACAAACCTGGTAGAATTCCCCCAGATTATTTGAATGCATGTATGCAGACTTTATCACATTATAAACAAAAACCCTGGCTGAAGTTAGTCATTATAGGTATCAATCATTTATTCTGCTGTCCATCAGTGAAAAACGTTCCTCTATCCACAACAGTAATATAAAACAATAACTCAGAGGAACATTATGAATGGTTATTTATAGGGAGTGATCAATATTAATATAACAATCTGAGTATAAGATATATTACCATTATGATTATTTGTCTGTGAAATAAGAATAGCTCACATCTCACTTTTCTCTCTTACTCCTTAAGTGTGTTCCAAATCTTGTTTGGAATGGCAAGATCAATGTGCATGAAGAAAACAAACTTACTCCTATGATTTAAGTCATTTATCTGCTCCTCAGACAGCTCACTAGTAAACTAGAGAGAAATCCTGGATATCAGAGGTATTGAACCCAACAGTGAAAATAAAATCACTAATCAGGCTAACTACTACTGTCACATAAAGGGAACGCAACGTATGTCGTGCAAGCAAGGACTTTGTAATCCTCAAGTACTTAAATACCATGGAGATGATTGAAGAAATGCCTACACAGATTGTTTAATTTGGACCTATCATAAACTTTACTAAGCTATAAAAGGAAGTCCATAGGGTAGCATATCACAGTTCAAGCTGACTGATAGGGAAAAATACTGATGAAATATCCTCACATTACAAAGGGTAATTCACCACTCCAAAACAGACCACTGTAGCTATCTTCTATAGTTCAAGAACCACATTCAGGAAAAATATAGCACACTGAAGATGAATATGCTTCCATTTTACCAATTATCAATGCCAGGCCAAAACCTACACCCTGAGAAACACTGAAGCAGCGCTCTGTCATGGCTACTACTTACCAAGAATTAGATGTGGCCACGACCCATGTCAACCTACATCTTCTTGCTGAACAATTTTATGAATAGTAATTTAGGACCCAGTCATGTTCCTGAGCACAACTGAAATGAGAGGCCAAGTTCTGATCTGGATTTTCATCTTAAGCTCCTCCTTTCTGTATTCACTGAAATGCGTATTAAAAATGGTGAAATTAGACTAATCACAGCTAAATTTAACACCTTCAAATGCAAGTATCAAATTTAGGTGTGATTAGTTAAAGTGCATTAACATATATGTAGACGTGACCCGGCAGTAACTTTAGTGCCAGGTCTGCCCAGTCACTAGGGGGACATGACAGGGCTGCAGGAACTTGGCACCGACTTTAGTGCCAAGTCCCTGCACATGTAGACATCTGCCAAAATCACTTAATGCACATTAGCTTAATGCACATTAAATTTAGTCGCACTTAAATGAACGTGTAGACGTGCAGACATGCTCTCTGTTAATTAAACAGAGCCCAAAACAATACAGCTAGTTGAGGGGCCATCCTCTTTTTCTTGAAGGTATAGAAGTGGCTGCTTTTTGAAGAACTGTTTTCACTTTGAGAGGGACAAAAATGTTATCTTTATTACTTTGAGTTGATATACGCAAAAGCATGTTCAATATTGTGCATTTAATAAAGCTAATGAGATAAATATATATTTGTGTGACTGTTAAGTAATATAAGCAGTCCATAAAATCATAATTGCTTTCAGATTCTAGGACCAGGACTATAATAAATTCAATTATCATGTCATAAAAAGACACTCTAGGAAAAAAAGGAAGGCTATTATCATACTTCACATTTCCACAGCAACAGAAAAACCCTAGAGATAGGAATCTTAACTCCAGGAGAAGAAAACAAACCAATAAAATACTTTAGAGGTCCTTGCATTTGCTGTTTTTTGACAGCTATTCTCCTCCATTGTAAAGACTGGAATATTTTATTTTTTCACAATATCTCTTCCATCAATAGAGCGGAGAGAAAATGTCTTCCATATCTCTAAAGCTTTCCTTTAGTGACCTCTTTCTTTTAAATACTTCATATTTTTCTCTTTATCATACCTTCATCATTTTTTATCTTTGATTTTATTTAGAAGTTTTTTTTTCAATTAAAGTCCACTTAAAATAACTGTACAAATATATGGTTCTACTTGGAAGCAGATCCATTATATCTCCTAGATATCTTTGTTACCTGAATTGCTTTCTGAATATCTTCCTTCTTCCTCCATTGCCCCATACTACTTCATGTCACACATAATCCTTGACATAAAATTAATCTTTGAACATTTTCTATTCCCTCTTTATGCTTTTATCTTTGTCACTTTCTAGCTCAGCCTGGAATTTTTCTTCTAGTGCACAAATTCAGTGAAAATTCTATATCCTTTCTAATCTACTGATCTTTTTTTCTTTTACTGTAAAGCTAATTATAGAGGATAAATATAGGTCTTCTGGGCCCTACCAACAGGTTTGGGCCATTCACTAGGGCTGCTTGCAGATGTGAAAAAATAACAACCCACACTTTACTTCAAACTCAGCACACTCCCATGCCAAACCTAGTGCATGCCCAGAAGAGACAGCACATTAGTTTGACCTGACTCTACAGCATCTGTATAGATGAGGCACTTTCATGGGGCTTTTCTGGTACTTTTATCTAGCAGCTGATTGAATCAGCTACTAGATAAAAGTGCCAAAAAGCCTTGCTGAAACACCTGATCTATACAGATGCTGCAGAGCTAGGTCAAACTAACGCCCTACTTCTTCCATTAAAATGCAATTTTTTTTCCCACATCTATAAGTAGTCTAGATGGCTACTGGTAGTTTTATGCATCTTTCCCCTACATTGCAAATCAAATCCTCTCTGTAATTCTAGTCAGTATAAAAAAATAGGATGTGTGTTTTAAGTGATGCAAAAAGACTGAGGTGTGTAAATCTAAAATTAGCTTACTGCATAGCTGCCTAATGCTGGAGAATCCTATAGTTTGTAGGCACCAATAAATATTTTAGGTACCCAACATTTGCTTCTGAGCATGCTAACCAATGCCTCAGTATTGACGATGCAGAGCAGCTAGGCATCTAATAAGCCTTTTGGGATCCAGAAATTTTCCCCTGCGTATCTTGCCCAATGGGACTGAATCCAGTAGCTTTGAAGAGACCACATGTACCATATCAGGTCTCCTTCTCTCCATGGTGGTGGTGCCCAGGTGGGCTGCTAGTGGACTGGGTGCTGCCACAGCTCAGAGGCACCACCTGGCTTGATCCAGCTGTTCCCAAGCCCTCCTAGGGAGCAGCACTCGAGCTTCCAGTGGGCAGGGTTGGAGAATGATTGGATCAGGTAGGGTGCTGCCTCTGAGCTGGGGCAGCACCCAGCCCACTAGCAACCTGCCTGGGTGCCAAGAGGTGCCACTGCTGCAGAGGGAAGGACCAGGGCCCCCTACAGCTCAGGAGCTGCTTGGCCCACCAGGAAGTCCCTCCCCCCACCACCACTCCCGCCACCAAGCTGCGGCAGAGGCAGGTAGACTCCCCTTAAAAAAAAATTAAAAAAATAAAAGCATTAGGCCCCTCACCACTTCTGCCTTCAGCAGGCACTTCCTGAAAGCAGAAGCAATGCAGAGCCCAATACTTCTTTCTGCAGAGCCTGCCAGCCTCTCCCACAGCCACGGGTTGAGCTGACAGTTGCAACACATCATTGCAAGCCAAACTATATCTGAATGTAGCTTATTTTGCAATGATAAAAACTCATCGAAACCCCCCCCAAAACTGGCACATATGTAATGTATGATGCCATTAAACCACACAGGTGACATTTTCATCATGTGTACAGGCATGCAGAAATAAGCTCTTAACATGGTTGTCTTATGGGATGAGGAACAGTAAAACTAGCCATCACAGACCTTCCTTACCCTAGCTCAGAAAAAGCTATACGGCAGAAGGAGGCTGAAAAGATGTATTTATTTTGCAGCTGTTTTTCCAGTCACTAAAGCTGGTCTCTTGATAACTAAAGAATAGATATTTGCTCTTTCTTGTCTCCTTTTAGTGGTTCATCTAAATACTCCATGTCATTCTGTGAAACAACCAGCTGTGGACACAGACCAATCTTCTCTTCCCTAGACCTTAGAGAGGGATGAGAAAGAACCTGCTGCCTAAAATCTGCTGAGATTATGCTGATGACCATGGAATAAAGACAAGGTTGGACAGGAATTGGCTGAGATGGAAGGAAATAAGATTTCAGGAACCTGCTTAATACAAAGCAAGAGCCACTCTATTCTCACCAAAAAAATTGTAAGACACTCCCCTGGGGAAAAATACAGCTAGTTTCATGTGTTTACTTACGTGCTCTGTTTTACTTACGGCGCTGTTTTGCTGCCTGTAAATTCTAGAGGACAGGTTTTCCAGTGAGAACAGTAGAGACTTGTTAGTTTCTTTATAAAGAAAAGAAACTTTTCAGCAATAAACCTTATATTTATTACTACTGTAATCTAAATTCACATAGAAAAACTGCCAAAATTGCTCAATATGTGTTCAGTTCTCCTAGTAACTATAAAAAAATTGGACCTGGGAAATGAGAACCTAATTGTTACAGAGAGAAGTGAAAGTGTTGGACAAATATTACCACAGACATACTGTGTAGCTTACATGGTATACACTGGTAAAAAGACAGAAAAGAACTTTGTTCCTTTAAGAATTAAATCAACTTTTGCACTAACTTCTCAGGAGCACCCGTAACTCCCCTACATATGGCTCTCCTTTCTAAATGCAGGGGTTCTTTGACTGCCCACCTGGTTACCCGACATGTGGGGAAACCCATCCCTTGCATTCAAACTGAGGGTACATGCAAACATTTGCCACACCCAATCTATGATCATGTGACTTACTTTAAGCCATGTGATTGTAGATTGGGACAGTGGCTTGTGCGCTGTGGCTTGTACAGATGTTCAGCAGTGCTGGGAGCTGTCAGGAAACTCAGCTAAGTAACTTAAGATGGGGGAAGGGGCAAGCAGGATTAGGTTGCATTGGTAGGTCTAGGCAGAGGGGTGGCAGGTTTGCTGGTTCTGATGGGTCAGGAAGTGGTGATTATGTAGGAGAGGGGTTGTCCAGCTGGAGTAGGGGAGAATGAGCAGCTAACAATAGCCCCGTGAAGGTTGTGGGGTAGGAGAGTGCGGCTGTAGCACTGAGGTGAGCAGCTCGGCTTTCTCAGTCCTGGGGCTGTGCCCTGAACGTGTGCAGATGTTTGGTAGACTGGGCTAACTTGTTTCCAGTCTAACTTAGTTCACTTCATAAGGTCGGCCATTTCCGGCCCGATTTAACCTTCCTGAAGATGTGCACAGACTGCATTTAGATTGACCGAAGTATAGTCAATGACCTGCATATCCCCTGAAAGAGCTAGTAATTTCCCTACCACCACACTGATCTCTACATCTTGCTCCCTCTCTTTCCTGAGTCAGCTTTTCCTTCCTTCGCCTTAGTCTATACTTTTAGAGAAAATGAATTGTTCTCGTTCTGCATCCATAGCTATGCCAGTCTCTCATATTCTTTTCTTTGTTTCTTTTGTATAAGAGCTTATTTCTGGATCCATAGTTTTTCTTAGAGCTTAAAGAAGTCTAAAATTGAGAGACAATGCACAATTCAGAAGTAAATCATGACCAAACAGTATTGTTTTTAAAATTCATTACTTGCATATGAATATAACAAGTACGTAATATATTCACCACATAAATATTTGTTTTTTTCATGTAAGTGCTATAATTTCATGTTTGATGCTTGCCTTCAAATATGGAGAGATATGACCAATGTGTCTTAGAATATTCCTCTCATTGATGGACTCTGGTAGTTGCGTTGCTTTCAACATGCTCTTTTATGTCAAGACAGTAACTGTTTATAGATGTGTTTTCCAGTGAGCTAACCAAGAGCACAACCAATAGCTGACTAGATTCACTCAGGATACAATTAGGACAGTTGTTCTCAGCCTTTTTAGGCCCATGGCAGCTCTTGCTAGACTCGAGACATCCCTCAAAAAATACTAGCTCTTAGTTTTTAGTAATTTTTGATTATGGAAAAATAATACAGCAATTTCTCTATTGTAAGGTATTAAATAAGATCACAACAGATCAGAATTTTTTTCTAACAACATATATTCTTTTACCTGAAATCATTGGGTTTGTCTTGTGTACGAGGATTGCACGCCTACCAGTGCTAAATTTCTGCGACACCCTGCAGCACTGCAGAAACAATCTCAAGGCACCACAGGCTGCCACGGCATCCTTGTTGAGAATCACTGAATGATGACAACTAGTTTTGGCATCAGTTACTAGATTAATGCTTATTATACATTAAGCCAAACTTGAATTTGTTTTTAGGAAAAGGTTAACACCTTAGGGGTAAGTTTTGACACTGGATTTTCTTTTATTCAAATATTTGTGTGCGCTGTTATATTTACATTCATATATCATTTCTTTTTTTTAATTTGTGGAAGAATCCATGAAGTATAAGGCCTCTTGTATTTGATACTATGGGTTCCATGGTTTTCAAGTACTTGAAGTGTTCTTTATTTTATTTACTTACTTACTCTTCTTTTAAGGCTATTAACATTCAAGTCACTACTAAGGAATTTCATTCCTAAGTCCTGTTACAAAGGACTTTTCTCTAGAGATTATGTAGTGTTGTTTACATCTTTGAAGCTTTTTTTCCTAAAAGCAAAAGTTTGTTTCTTGTACAGAAAGTACTATAACAAAAAGAACAAAAAACTTATAAGGGATTAGAAGAACAGCTAATAAAAATATGATGCTATTGGAATTCATGGAAAATGACGTTTTCAAACTCAGCTGACCCAAACATTGCGACCAGTTTTTTTTAAAGTTATCAGCTAGGGGAAAATCAAAAAATCATTGTAAATTTATAATATGTGTTGTTTGGATTTTTCTATAGTGGACAAGACTTATTGTTGTAGTCCACAGTTATTTAAAAAAGTAAATGTATTGATATTTTTCAATTCCTAATTTTCATGAGCATTTTAAAATGATAGATACACTAGAAATGGGAAAAGTGGCAAATGAATTCATAACTAACTTAAAAAATACTCCCAGGAAAGCAATTTTTGCTCATAGATCTTTGTCAGTGTGGCACTGGCTGGGGCCGAGGGACTCAGTGGACAGGCACCTGCCTGGACTGGACTATCATTGATGCTTTTACTCGACTCCAACTTGCTGTGGGATTACCCGACTCTTACCTGCCAATGTATTGATGTTCAGTGTTTCAGATCAGGAGATGTCTGATTCTGCAGCAGATGGTGGGACTGTCTGGATAGAGACTTCTTCTAGGACTCCAAACTCTCCTACACCCTGTCCTACTGCCACTGATGTTATGCCACTGATTACACCCTTAGATCTTAACAGGCGTCTTGTCTTTGTTCTTTCCTTACCTTTTTACAGGTTCGTGAGCATGCCAAAAGGACGAATCAACAAAACTAAATGGGGCTTTTCCACCGCGTGTGCCATTTTTTTTCAGCACCACTGAAACCAGCATCTCCTGGCTCACCAGAGCTCTCCCAAGCTCTCCTGCCAGCCCACAGCCATCTCTCATGGGCCCAAAGCCTCTCACTCTGCGTCCAGGGGCTCAGGGCTCAGCTCTCCCCTTCTCAGCTCCAGCACTTTTCTTTTGGCTCCTTTGGACCCAGAGATAAGCCTCGACTACAACTCTGAGGCCGCTCTAGCTGCACCGAACAGCTGCTCTGGAAGCACAGCTTTCTTGGCCTCCTCCTCTCCCTTAGTGCCACAATATCTTTTCCAGCCAGCTCATCTCCCCCTGCAGTAAGTTCATTTGGGTTCTCCTTTTTTCATTCACAAGCTTAACAATATTAGATGTAGTCTTTTCTATGAAGATAATGAATGATATTGAATCTAAAAGATGCAAAAGATACTTTTTTAGCATTGGCTAAAGTAGGCTGTTGCCTAAGAAAGTTCATGCCTCTCTGAACCAATTAGGGCTCCTCTACACATGCTGGTAAAGGTGCAATGGGATCTAATGTGTGATTCATACAATCTCACCTCCTGCCATGCCCATGTGCATGGCTGAAGGCATGATTGGGGGATTGTGCATTATTTCCCATCACATCTTGTTGCTGGTGCAAGGGGAATCTGATCCTGGGCTCCCCTTGCGCTGCCAAGAAGCAGGCTCCTGTGGCTGGGAGGCACCATGCACCCTAGCTGAGGGGCTCCCAGCTGTGGCCACCCCTGGGGCTGGAGGATCTTCTCTGCAGTGGTCTTCCCATCCCAGGAGTGAGAGAAACTCCTGAGGTCAGAGGATCATAATAGGGTGACATCCCCCTTCCCCTGCCCCCTTTCAAGGTGTGGGAAACCCCTGGGGCCAGATGACTGTGACAGTCCTCTGGCCCCGGGTGTTTCCCCTCCCCCAGGGCAGAGGGATTACAGCAGCCATGATTCCTAGGGCTCAGGGGTTTTTCACTCTGCATGGCATACCCCTGCGGATGGAAGCCCCATCAGTGGATGGGCCTCCTTGCAGCAGGGGAGAAGCTCAGCAGCAGCCAGCTGTAATGTTAGTACAAAGTTTTAAGGTCTAACTTTATAGCTGGTTGGAGTTTTTTTATTGTGTGATAGCTACTTTGCACATGTAGCTGGTCTTGAGGTAATTGTGAAATTAATTAGTTAATTGCACAGTACCAAGTAACCAGTTAATTGTGCAATGCCTGTAACATGTAGATGGGGCCTTAGTCTCTAATGTACCACCCTGCCCTGGCTTCTGCTTCAAATGAGAAAGAGAGAGAGAAAGAGATCTCAGTAAGTTTGAAATTCAGTTCTTAAGATGATGATCCAAGTGTTCTGGATATATATGGCTTTTCAATTGTCTAAAGACACCTTTTGTTACTAGGAAGAGTTATTTCTAGGGCACAGACACCACCCACCATAGCAACATTTTACTTCCCAGAGCTTGGCACCTACATTAAGTAACATAGTTGAAAGTTCAGTCTGTAGAGCATTTTGGTCTGTATGACAATAAATTCTGATCACTTAATTGTGTTGCAGAAATTCTGACAAGAAGTTAAAAGAGATTGCAAATTTTCTAGGGACTGAGATGAGTATTAATAATTTAGTCAACTAGAGCTTACATCCAGGAATATCTTTCCTTTTATCTCTCAATATCTAATGCATCATCACTATCATAGTATTCAGCTATCATACAAGAATTAGTACAGTATACTACTTTAGAAACATAAACTATGGTACTCCTTACAAATATTCCTGCACAACCTATCACCATAGCCTGCTTCTTAAAAATGGCTTAGTGCTTAATGACTGCAGGTGCTTAGATACTAGGGGCATTTTTACACGTGTAAGCACCCCAGTGCCGGGTGCTTTGAAAAGTGATTGTGCAGTTAATCAGTTAATTATATAAATCACCTTATAGAGGCCTTACAACTTCCCTAACCAGGTACACATACATTAGCATTGTGTCTTTGGCTCATAGCTTTTTTTAATCTTTAAAAACATTATGGAAAACAGTTACTGTTTCTTTATAACAGAGAAACCTCAGCCCAGCTGACTCAGATCTGCTGCAGTCAGTGGAGTTATGCCAAGTGAAGATTTTGCCCATTGTGCCTTAAAGGCCTGGACCTGGAACACATTTCTACAGGTGCAACTTACAGTACTTTTATACTGATGTAAATTACTTTAGGACTATTCTTGGCTGTTCCTGGCTTCCTGTGGTCAGAGACCCGATGAAGAATGTCTTGCATTTGAAAGCTTGTCTAACTTTATCCCAATAAAAGCTATCCTAAGAAGTCTTAAGAAATCTTAAGAAATCTTTGCTTCCAGGGTCCAAAACAGATAGATGTGCTGATATCTCAGGGTTACTGAGCTAGCTAATATCATCAGGAGTAGGTTAGGTAACATGACTATACATCCCATTTTCACTGGGACAGTCCTGTTTTAAACAGTTGTCAGTTGGTCCATTCAAATGACCACTTTTGTCCCATTTTCAGTGAGAATACAGTGTTGGAAATAGGGCATTTCCCCTCCCCCCCCACCTTCCTACCCCCACCCAATCTTATTGAGGTCATGAGGAATTTTATTTCTAATGTGATTAGAGTAGATGTGAAACCTTTTTAGCATTACTGCAGCAAGCTCTAAATTATATGTGAAACAAACAAAAAATCCCCTGTTGCCCAGTGCAGAGTTCACATACAATATCAAATATTACTTCTCTGCTTCCCCTCCTGGTCCCACTGCTGTTTTGTGTCCCATGTCTTCCCTCAGTCCCAGCACTACTCAGCTTCCAGCTCCTGCCAGGCATGGGTAGGGAATGAGAGCCAACTGGGGTGTGCGCTGCATGGGTAGTGGTAGGACTGAGGGGATGGGGGAGTTTTTTGTCCCTCAGCCCTGTTACTGCCGATACAGTGCATGCCCCAGTTGGTTTCCACTCCCTGCCTGTGCTAGGGGGAGATAGGAGCTGAGCAGCACCAGGACCAGGGACAGAGAGTTCCCCTGTCTTGGTGCTGCTCAGCTCCTGACTCCCATGGGGACCTGGGAGCTGAGTGATGCCAGAGCCCTGCTTCCTGTGGCCCCCTGCTGCCCAGACTAACAGGGAGCAAATTGTCCCAATTGGTATCTACACACGTGCTTCTGCACAGTAGCTAATGCACCATTAATCTACTACCTTTATTTTTTGGTACTGGCAAACAGAGCATTAGTCTAATGTACTGTGCAGTGTAGAAGTAATTAGCTTACTTGACTAGAAAAACAGACAAAGACCAGAAGTGCTGATACTGCTTAATTCAGTTAAATGTTCCGAGATAAGGAATCCTGCACACCTTGGGTTATCCTTAGGTTATCTTGATATCTTGCCCTGTGCATAGATAGTTTGTTTAAGTAAACTTCCTAAATCTCTGTGTAATTTATTATTGTTTTGTTTCTCCAAGGTCTATTTTTTTATCTCTTTCTCTGTCTTAAGTATAAATATGCTTGTAACCTTAGGGAGTCTGAGAAATCCTTTGAAACAGACAAGTGGGTGATTCCCCTTGCTGTGTGCAATTCTCCCTGTGATCACAGTACAGCCTTAAATAAAGAAAAGCTGGCTCTGTCAGTTCTGATTCAACCACAATGCGAAGTTTGATTTCTTCCACAGCAGTAAGTCCTGCGCATGTGTAGATGTTGATGCTTTACTGTGCTTTAGATTAGTCTAATGTAAAGCGTATCCTGTAGATGCACCCTGAGAAAAACAGCAACTATTGTGTACAATACATCCACAAGAGTTGGTAACAGTGCTTTGCCCATGATGTATTTTTGCTCAAAGTGCATAATAATGGAACTAGTTCAGTCTTTCCTGGTAAATTCAGAATACTAATTTGCTGAGCAATGCCCATGTTACTGTCCAGCACACATTGCAAGAATACGTGCTTTTGTCTTTTGTATGGGTATTTAGTGATCCCAAAATGTATTCACAAAATCATTAATTGTTGTTGTTAGGAAAACATGGTCATCTTACAAGCAGAGATCTTGGAATCTGAACATTTTTATAAATCACTTTTTTTTCCCATTTTTCCACTAGTGCTATTGTAGGATGTATATTTTGCTATTTGCCTGACTACTGATCAGTTATGTAACTAACCTTACAGAAATGGCACAGGTGATGATGAAGGAGAGTATGCTGTTGATGCTGTTGGTTTGTCAGTTCTGCTCCATATTCTGATATGGCTAGGATCCTGGCAGTGATCTTCAGCCATTTTTAAGTTGCTTCCACCAATATGTGAACCAATCCAGGGCCTCTGTGACTGACTGGAGAAACAGGTAAAAAGAACTGGGCTTTATAAAATGGTTTTTAAAACAGTTTTGTTTAGAAGATCTATGCTTATTAGTTTGAAGGGAGTGAGGAAGGCTTTGAGCGTGCATGGAAAAGAAATATCTGTAGTAATGTATGCAGCTGTAGAAACTTGCTGATTATAAGGGATGCTGTAGAGAAGAGAAAAGTGTGTGAGTGTGTAGGGGATATTTCAAGGAAAAATATCCTAAATGTGAAACTTGATTAGTATTCTGCTTTTTTTATTCCCCCCTACTTTGTGACCTCGTGCCTGGTGGGTATTTTTCAGCTATGTTGAAGAGGAATATTACAGCAATTAGTCCAGCACAGCAGGGATTTCAAAGCAATGTCTGACTTTGTATATGAACTGTGTGCACTGGACAAGTGGGGATTTTTTTGTTTCACATATCACTTAGAGCTTGCTGCAGTGATGCTAAAAAGGGTCCAAGACTATTTTAATAACACCATCAATAGACTTCTTCATACCCTCAATAAGATCAGGAGCAAAGTTCACATATACATACAGCGAGAGAGTTATGTCTATTGGGGCATATTTTGTCCTGTTGTTAAAATTGTTAATATTGACATTTTATCCATATCTTAATGAGTCCAGTGATTTTTTTGTCAGTGCCTTTTCACCTAAACCTATAGTGAAAGTCATGTAGTAGCTAGTTTATTGTTTTTTGTTTTTGAAATAATCTTGGACATCCTACTCTTAATTATTCAAACATTTTTACTTCTGTAGACCCCATATGTCAAAGAATAGCTAAAAGGAGACCTTCTTTTCCCTTTTATTTAGTTCTAATCAGGAGTTGAGCAACTTAAGTAAAAAAAGTATTTGGTTTGTTTTCTAATTATTTTTAATTTTTAAATTTTCTTGAAATTTAAATAAATAGCAAAGAATTTCATTAGAAACAATTTCACGGACATCAGTGAAATTACATATGTGTAAAGTTTTATAAGAGAAATTAGGTTTTGAGTCTTTTGTGCATATTTTTTTTATCTTGTATTATTTTTTGCAACAGCAACCCAGGGACACTTTCATAAATCAAGATTCATATTATCAAGATAAAACCAAGCATAAAAATTACTCTTCAACCATAACTAGAGAGATTTAAGGCAGCAAACCACCATGGGATTCAATAAAATGGTAAATCTATCTTTTAAATGTGACTTTTATGATGATGAAAGCAAGAGAGAAATGAACTTCTAATATTCCCAATTTTTGTCAGTATGATTGCAAAACAGAATTTTACCATCTGGTCAGGCCCAGCAAATCTATCTGTAGCACAGCATGTTGCTGCTTGGAGAGGCTTTGAGCCAAATTTAGTGACATAAATGGTGGTGTAAATTATATGCTAGTAAATCAGTGTCAGTCAGCATGAGTATAATTTAGAGGCTGGAAAGACAGAGTTATAGCAGGAAAGAATTCAATTTATGGACATGCAGTAAAAATTGAGACCTACACAACAGGTCATTTTCATAGGGAATGGGTTATAAAGTTCTCATTTGGCAGCCCTTAAACAATGGGACATGAACTTCTATATAGTTTCCCTTACAAAAAACAGGGAATGTCTCTGATAATTGTATGCTGCCTTTTGGCAAAGGGTGATTTATGTTGTTGTTGTAATGACGATGACCACTACATACCGCAAGAGCTAGTCCAAATCAACAGAAGGAAAAGAGAGTATCTGGTATGTAGCTACACAGAAGACTAAGAAAGTACTGTTACATATGTTGTTTTTAAAAATCCAGCAGACAGCTGGGTATATCTAATTTTTTTATGAATTCCGGTTTTTATGTCAGACTTGAGGACTTTTTTCTCAGGATGCTGTTGTTTCTATTAACTTCTACACAAAATAATTGGCTTCTATGTATCCATTTAGATTAAGCAGTGGGGGTGGGGAGGGGAAGGGAAGATGCCTGATTAATGTAACCAAGCACTAAAATTTTTAAGCTTGAGTGACTAAATTTAACCATCCAACTCCATATGTAGGAGCCCAATATTAAAAATGTTAGACCTATTTTTAATGACAGTAATGGAAAATAAAAGAATGAATGTATGTAAGAACTGCCATATTAGGTCAGAGCAGTGTTCTACCTAGTATAATTCCCTTTGGCCATTTAGAATAGCCAATATGAGTGGTTTTATGAGAAGATTGAAACAAGCCTGTAACGTCAGATCACCTGTCCCAAAGGAGTTCCCTGTGCCACTTGTCACCATGCCAGGAACTCTGGGGTAGGAGAGGTGGAAAAGGAGCACCCCCTGTCACAGGGAAGCTTGACCCAGCCCCCAGCAAGATCCCAACTAGGAATCTGGAGTTGGGCCAGCCTGGTGGGGGGCTCCTTTTCAACCCCTTCCCAAGCTAGAGGTCCCAGGTCTGGAAAAAATTATGCAGGGAACTTACACTGCTGCTGCTAGTTGCTGCTGGCTGCAGCTGGTGGAAAGGAGTCCCCTTGCAGGCAGCCCCTCCCCCAGCTTGTTGACAAGGGTCTCATGGAGGCTGGGCCACAGTCCCTGGTGTAGGAGGCTCCTTTTCTCCCAGCAGTGGTAGCATGAGTTCCCTGTGCCGCTTTTCCCTGCACTGGGAGCTCTGGTGGGAGTGGGGTGGAAAAGAAGACCTTCCCTCCCTCACCCCCACTGTGCAGGCCCAGCCCTGTCCCTACTAAGACACAAGCTGGGGTAGGGGAGTTCATTTTCCACCCCTGACCCCAAGTTCCTAGTGCAGTGAAAAGCAGCACAGGGAACTTGCACTGCCATTGCTGGCTGCAGCTGATGGAAGGGAGCTCCCCCGACCCCGTCCCACCATAGTTTCATAGTTTCTAGGGTCAGAAGGGACCTGAGCAGATCATCAAGTCCAACCCCCTGCCATGGCAGGAAAGAATACTGGGGTCAAATGACCCCAGCAAGATGTTCATCTAACCACCAAATGGCCCCCTCATAACTTGCTGGCTGGAGTCTGGGGGGAGGTCCAGGCCACGTCCATGTGGCGGGGTGGTTCCCTTCTCTCTCCCCCAGCTGCAGCTGACAGTCCCCAGCTGGACTCTGGCAGCCTCCTGGGAAGTGTTCAGGAATGCCTCCACCTTCTGTCTTTGGCCAGTGCAGGCAACCACTGCCCCCACCCCTCCCAACTGAACAGCACACATCTATTTGGCTGGAATGTGCTTTAACGTATTTAAGTAAAGTGTGATAGAGCACTTTCTTGCCAGAGGCTTTTTGAACATCGGTACTTGGCCACAAAGTATACTTACTGAGAACCCGCCCTTTTGTTTAAATGATGTGTTGTGGTAATTAATTTGCAAGCTAATTGTGCATGAAGTGGAAACAAATATTCTTCTCTGTTTTAAATTAGCTCTTTTGTTACCATTAAGTTTTATTTTCGTCTTATATTAAGAGAGCAAACAGAAATCCCCAACTACCTGTTCTGTCTCATTCATTATTTTGTATAGTACTGTTCTTTTTATGTTTCATAGATTTCTAGGGTCAGAAGGGACCTATTAGTTCATTGGGTCTGACCCCTGATTTGGGCAGGAAAGACTGCTGGGGTCAAGTGAATACCTCCAAGGTAGGGGAAAGTACCACCTCCCTTGGATGCTCGTTCCATATTTTGGCAACCCTCACCATATGTTATTTCATCTTTGTTTCACATATAAGGTCAACAGTCCTGCTATTTTCAGTATCTTGCTATAATAGGTTTTCTGTCTTTCTGAACTCCCTATGATACATTTTTGTGTTATACATAAATGAATTCAATGTCCTAAACAAAAGTATACCATTGGTTTTAAAGCATAGCACTACATTCCCCCATGTTATTTTCTCCCCATTCTTTATAGATACCAATATTTTGTTTTCTCCATTAACTTCATATTGCATTTGAAAGTAACCTAAGAAAAAAAAGCTGACTTGATTTCTTTCAAAATGTTAGCTCAAATCAAGCCACATTTTATAATAAGAGCAAGAAAGCCTTGAATTATTTTTCTCAACAAGAGAAAAATACATGTATCCAGGTAAAAGTTGTTTTAAGATAAAACTTAATGTACTAGGATTGAGGAGGAAAGTTTGGCTGGCAACACTATAAACCTTTAAAATAAGAGAGTCTATCTATAGCTTGTAAATTAGGAATTCCACAAAGACAACCAGGATATCTTTGTTGTTTTGTAGGGAAGCTCTAAGGAAAGAGGATATGTGGTTTAAGTAGTGTAACCATTCCAGAAACTGAAACTGATGGGAAACAGCATTATTTCTAATGGTACCTGTTAAGCCCACAAAGTATCCTTGTTTTAGTTGAGAAAAAACAGAGAAGATCAGGGAAAATAGCTGGAACAGGTGATACCATAGCAAAACTAAATGGAAGGATGGAGGGATAAAGCTGTTATGGTAACACTAACACTCCAATAGCAATGGAACCTCCTCACCTGCATCTATATAGAGCCTCAGGATGGATCTTACTTGTCTCCTTTGGCATTTGCAGGCCTGAGTTTCACCAGTAGCAGTGGTGCCAGTTTCTTCAGCTCCTTGTTTTCTTGTTGGGAGTGGATGGTGACTGTGCAGGCCGAGTCATGATTGGATCTATCAGACATATGCCAAATGTAGACAGTTTGGAAAGAGTCCAGTGCAGAGCAACAAAAAATTAGGGGCCTAGGAAGCAAGACTTATGAGGAAGGCCGTGGTAGATTAAAATGTACTGGGGTCCTGGGCAAAGAGAAAATTGAAGAACCCCCACTCCAAATTATTTAAAACATGAATGTATGGATTCCAGTGGGGAGAGGGGCCCCTTCCCCTCCTGGTGCTGCCACTGCTAAAGGTGGGGCCAGCCTCCATGCCCTTTGGGGAGGCTCAATGGGCCCAGCTGGGCTGAGGGTGAGGTGGTACATGCCACCTCTCCTCCCTGCTTTCCACCCCACTCCATCCCTGTCATGTGAGTGGGGCAGAGCTGAGCTGGACAAAGGTGGATGTGGGTTGCCCACTGTGGGCTTGGGGTTCTCCATTCTGCTGCCTTTGCTCTGGTGCTGTCATGCCAGCCATGCCCCCCCCACCTGACAGTGGGGGCCATAACTAGCCACCCTCACTGCTGCCAGGTGGAGGGGGCATGCAGCTAGTACAGGGCCTCCAGGGCAAAGGTAGCAGGGTGGAAAGCCCAGAGCCCACAGCATCCCACATCATCCTGTGCAAATCTGGGGGAGGGGCACATGCTTCACCTGGGGGTGCAGTTAGGAACCATCCCCCTATACCCTCTGGACAAGTTATCTATGGCTTTGTCCCGCTCCCTCCCCAACCCCTGTTCCCATACACCACTCTGACTGGGCAGCGCCTCCAGCCCCTGCTACTGCCCCATTATCTCCCTTCCAGTGGGGGCCTCAATCTACACCCCACCCATGCCCCTTCCATCCCCCATGCCACTTCCTCACTTACCTGCAGGTAGCTATTCTCCATGCTGCCTGGCTGTGCTTCTGGCCACGTGCAAGCATGCGGCCATGCTCATGTATGCAGCCCCCCTTGCATCTTGTTCCTGGCAACCTCAAAGAGGATCCCTTGCAAGCTAGAATACTGCCTGCCTGCAAGAGGAAACCCACCATTTTATGAGGGAACCCAGGTGATATCTGATTAGCACAGGTCCCTGGGCCCAGGCCCCGTGGTCCCTTGCATTAATTTGCCTATGGAGGAAAGGATGAAAGAAATAGGGTTATTTAGTCTGAAGAAGACTAAAGTAAGATTTGAAAGCAGTCTTTAGCTACCTGAAGGGTGATTATACAGAAGATGTAGCTGGGCTTTTCTTCATGGCTGTAGAGGACAGGACTAGGAGTGATGGACTTAAATTTCAGCAGGATAAATTTAGGGTGAAGATTAGGCGGAACTTTCTGACTAGGCAGGCTTTCTCTAGGTAGCTTGGAACAAGCTACCTAGAGAAAATGTGGAATCTCTGTTGGAATCTGCTGTTGGAAGTTTTCAAGAGCAGATTGGATGGAGACTTGGCTGGGATGATTTTAGTCAGGGATGATGCTGCCTTGAGCAGGGAGTTGGATTGGGTGACCTTATGTGGTCCCTACCAACCCTACTTTCCTGTGAGCCCTAATATTGACTGGAGAAATTAAACATACTTAGGTTTGTGTTTGAATGCATTATGTAACATAAGTATTATATCAAAGACTATTCTGAGAAACTGTTTCAGAAGTGAGTTGTAAGTTTTTTGGAGCTGCATTTTGCCCTCCTGTCGTTTCACCTGATCACCCAGCCAATAGTACTATAGTGTTTCACTGGTTTATACACAGTTTGTTTATTGAATCAGTTGCAGTACTTGCAGAACCAGTTACTTAATGTTACAAACTATGAACTATATGTTATGAATATGAATCTCACTCAGCAGTAACTTTTGACTGTCTTCTGACCATGCAAACTGAGTCTAGGTTGCTGAGGCAGTGATCTCAAGTTTATCACTGAGTGTTTGATCAATGTCCTGTATAATCAGAGCTATCTGTAGAGCTGTGTCAGATTTACAGTGCCAATCACTATATCTCTTAATTAGGCATTTGTCAGCATTTAATATTCATTGATTTAATTTGGTCTATTATATATGGTTTATTGAGCACATTTTACACATTTATCATTTAGGTTTTGGCTCAATATTAATTTTTAATTGTATTCCTGAAGGGGCTTATAATTGTTCCACTTTACTGCTGTCAGTTATAGGACTGTATTAATTGTTCAGTATTCATCTAAATCAACATGCTGATAATTCTTAACCTAGGATCAAAATAATGTTCTTCTACAGTAAGGCTGAAAACCTAGCTGGAAAATGAAAGCACTATTGTTTGAGGTGCTGATCAATTTTTTATACTATATTAGCCATTTTTTATAATATTTTATATATATATTAGCCTTAAGCATATGCAGTTGTTGGTGCAGGTAAAATGATAAACCAGCGGCAGGCAAAATATAGCCCATGGCTCAGATTTGGCCTGCCAGGTAATTTCATCTGACCTGTGGGTACCCACCAACTAATCGTACTTTACCCAGGGTGTGTGCCTTACTCCCACCTTCATGCATGAAAGGGCTGGCCCAGCCAGCAAGCAGCTTCCAGGCAGGGCTGCTGCTACCACTGCTGCAGCTGCTGGGAAACCTGCTTGGCTTCCCCAGGGTCCAGTGGCTCCTCCTCATCTCCCTGCTGCAGTGCTCGCTCTGGGCAGCAGGTAGGGAAGTGGTGGGGTGAAAGATACAGCTGGGTGGGAGCAGGAGCACAGAACATCGGGCTTGGGCTGGAGAGAGTGTGGAGACTGTGCCCAGGGGTAGGTAGGAGTGTGGGTGTGAGAGAGGGTTGGGAGGGTGTGAGGACTCCCCCACACACTCCCCCCCATGGTGCACAGCCTCCACTGCCAATGGCAATAGCAGCAGGAGGCAGTGGGCCCCTGGGGCGCTCATGGCCAATGCAGGTGCTGCCATCTGGCAGTGCAGAGCTCCAGCCAGAGCTGCACATGGCAGCAAAGCTGGCCCATTTGTATTGCAGGGAGATCTCTGTGGTGTACATGCAGCTCTTGGCACTCACAGGCCACCAAGATAAGCCCCACACAATGGAGACAGCTGCCTTCTCCACCATGTGCAGCTGCCAGGACCCCACCGAAAGTGGTGGGGACCCCCAACCCCTGTGTCCATGGTGGGAGGAAGCAGGGAAGGCAGCTGGCTGCATCATGCAGGGCTTCTCCTGGTGGTGAGTGAGTGCTGGGAGCTGCACCCATGCCATGGGAACCCCCTTTTAATAGAAGTGGGTTGGCCTAGCTGCACCTCTTCCTGCCATGTGCAGTGCTGGCTGAAGCTGTCCACCACCGGACAGCAGTGCCTGCGTGGGCCATGAGAACCCACAGCAGGGGCTGTGCACAGGAGGGTGGGGGGGATATGAAAGTGATCCCAAACCTGCCCACCCTTCCCCACATCCTACAGATCTACACCCTCCTCCCACATATATACACACACACCCTGCAACTAACCTACACCCTCAGACACTCAGCCACACCCCCTCATAAACCTCACATGCACCCATCCACACACACACACACACACACCTCCAACCACCCTATGTATTCCCCCCACAATATACAAGAGTAAGACTTTATTTTTGACCTATTATGCAATCACCTCTACACACACTATGCAAAAGACTGACAAAAATATTTTTTGTAATAAAATTAAAATATGTTACAGCAGGTGTTTTATTTTGACGTGGGCTTTTTCTGGTTCAGATGGCAGCACCCCCTTCCAAAAAGAGTACTTCCAGCAGCAAGAGGAGGGACTTCCAGTGGTAAAGGCCAGGGGTTAGGGCTAGGACTTCAAGTTCCAACATTGCGACTAGGGGCTAGGGAACCTGTCAAGGAGTAGGACTACCCTTGTGGCCCTCAGCACCTCACCAAAACTCATTAAGCGGCCCTCCAGCTGAAATAATTTCCCACCCTTGTGATAAACTGAAGCATTCTTTGTGTAGTCTCTTAAAAACAAGATTTCTGATCCTCTTCTCTTAAAAAATATGGAAGTGTGCAACATGTGAGGATTTGAATTTAAATAGAATCAATAAAGGGAATGAATCTTTCTGCCACCATTTCTTAATAGCAATTCTATAGAGAACTTGCTAAAGAAAGAGACATAGACATCAACCTAACTATATATCGGCATGCTTGTCTGATATAACAGCAGCTTTTTCATTTCCAGATACTCTATCATAAATGAAAAGCTACACACCTCCACCAGGGGATATGCCTTGTTGGAACTGGTGCTGGCCACGGGTGATGACCTGGTGAGGGAGCTGAGGGTGCTTGACCACTTGGGTGATAGTGATCATCGCCTACTGCAATTCACCATCCAGCGCAAGGTGGCAAAGGCCTACAGCAAGGCAGCAGCCATAGATTTCAGGAGGGTGGACTTCAGTGAGCTAAGGAGAATAGTCGGGGAAGCACTGAGGTCCCAGAGGGGAGGGGAGCCAGGTGTCCACGAAGAGTGGTGGCTCCTTAAGGAGACAAACCTCCAAGCCCAAAGGGAGGTAATCCCAACACAGATCAAAGGGGGCAGGAGGGCGCAAAAGCCCCCATGACTCACCAAAAGAATCTGGGAATGTCTCCTAGCTAAAAGGGAGGTGCACACCCAATGGAAGGGAGGGGCCATCACCAGGGAGGATTATACTGCGGTTGCTCAGGGATGCAGCGGGGCAGTCAGGAAGGCCAAGGCGGAGATGGAACTGGGACTAGCTTCCCGGATCAAGGACAACAAGAAGTCCTTCTTTAAATACATAGGGGGCAAAAAGAAGATTGCAGGTAATGTGGGCCCCCTGCAGGACATGCTAGGAAATTTGGTCGTCACACCAGACAACAAAGCCAACATATTTAACAATTTCTTTGCCTCCATTTTCCTGAACAGGGACCAGAACAGTTCCCCACCTCGGGGCCTCCCTTAGACCCCAGGGGAGGTTCACCTAGGCCAAGGGTTAGTGAGGAACTAGTTAGGGGACTTCTGGAGGGACTGGATATATTCAAATCAGCTGGTCCGGACGATCTCCACCCTCAAGTATGGAGGGAATTGGCTGAGGTCGTTGTGGGACCCCAGGCATGGCTTTACAAGCACTCATGGTGCTCTGTTGTGGTGCCAGAGGACTGGAAGAGGGCCAACATGGTTCCCATCTTCAAAAAGGGGAGGAAGGAGGACCTGGGAAACTATAGGCCAGTTAGTCTTACCTCAATCCTGGGCAAGCTTTTTGAGAAAATTATTCTGGCACATATCCACGAGGGGCCAGCACGGGAGATTATGCTTAGGGGAAACCAACACAGGTTCATTAGCAGCAAGTCCTGTCAGACCAACCTGGTGGCCTTCTATGACCAGATCACCAAATCCTTAGATGCAGGGGTAGTAGTGGACATAGGTCTTCCGAAAGTCGAGGAAGACTTTACAACTGTCTCTCACCCAGTTCTCATTAAGAAACTGGGGATGTAGTGTTGACACCCACACAATCAATTGGGTCACCAACTGGCTGGAGGGTCGCATCCAGAGAGTGGTGGTGGATGGGTCATTTTCGACCTGGAGGGACGTGGGCAGTGGGGTTCTGCAGGGCTCAGTCCTTGGGCCCGCACTGTTCAACATCTTCATCAGTGACTTGGACGAGGGGATAAATAGCACCCTGTTCAAATTTGCTGATGACACTAAGATGTGGGGGGATGTGGGCAGGCTAGAAGGGAGGAATAGGCTGCAATCAGACCTAGACAGGACAGGGGTGGGTGGATGAGAACAGGATGGGATTCAACACCGACAAGTGCAAGGTGATGCACCTGGGAAGGAACAACCGGCACCATACCTACAGGTTAGGGAACTCTGTTCTCATCAGTACAGAGGCAGAAAAGGATCTTGCAGTCGTCATTGATGCCAAGATGAACATGAGCCGGCAGTGTGAAGATGCAGTCAGGAAGGCCAACCGTACCTTGTCATACATCCACAGATGCATCTCAAGCAGGTCCAAGGAGGTGATACTCCCCCTCTATGCGGCACTGGTCAGGCCACAGCTGGAGTACTGCATCCAGTTCTGGGCGCCGCACTTCAAGAGGGATGTGGACAACATGGAGAGGGTCCAGAGGAAGGCCACTCGCATGATCGGGGGCAACAGGGCAGGCCCTACGAGGAAAGGCTACGGGACCTGAACCTGTTCAGCCTCCACAAGAGAAGGCTGAGGGGGGATCTAGTGGCCTTTTACAAACTAGTCAGAGGGGACCAGCAGGCACTGGGGAAGTCACTGTTCCTCCATGCACTACCAGGAGTGACCAGGAATAACAGTCACAAGCTGGCAGAGGGTAGGTTTAGATTAGATATCAGGAGGTGCTACTTCACTGTCAGGGCGGCTAGGATCTGGAACCAACTTCCAAGAGAAGTGGTCCTGGCTCCTACCCTGGGGCTCTTTAAGAGGAGGTTAGATGTACACCTTGCTGGGGTCGTTTGACCCCAGTACTCTTTCTTGCCATGGCAGGGGGTTGGACTCAATGATCTACTCAGGTCCCTTCCAACCCTAGAAACTATGAAACTGTGAAACAAGTGTCTGGCTTGCTAACAATAAGGTAGCAAATCCAGAATTCTAACAGATGATCCTTACAAACCAAAGTACTGATCCCTTAGGGACAGGAAAGGGCAATCCTAAAGTTAGAGAAAAATGTAACCATTTTTCTCAGATTTACTTCTGCAACTGCAGTACCATAAGGGGAAATGTGAGTTTGCACAGCTTTAAGCCATTGAAAAGAGATTAGTATTCTTATTCTTCAGCACTAAACTGAATATAAATAGGGATCAGTGTAGAACTTTTTGACAGAGAACAGAAGTCTGACTATTTAACCAACTTGTCTTCTCTAGGAAGATAGCAGCTGACATGTTAAATGTGATTTTAATTTTTTTATGCTACTAATTGCACACAGAAGTCTGGACTGAAGCACCAACTAATTTTACACATACAGCCCAGAAGCCAGAAGTCCATATCATTTCCTCCTGGGGATTTTTTAAAAACTGTCCACGGGTAGAAAAAATTTCCCCAAAGATAATAAGAATTTAGATTGCTGTTAATTTACTGGCCTCTTGAGTCACCTTGAAATGTGACCTTATTTTTTTCCAGGGAGTAATAATTAGCACTTTCTGAAAGTCAGTCTCCTTTAAAGTGTCGCAAGGTAAGCAATACTCCCTACTGAAAATACTGAAGTAAGTTTGATAAGAGTCTTGATTTAAATGAGAATATGCAATTTTCGCAGTGAAGAAATGACATGCACCAGTTCATTATCAGAATTAACTAGCTATGTCTAGGCCACTTAAAGAAAGTCTGGCTGTGCTTTGGAAATATGCTGAAAGGAAGTTAGAATAAACAAAGACATCAACACCTAACTGAAAACCTTTAAATAAGAGAAAAAAAGTGTAGAGTAATTGCCTTAACATTATTTTAACAAAGTACTATTAAAGAGCCTTGCCACAGATTCTGTAGCAAATTCTGTCATACTAAAAGGTGGTTACTACAGGAGCACTTCCACTGAAAAGGCCTAATCTGGGACCCAGGTATAAATTAGCATAAAGATTTTTTTCTGTTGTGTTCCTGTTCCTACTGTGCATTGATCACTCAATGGGGTTTAAGCACTACTTAAGCTGCTTGCAGACATGGGGGCAGGGGACAACCAGTGCTTTAAACTCAGTGTGCTCCCATGCTGAGCCAGCACGTGCTCAGAAGAGGCAGTAAGTTAGCTGCATCCAACTTTCCCAAAGTCTATAGGGATTGGACACTTTAGTAGGGCCTTTTTGGTGCTTTTATCTAACATCTGATTGAATCAGCTTTAGCTAAAATTGCCAAACCCCCCAGCTGAAGCACCCAACCTATACAGAGGCTGTAGAGCTGGGTCCAAGTAATGTGCTGCTGCTTCCAGTACAGCACGTTTTGTTTTTTTCCATGTCTGTCAGTGCCCTTAAATTTGAGTAAGATAAAAGGGCCCAATAAATGGGGACGTCATAAAATGTGATGAAACTTCCTGTAGTAATCTCTCAGTGATATGGTTTTCAAATAAGTCACATCTGGAGTTTTGAAGCTTAATTTTGAGGATTTTTGAGGATTTCTTCAATATCTTCATTAATGACCTGGAAGATGGCATAGCACGCACCCTGGATGGTAGGATTAGTATTCAGAGGGCATGTCTACATGACACACGCTAATACACATTACCTTAATTTAATGCTCAATATGGGCGCCCGTCTACACGCATATGTCCTTAATGCACATTAAAAACAACATTATGCTAATTGTGCCTAAATCTGATACCTGCAAATGCCAACCTGGCATTAAAATTAGTGAGCAGACCTGGGCAAACCCAACACTGAAGGTAGTTCTGGGTCAGGTCTACATGTGCATTAGTGTACTTTAACTAATCACACCTAAATTTGGTACCTGCAAATGCAGTAACTTTAGTGCTGGGCCTGCCCAGGTTTGCCCATTAACTTTAGTGCCTGGTCTGAAGGTTTGCAGGTATCAAATTTAGGTGTGATTAGCCTAATTTTGTCATATTTAATGCACATTAAGTGCACACCTTACGTTTGAACAATCTTTACTATTCCCAATTTGCTCAGCCATGCCAAACTTCTGCTGAAATCTTATATTCTACCTTTCTTGAGAAATACGACAGGTTTTTAATTGTTAATTCATACACAGCCCTCACACACCTTTGTTTCCACCTCTGCCAGTTGTGAATGTTTCTCCCATTTAGTCAGCTAATACTGCCTGTGTAAATGCTTTCAAAATTTAAGAGGCTGGCAGCATTCAAGGGTGACCAACTCTACAGCTTCCTAGAGACACCTACCAATAAATTTGCAGGGAAACACTAGCTCCTAAACAGGCTGTCTTTGGCAGCAGCTATAGTATTGAGTCCCTCTGTAGTTGCTCAGTAGTAGTGACTTAAGAGATTCTGCCGAGTTAATATTGTTTCATATAAAGCTGTATTGCTTCAAGCAACATTAAATGCCAATAGTAATTCTGCTAGATATCTGGGAACACTGAAAGGGATAAATTCATTTAGGGTATGTGCAGATGTTACATTTATATTGACTAAATAGAGGTAGGTCAGTCAAATGCTGATCTGTGCAGATGTTCAGGGAGGTTAGACCTGGCAAAAAAATGAGCTCAATCTAAGTTCACCACCCAACCTCCCATCCTTGGACAGACAACCCCACTTTACAGATCTGTTAGCACCCTCCCTCCTACCTCCCAATGCCACCCACCCTGAGTTACTGACACCAGGTTCCTGGCATGGTTTTCAACACTGGCAAACATCTGCATGTGCTGATCCTAATCTATGATCACATGGTTTAAAAATAAGCCACATAATCATAAACTGGGTGCAAGAAATATCTGTATGTACTCTTAGCCTTGCTCCCTCTTCTCCTATCCTCACACTCAAAGATTTCATTGTGTGGAGGGGTTATCAATAAATAGAAAAGAATGCCAGAGGATGAAAAAGAACATAATTTCCATCTTTTCATTAAGAATGGGAAGAAATATGCCCATGTGCTGTCTGTGCATTGTAGCACAGAGTATGGTCTGGCTCTAGGATTCTACAGACAAACTTGCCTGAAAAGAAATTTGCTAAGGTCATCCTGTGTTGCAAATGGCACAGGCAGCTTCTGTGTGTAGCATGCAGCAGACAAGGGAGGGGACAGGTAGCACAGCAGCAGATAGGGTAGAAAGCAGAGCAACAGCTTGGGCAGAGAGCACAGGGCAAGGGACAGAAAGCAGAGCAACAGATCAAGCAGGGGAAGAGAACTGGCACTTAGGAAGGGCATGGGGCTTAATTTGTGGCATACCTTCCACAAAGGTTGGCCCCTGCTACTTTAAGGGAAGCTAGTAATTAGATAATCCAATTAGCCAGGAATAATCAAAACAGCATAAAATGTATTTAGCTGAACTACAAAGGACCAGACCAGGTTTGTAACTCAGTATATTGGACAATTAACCCAAATATTTTCCCTTCCACCATGGCTACTAATAAATATGATGGGGAACTTCATGCAAACACGTAGCACAGCATACTTGAATAATATCCTTCCCAAAGCCCCAGAAAGACTCAAGTGAACATATCATATAAGTGCACTGGTGCGCTTCTTTGCCATCACAAATGAAGTCTTCCTACCATACGAGGTACTTGAAAGTATTCAGTCAATATCCCCAAAGCTAGTTAGTGTAACATTCAGTTTTTTTCCCCCAAGCACTTGAAGGAACTGTACATTCAGACAGTGACAAAACAGCAATTTAAGATAGGCAACTTTATCCTGCTTACTTCCTCAAGGCACCTGATTTGCTGATTTGTTAATGTCTTTTGCCCTTAGCAATTTCACACTTGGGTTATCATGCACATTTATTTTATATATTGAAGTAAAGATAATAATAATGAAAAATGCCGTACCCTGCAAAGTTCTGTACTCTCTTTAATCCAGCTCTTGGAGCTAAAGTCTTTACATAATATTAATAAGAATAGTTGGCTCCTACATAGCATTTTTTTCAAGCTGTGAATGCTAGTGTTCTGCAATCATTATCCTCATTTACAGATATTAATTATATTAAAATAACATGGAAATCAAGTTGATCAGATGAGAAAAGCAAATATTCAAAACTTATAGAATGCTGGTTTTATATTTGCCCAACTAAACTTAATTCTATTCCTTTGAGTGTCCACCTACACAGGTAGGAGTCTGGGGGGGTGGGGGGAGGAGATGTGATTGCATAATGAAAGATTGAATCATGTACATATATGTCCAAAAGGGCCAAATTATGTTAGCATGAGTAACAAATCTGGAATTTTCTCATTTTTAAAGGTTTGATTTTGTAACTTATCTTCCTTTTAATGTAGCTGTTTATTTCCTATAATTATTTTTAAAAGAAAGGAAATATGTAATTAAACCTGGAACTACCCCATGTTATACATCAGCAGCAGGAATTTAGCCTTGAACTTTCAACATTGAAGAAGAGATTATTCTAGAGCAACACAACAGACTCTATTAGGTAGCCACAGAAGAATGTTGTAATTCTAGCAAGGGAAATTCTTAGTCTGTCGAGTTTTTGTGAGGAGCTTTGCCCAGGCTGCGCTGGCCTAAGCCAGCTTTTTCTCCCCACTTTGTTTTAGACCTAGGGAAGTGCCTGTTTTACGTGCTGTCCAGAGAGAGGGAGAGAAACAGAATACTGAGGATGCGGTAAATCTGAGGACTGTGGTTAGGGGAAGCCTGGTTTGACCCTCTCCCTATTCGTGGTCTCAGCTACCTAGGTATCTCAGGTATTCTCAGCAGTGAAGTCTAACCTGCTGATTCCATGTTAGTGGCAACCTGGCCAGATCTTGAAAATTTCCATGTTCAGATATTATTGCTAATTGTTTCTAGGATTAGAAGAGACCATTATCATAAAGTAATCTGGTCTCTGGCATAACCCAAATCATAGAATTTCACCTAGTAATTGTTGCATTAGTCATTTGAAAATTTGGACTTAGGAATAAATAGGAATGAGATGAACAACAATTCTCTTTTATTTTTACTTTTCTGTGGGTGCAGCAAAATATTATAAACATTGAAGAGGAAGAACATATTTTATAGCAGCCATCACTGAGACTCTGCAGTAAATGGATAAATTCAACCTGCTGAAAAGCTCAGTTTAGTTCCTCTTGCTCAGTTATATTGCTTCTATTATTATTTTGTCCATTCTATAATGGCCTCAACCAAAGTTTTCCAATATCCCATGAAGTGTCGCAACAGCTCCCAGTATCCATCACCAGTGTATTTTTACTTGAAGAACAAACTAGCTTGTGGAGGTCTGAGAACACATTCAAGGCAGCTCTGATTATTGACTGATTTTAAAAACATCGGACTTGTAATACATTCCTTAACTGACATAGTAATAGTGCCTTATCTATAGCAGAGCAGGACAGCAGCACTTTGAGAATCAATGAATCATGTGATTTCAGGGTAAAGTAATCACTTGATACAGGCACTGTTAATTTCATTTTTCCTCCTTAGAATTACATTTTTAGAGATTTTTGAAGTGATATTAGACCAGATCTTCAGCTAGTGTGAACTGGCTCACTTCCGTTGAAGCCAGTGGCGGAATGTGAACAGTAGCTCTGACAAACTAACACTATAAGCGTTGCATGCTGCTGTATTTACTCAAAGCTAAGACAACTTCAAATTTAAGATGATCCCCCCCCAATAATTAAATCCTATACATGGAAAATTATACCTATACATGGAAAATTATAAATTTGTTATAATTTTCCATGTATAAAATCTAATTAGTGGAAAGTAGTCTTAAATTCATCCCCACCACTGATGTGGCAGGGAAAGCAGACATGGGGGGTGAGGGCAGGCACCTGCCCCTTGCTCTCCTACCCCTTGTTCCCTCCATTCCTGTCCCCTCTGCTGCCTGTCCCCCACCATGCACCCTGCTGCTATGTGTCCTCTTGTCAAGTGCCTGCAGCCTGCCTCCCAACACCCTCCTCCCCTCTTTGCTCCCTCCAATTACCTTCTGCTGCAGCTCTGTTCCAGATTTGGGCACTCAGCAGCAAAGAAACCTTGCCCAATCCCAACCCATCTCAGCCCAGGTTAGCCAGAGATAAGCAGCAGCAGCTGCTGACTGGGCTGGCTGGGTCAAGGCTGGAGGGACTGGAGCCTGAACCAGGTAAAGGGGCCAGGACCAAGATGTAGGGGTGAGGAGCAAGGCACAGATTTGCTGGGGGCAAATGGTGCAGGGGGACAGCTGTAGGTTCCCTCTCCCCCTGCAGTCTCCCTTCTGCTCCCCCGGCTATGTGGCCCCTCCCCCACCTAGTGAGCCTTTCCAGGCCTGGGCAGGCGGTCGCTCAGCTGTGGCTTCAACCCCAAGCCCAGGGCCAATTAGTTTTTCAGTATGAACCTGATCTGTTTTGCCTCACCATTCTTTTACCAGCATGTTCCAAAAAAAGTCCTTTCAGGTTGAAATATTCCATGTGAACTTGTTGCCAGAGGATAATGGGCCAGAATATTGACTATGGCAAACTGCTGGTAGGTGAGGAAATTGAATATAGCAAAGAATCAACCACTCATCTTTTTTGCAACTCTGATCTTACCACTTCTTTGTGTAAGCCTGGTTGTTTTACTGTAAATCAAGGCAACATTGAGGGATCAGCAGTGCTTAGGGATGTTATAGCCCCATTTGCCTTCTTCCCCATTCTACTCCCTTCTCCTTTTTATGCCAACATCAAGGAATGAGATATAAACGAGATTTCTTTAGTCATGTACCACTGGAGGTCCTACTAGGAAAACATACTGACTTTGGCCATGCCTAGATGAGCACAGACATTTGGTTCCCCAGGGACAACTACCAGTGGGACAACTTGTGCCACTGCCAGTTGTCCCTGGGGAATGCCCATGCCATACATTCTCTGGCATGCAGCAGGTTAACTCAGATTAGGTAGGGGAGGCTGGGGCCAGCAACTATGCTGGTTCCAGCAGCCTTACCTCGGTCCCTGGGGCCTGAAAAAGCTGCAGCTATGATGTTCCTGCACCTTGGAGCCTGGCTGGCAGCTGGAGTGTGGCCCCGGCCAGCCAGGCTCCAGTTTTGGGCAGCACACTACCTCCATGTGCACCGCCCCACTTTTTTTCTGTGAAGGTTTTTGTGACCCCTAGATCTCCAGGAGTCAACCCTGTCCTCCTTTCCCCTCTCCCACCCCTCCCCCTTCCCATGCTGCAAGGTAGCAGTGCAGGAAATGCCTGAATGTGTGTTGTGTGGCACTGCAAACAGGTTTGCAGTGCCACATACAACATGGCTGCACTAGTCTAGGTACACCTTTTGGGGCCAAATTACAGTTCAGCATAACACAAAGAGGTTGTACCAAATGGGAGAATATATCTGTTACTTTAGTGAACCTTGAGGTGTAATAGGTAAGGAGGTCTTGTGATAAGGTATTATTAAGTGGTTCATGTTTTAAAAGGCTTTCCATGTATTTTTGTGAAGTACTTTATTTACTTGAATCCAAGATGAGGGTTTTTTGTACTTATTCAGCATGGAGAACAAAAAGCCTTGTCTTGGATCTGAGTACTGGCTCAGGCAGGTTGTGGCTCAGCTCTGGCTTTTGCCCTGTGCTTGGGGCTAAAGCTGGAGCTGAGCTGCCACCTGCCCTGGCTTATTTGTCAGGGGAGGAGACACATGGCCAGGGGGAATATGGAGGGGCTAGGGATGTATTTGTAGCCTTTCCCCCTTGTTCTCTGCCCCTATGCCTGTATCTTCCTCCCGCGACCTTCTCCCACCCTCTGCTCCCCTTTCCCAAGCTTCCCTCTCCCCCCTTACCTTCTGCTCTGGTCCCTCCAGCCCTGACTCAGCCTGGATGGGAGCTGCCATGGCTTCTTCCTAGCCAGTCTGGGCTGGGGCTGACTGACTGCCCCAGAAGTTAAGCAGGGGTGGGAATGACAGGGGGAGGAGGCATGGGAGACAGTCTTCAGGAAGGACCCCCGATCCTCCCAGAAGCAGGGAGTAGAGTACAGGCTTCAGGGAGGATCAGGGGGTGGGGGAGTCAGGCTTCAGGAGGGCAGAGAGTAGGGGGCAGACACAGGCATGGGGACAGAATAGGGATAGTCACAGTGTTCATGGTGAGGCCAGGCAGCAGGGGGAACAGGCACAAGAGGGGACAGGCATAGGTATCAGGAGCAGGGACAGGTTCTGAGGGGGGCAGTATGAATTTAAGATGACCTTCCACTAGTTAGATTCTATACATGGAAAATTATAAGCAATTTATACTTTTCCTTCTATAGAATCTAATTATTGGGGAGGTCATCTTAAATTCAAAGTCATCTTGGATTTGGGTAAATATAGTAATACCTTTAAAAGTCATTCCACCTTGATCTAGAAATGTTTAATTTGTTTTATGACTCTTTTATAAAAAAATAATGCATAGGACTCTTCCAGAGTGTCAGATGCCATTTTTAGGATCTGTCAATCAAGGATTTTTCAATGATTCCTCAGTTATTTTTTAGTCATGGTGGAATTTAAAATGTCTGATAGAAAACAGCTTATCTAAGAGAGCTTCTAAGACTCATTCACCAAACTGTGCAAGATCAAGAAGGAAACAGACCTGGGGCAATGTGGGGGGGAAGGGGTGCATGGGGTTCCATGTGCACCCCTGCCAGGCTGTGCTCCTTGTTTAGCTGGTGGGCAGGGGGGCAGGCGGGAGCACCAGGGTGCTCCCTGCAAGTGGCAGCCAGAGATTGGGGCTGCCAGCAAAAGCAACCACACCACTTCCAGAAGGGGTCACGGGAGTCCCAGAAGCGGTGTGGCCGCTTTCATGGTGACTGAGATTGGCTGCAGGGGACCTCCCTACTCCCACCCTGGTCCACAGGATCAGCTGCCAGGGGACCCTCCAGTCACTAACTGGTGTCGGGGGGGCACATGTCCCGCTGACTCAAGAGGCACCAGACACTCATGAAACAGACTTGGCTCTTGCAGCCCATAGAATTTCTAAATGTTACCAAAAAAGCACAAATTTGAGTTTACAGGGGTTGGAAATGTCTGTTACCAGAAGTATTCTGATTCACCTAGAATAGTACTTCAAAGCCTTTTACAAAGAGTTTTTTATATGAAGAGTTCTAAGTACTTTTCAAGGTCATCTCCATTTTTTTCAGATAGGCTGGTGATGTATTTTACCCAGAGACAGAGCATGACATTGTCCCAGTTTGCTATTCAAAAGCCAGAATTTTCTTTCTGTGGCAAATTCTGAAGTTCAAAATAATATGAAATCATTCTGTTTCTAAAGAAAATGGAGTCAGTATTTCCAAGCTCTGAAACGTCTAGCTTGGCTTAATGGCATGTTACATACAAGCACTGTGAGCAGTAGGCAGCAGGACCAGGAATCCCTGAGTGGGCAAAGAATGACAACCTAGAAATCAAGAAGCTGGAATAAATACTTTTTTGGGGGACCTTTTTATTTTGATAGCTATCGTAAATGATCCAGCCTAAGGCCCATTTCAAGTCAATAGAAAGGTATCTTATTGATTTTAATGACTGGTTTTGGATTGAGCCTCTTATGAAAATCCAGAAGTCTACTCATTGCCATGTTAATGAATTTTGAAGGAATGAAAGACATTTTATTAATATATAACCAGCCATGTTAACATCTTCTACCAGAAGTAAATGGTGGTTTTAAAAACACCCCAAATGGAGCATTTTTCTATTGGAATATAGTAGCAATAGTAGTTTTTAATTTGGAGAACTTTGAGATAAATGTTGCATAAATCAATCAATAATTCAACTTGCAGGCTCATCATTTTCTTCTGTGATGAGCCATTTGTTTCCTTGTATAATATCTACATCACATGCAATTACCATTTAATCAATCTTGAGGAATATAAAACGTGTAATGGAAAACAGGATCAATTAGAAATGTAGATCACTTTATCATTATTACATTAAAACATTATTTTTAACTGATTTGATTTCTTTTCTATTGTCTTTTTATACATATGATGCAAAACTGAGGTCAGGACTAAATTATTTATGCAGTTATTTTATTATCAAAACAGCAGTCCTAAAACCGAAATCAGGTTGTTACTGAGTCAGCCAAATCAAACAAAACACAATGCAAACAAATTCAGGTGTATAGCATCATTCTTTATTTTTATGTGGTCTTTATACCAAGCATTTTTTGTTCTAGCACACAAATGCACCTCGGCTGGTATACAAGTTCACTTTTTTATCTGGAAGTTTACCCCTTCATTGTGAAATTAAATATATCAAAGTGTGCCAAACATTCCATTAACTGGAACATCAATTACCCCTGAATTAATTGGAATAAGATACCTACAATTGCAGAACATATTATGGAAAATGGAAAGCAAACATCATAATTCTGAGCAGGACAAAATAGACCACTCTGGAAAAGGAGAGATTTTAAATTAACATTTTTAGTGGCCTTTGAAATCTTTTCAAACAAGTCTCCAAATGGTTTCTGGAATTAGTATTGATATGATATGGTATGTCTTTATATGTTTTGCTAATGGTAGTAATTAATCTTATTTTACAATCCACTGATAACATTTTGATGATTCTCTACTTCAAAGTAATTGCAGTGACATTTTTAAAAATATTAGACATTTGAAATTAAACAGAAAACATATATAACTAAACACATGCCCAAAAAAAATGAAGGGGAAAAGTTATGGCTTGGCCATAAGCCCATAATAAATGGAAAAATAAATCAGTTAAGTCAGTAAGAGCTGCTGTATCTACCAATAGCAGCAGATGAAGTGCTCTGTAAAGAAGTTTTAGAACAGTGGGATACACAATGGGACTAATTGAAAGCCCATTTAAATCAATGGCAGTTGTTCTATGGACTTCACTGGACTTGGAATCAGGCCCCACTTTTGCTGTGTCAAAGCTGAGATAGTGATATGTTTGTCCTTAAGTGTCTTGTGCTAATTGTTATTTCTACTGTAATGTGAATATTACCTGTTTTGTAAAATGTGTGGCAAATTTGATTGTTCTAAAAACAGTGCTACAATAAATATGGGTAGCATAGCAACTCTTTATTTTATTTTCTCTTGATTTTGTACTAGTAGAGTCAAACTTTCAATTTTGACTCTGTTAGGAATTTTATTTGAATTGCCATTACCTGTAGGCTTTAAAAAAAAAATGTTTGAGTCCTTTCCTCATGGTCACTTGATATCATTACATGACTTGATAGGAAAGTTCCTTTTGGCAATCAAATATTTTTAACATCTAAAGGTCTATGGCTTGGCTATAAATATTTGGAATAGATGCTGGACTGAACTTGTTTATCCACAGGCTGCTGAAATAAAAACAAGGATACTTTAGGAACCTGCCCATGTACTTCTGTTTACTGATAAATGTGCCTTGGTTGATCATTCCTAGAAAAATGTACAAGTCATCATAGATTGTCTTGCAGCTACACGTTGCCATTTTGGACTATTTTTCTTAAGGCAGACATAATATACCATCTTGTTCCTGATAGACCCTGTAAACCACCACACAACAGCTCTGGAAAGTATTTGCTTCCAGCTGTGGATGAATTTACATATCAAGAGTAGCATATTCTCATACAAAGTTCATGTTGATATTAAAGTTTCCAAACAGAATCACAAAAGAAGTGCAGCTTTCTGAAGATGGCATAAATGTCTTTGGGATAGAAGTGATGTACTTTTGTAAACAAAACTGAAAGTCTCTAAGGCAGTAGTCCTGACTTCCCTACTCTGTTTATGAATCAAAGCAGTTGGCAATAATTGTGTCAAGAAGCTGAAGCATTTCTATCACAGCTGTATAAGGAAGCTAATAAAAATATACTGCAAAATAGAATCAGAAATACTGAAGTCCTCAGGCATGTGAACATGCCAACTATTGATGCTATAATTATGAAGACACAAGAAAGATTGTCTGGTCATCTAATTAAGGCATCTGATAATCAGATCCCTAAGAAAATGCTGTATGGAGAATTGTGCTGTAATGATGTTGACATTGTAGGCAATTGTAGAGATACAAGTACTGTTTAAAAACAATCCTGAATTAATGTGATATTGTTGCTTTAAGTTTGGAACAGCAAGCCTATGAATTAAATGAATGCAAAGTAATCTATGATGATAGAATTAGCTTTGCAAGTCAATGAATCATGGATGCAGAGAACAAGCGTCTACAACGGAAGTTTTGACATCAGAATCAGGCTTCCAAGCCCACCATCCCTTGTCTATTCTGTAACTGTTGTTCCAGATGACAGTTGGGCTTATTGGCCACTAAAGTATCCATTCTTGAATAAACTAGGTATTAGAGCTGTGAAATTTTGCTGGCTGTTTTGTTTTGACACTGTTTCGACTTGTTTTGAGCTCAAAACATTGAAATTGAAATGAAACAAAGGGCTTTGAAATAGCTTCAAAATGAAATGAGGGCAGTCAAAATGTTTCAAAACATTTCAAGTTTTGAAGCAGCCATCCAGGTGGTGGGAGAAAGGGGAGAACCGGTGCTGCAATCAGGTTGCGGAAGGGAACTCAGCCCATCTCCTTTCTTCATTTCCTCGGTTCTCTTCCCCAACCTGATTATAGCTCTGGGGAGAGGAACTCACACTTCAGTTTACTTTCATTGCCAATGATGGTGATGACAAATTATTTCTGTGGTACTATATCGCACGTATGAACAGGATTGTGTAGCCTCAAAAGCATCACACAAAAATTACGTCCTGATGAGCACCATTCAGAAGCCAATTACATCAGTGGGAATCTCCCCACTAAAGCCAATGGAGATCGGATCATGCTTAGGAAATTTGTTTTTATTTAATTTAGGGTCAGCTTTGAGATCTCAACAGCTTTGTTACTCATTCAGTTAGTTGGAAGACCTGGGCAAGCTTCTGAATTTCTTTCCCTAACTGGCTTCTGAAAAGCGGTTTTTTATTTGTTTGTTTTTTAATCAAGCTTCCTTGTTTCATTCTAAGCAAGTAACTCATTCAACAGAGTTCTCCAAAAGTCTGGTCTGATTATCTTGCCCTTCAAAAACAGACGTGTTCCACAGGGAATTAAGGCAAGTAGAACTTTGCACTTTGTCAATGCCATTGTATAAAGTCTCCCCGTCTTAATTTGAGAATGCGACACATCAATGTGACATCTACATTTTAAAATCGTATTACAATTCCTAGCTCTATAGTCACTGTTTTCAACAATATTATGTTTGCTTACTATACAGTCACCAGTACACTCAAGTTCATGAAAAATCTTTGTTTTAATACAAGTCCTTTATGTGCCCATGAAGTGTCTAAAGAACATGTGAATTTCTCATCAGAATATTATAGCTTCTTCCCAAACAAACATGTTGTAAATATGGTGCTTGAGAAAATGTTTTCCTGCATAGTCATTTTACTCCATTAAAACATGCACACCTACACCAAATTAATGCTGTTCTGGGTGCTAATATAAGACCAACATAAAAAGGTAGTTATAGCATGGTATGGTTGCTTATTACAGGGATTTTTTTTTTTTAATTCTAAACAGATAATGTAACAAATCAGAATTCTGGTTCTAAAAACCCAGTGAACTTTGTGTATTAAATTAGAAAATCTGTTTCCAACTTTTGCATATATCAAGCACAGATCTGCACCGTGCAAAATATTGACCAAAGCAATGTTAATTTTAGGGTGCTCATGCATTGTGAACATAATTCCTTTGGCTTCCCAGACTTTTGATCTATTCCAGCATTTCCATTACACTGAGAGAATGATGGCCCATTCAACAAAAGCTAATCTATTCACAAACTTGTAATAACTGTTGTATATAAAAAGGAAACATTCACATTTTCTGTATGAATCATATTTAGTTAAGAGAAAAATATTTTTGTAAATGAAGAACCTTAACAGACCTGTTATTGGGTTCTCAAGTATCAAGCAAAATATTAACAAGCAAAAATAATGACAAGATAAACAAAGAGTAGAGGTAAGTCAAAACAATTTTATATAGCACTAAGAATATTGCATAACTACATACTAAGTTTATGCTTTCAGCATTTGGTATATTTTTATGTAAAAAAACACCGGGTAACAATGAGTCCTAAAATGAATAATAACAACCTTATATTGATGAATGAAAGTATTATGTCTAAATTATAGATATTCATTTTAAATAACAATCAGAATCAATTTAAAATGTTCTTATATATTTATAATAAAATGTTATAGTTGCTCAGCAACATAATACCTCAGAAGGCTTGGTACCATATGTTATAGAAAAGAGCCAGTTAGATTCAAGGTTAAATTAATTATGCATGTTAACACAAGCTTTTAGAAACAGTTAAAACCATCCCTCCCCACAGTTACAAAAATTGAAAACCCTTTTGTTTTTAGCTTGCAATGTCCTAAAACTATGTTCTGCAAATCAATTTGCAAAATTACTTGCAGGAGTGAGATCCTGAAAGTATTAGTCTAAAGATTCAAAATGACAGTAACTTCAGTTTTGAATCGTATATTACCCCTGCCGATATAAGCTGATTCGTCTCTGAACTTAGTAGTATAAACAGGAACATTTTGACCAAAGATAAATACTAGAAGGGGAAAGCCTGCTTCATAAAATGAGAAACACTGTATATTACATTGAGTTTGTGAAGGAAATTATGAAAAATCATTTTTAGCTCAAAGCAGGAAAGTCTGATTAAGTAATCTGAATAACCAGTGGCAATATCTCTCCTAATTACTCTCCTCCATGCTTGTATAGCACCTTGTCAAAACCTAGCCTAGATCTTTGCTTGTTTAGATAGCCAACTATAAATGGTATATGCCATAACACTTTAAGGCAAGATGCCTGAAGTCATAATCCAAAATGGTCTGAGTCTTAATAATGCTGAACAATTGCACAGTGTGTGCCTATACTGATATGCCAAGCAGATGGGTCTGTCTTGTTAGCCTGAAGGTGGTCAGGTTCACTCACACTAATGAAACAGATGAAGAAAGCGACTGTTAGAAGAAATGTTTTCCCATTCCCATGATAATTTTGAGAATTGGCCAAAAAGCTGAGATGGGTTATCCTTTATCTCTTGAAATAAACTAGGAATGATGGTAGAAATTAAAAGGATGTTTACATATTCAGAGGAGTGAAGTTCTGAAACAGCTAAACAATACAAGTCACTGTCTCCAGAAACCGTGACTGGTTCTTGGTTGCTTGTAACCTTTATGAACAGGGGCTTATGCCACAGTTGTCAGTGATAGGAGAAGCTAGACTGCATGACCCAGGAGTTTCTTCTATTCCAAGAAGAAACCTCTTACTCTATCCACTGTAGGAGTTTCCATGTTCCTGAGAAATACAGATGTCTGAGAAGGTATTCATCACTAAGGGTGGGTGACTTCTTTTATTTTATTGTTTAAAGAAATATCATCTTCAGTTTATGAGATTTACAGATCCATGAATCAGACTTTGTTTGATCTGATCACTTGTGGTGAGCCAGTGGTGTGTTGACCTGTGTTTGCCAACAAGTGATGTAATATAGTCTGTAACCGCTGCATAGGGCTTCTCAGTCTTGCAGAGAAAGACGATGATATGTTTTTTCTGGAAGCTTGAGTTAGACAAATTCAGCTTTGAAATAAAATGCAACTTACAAAAGCAGTGATGATAATAAAACAGGGGTAGCAGGCTCACAAGCAGTAGGAATCTTTAAAACAAAATTAGACTATTGTAAAAGAAGACATATTTTTATCCAGATTCTGACAAATCGATGGGATAGAACTGAAGGAAGTCAGATTAGATGATCATAGTGTTTCATGCAACCCTTAGTTTCTTTGAGACTCTTTAGATTTCATGGATGTATTTCCAGGTACAGTGTGTTACCATAAACAAAACTAAAAGCTACAAGCGCTTTGATTTCTCTAGCCAGGTCTGTCAGAAATATCAACATTTTAAGAGGGTACTCTCCAGTTACGTTAGGTAGTGCTGGATAACCATTTTGTTTAACATTTTTGAGCCTTGTTTAGCATTGAATTGTTTAAATGAATCAAAATTACAGCTGCCCCAAAAGTTAGGATGTAACTTTCCCAAAAAATTTCATCCTCTTTTTCATTGGATTTTCAATGAAAAAAATGTCAAAATTCAGAAGTTTTGACATTTTTGACCAGTTCCAAACCAAGCATTACTATGATTTCACCAATTTCAGTAAAACTGCATGAGAGAACCTTGATTTGGTGTCATTAGGATTTATAGATTTAAAGTTTTTCTGAACGTCAATAGTACCAAGCCTTTCATTTGATTCAGATGCTCTTTAAAATGCCTCCAAAATTCATATGGTAAATGAAATATAACATCAATTTGGAAGTGTAGATTTCAAATAAACAAAAAGGCTGAAAGAAAAAAATGGTATGTGGAATGTAAGAATTCATTATTGTCTTCTGTAACCTTCTGATGCCCCTCTGCAAATGCAATATTGAAGAAAATATTAAGAGCTTATCCAGCTGCCACAAATTAATTATGTTTTATTAGTAAGCAAGTCTTTCATTGAAGAGTACCTTGCTTATAATTGTAGCTTTCTAATCCTGATGGATTAATCTAAGCAATGAAAGTACAAGTTTAAATGTTATTTGAACCGTGATAATACATTAATTAGCAGTGTACATCATCCTATACTGTATCATTTACAACGTTGCTACATTTTTCTAAAATCTCTGTTGTTTCTTTCTACAATATAAGCATCTTGTAAGTATGATAATTTGCTCAAACCATGCTGTCAAAATACTCAATGATATATACTGGGGATATCTGATAGTAGTCAATTAGTGACCATGTTTACCCCAGACTGATGTTCTAAACTTCAGCCAGTGAAATCACTAATTTTCTATGCTTATTGTATAGTTAATAGAATCAAATACTGTCATCTTTTCCACTTCCCTGTTGTCAGCTCTATAATTTTGTTCTGTAAAATGTTACTACATGAAGACACATCATGAATTTTAGCTGTTAGGTGGCATTTCTTGGTCATACTATGCTATAGCTGTGTCCAGAATTGGTTCTGGATATCTATCAATTTCTGAATAAATGTTGAGATTTTGGTTTTAATCCACAAAACAATGTGATACTTCAGCAGTTGTGATCTTGAGATGTGATTGAGCTACCTAACCTTCCTTAGCAAGGGCATTTTCAGTGAAGAATTGATAGTCATGAAAGTCACTTATGAACTTGGTTGCTCAGAATCTAGATTAGTAACATCTTGGACATGTTGCAAAATTCATCTCCTGTCCTGAAAGAAATATGGGAAGGTCACCAAGAAAATGGAAAGAATAATTTGGAGCCTGTAAAGAAATCTGTAATGGTGACTAGGCTAGACAATAGGGATACATGAGGGGCCTTGTCTCATGGGACACTTAAAATGTATTTTATTTAGATTGTGGAAAGCATTACCTCATAGTATGAAAAGTTAGAATGCGTTTTGAGCAGTCACACAGTAAGGTTTATTATGATCTCTAACACAATCTCCAACTCACTGTTTGTTGGTCCCAGCTTGGACACTGCACTGGAGCTGGTTCAAGACTTCATTGTGTAGTGGGGGCTAGAACTAACAATCAAGTGATTGTTGATTCCAGCCTGGGGACTGCACATGAGTCAGTTTAAGACCCCAAATTCCCATGTTTGTAGTTCCTAAAAAGCACATTTGGGTCACACCAGAGCTGGTTCAAGTGTCGGGTGGAGTGCAAGGGGTGGTATCAAAAGGCACTGTACCAGAGCTGGCTTGGACCCACAATCTAAGTGGGTCCTATCCCTTGGACTGTAAATTGCTCACATTATCCATGTGGTGGGATGATAGCAGTTAGACCTGTGCAAAGCAGCTAGTATTCGCTTTGGATTTGGATTCTGCTGATTCGGCAGACTGTGATTCAGTTCGGTGATTCAAATCACTGTACCAAATCGATTCCGCTGAATCACGCAGGCCCCATCCTCTGCCCACTCTGCCAGCTGGGAAATGGCTGCCCCACCTGCCCCAGCTCCTGGCACCTTGAAAAAAAAAAGTCCTGACTCACTGGCTTCTGCCAGGTGAGGAAGCGATCCCAGCTGCACCCCAATGCTCCATGCCACATGGGGGCTCTGCATGAGACCCCTGGCCCTCCTTGCTGTCCCAGCACCCCCCTAGCGCCACCCCACCTCCAGTCCTTCTAGGAAAAAAAGTCCCCCCCAAACCCTAGACTCATCAGATCCTGTCTGGCAGGGGGCAACCCCCACTACCCCCCGCTCCCCTGTGCCATGTGGAGAGCTCTTCTGTGAGCCCCCCAAGGCCACTGCAAGAGCTGGTGAGTCTGGGGGGGTTCTTTCAGGGTTTTTTTTCTTAAAGTGCTGGAGCTGGAGTGTGTGGGGTAGCCATGGGGGAGCTGGGGGAGCAGGGGGAGTTGGGGGACTCATGGAGAACCCCCCTATGCAGCATCAGGTAGTGGGGGGGCAGTGGGAATTGCCCCCCTACCCAGCAGCACCCGAGTAGGGGCTTTCTTTTAAAGCACCAGGCATGGGCGGGGAAGGCATGGGGAGATGGGGTTTGGGAGTGGGCAGGGGTCGAGGGAGCTGAGGGAGCAGGCAAGGGATGGGGCCTGGCAGGGGTCCCCCCATGGTCCCCTCCCTCCCTCCTGCAGCATCTCCTCCCCCACCTCCTACTTACCAGCTCTGAGTCCAGCTCCAGTTCCCTCCTGCAGCGGGAAGAGACTGCCCAAATCATCAAAGCTCTCTGAATCTTTTTGGAGCTTTTTACTGGTTCCCTGATTTGCTTTGGATTTGGAGTTTCAGCCACCAAAACTGGCCAAATCGGCTTTGAATCAAATCAGCACCCAGAGCTTCACACATCCCTAATAGCAGTATACATACTGCTTAATATGTTCTGGTGATACTCTTTCCATGAAAAATCCTAGCTTTGCTATGAAATGATCAAACTTAGCATGTGTTTTATTGATTGAACACATGAAGATTCACATTTTAAGTGCAGGTAACATGTCCTAAGTGTCATATGTGATATGGACCAAAAAGATCCTAAACTATGGTGGGAAGGTCTTTAGAAGCTTTGAGTTTTTCTTAGGTTTATTATTCGGGGTGTATTTTGAACAACAAATTGTATGAAAGTAAAAATAAATAGGTTATTGAAACACATGTATCTAGGTTTAGGGGGAAAACATTTAAAATATTTATATCATAGGACAAAGAGTTTAATAAAACAATAGCTGCTACTTTTCTGTTGTCACCTTCTAACTGGAAGCCCAATGCCAAAAGTCTGATTTAAGGGCCAGATCTAGTTCATTTCAAAGGAAGTGCTTGCTTGAGAAATGGGTTTTAAAATCACTCCACATTGTGCATCCCTTTCTAAAATGCCCAACATAAAATATGGTCTCGGAACCTTAGCAACCCACTGGAAAAACTTCTAAAGTGACTGATCACATTCAGAATTAAACTTTGTTATTTCTTTCCAAATCCAAGGTTAAAATAATTTCATATTTTAGAATTCTAGTTGAAAACAATAGAGAGAGAGGTGTGAGGTTACATGACATCTTATCAAAATCAATAAGGGCAATAATGCATGGGGAAGTTATTTGACTGTAAATAACTATTAATGAAGAAGTATATACCATATTAAATTAATCTGTAACTGAATCATGTATATAGTCTACTCAATGACCATGCAAGCTAGTAGAATTGACTGGAAAATGATTAAGTATTCTATAGCAATATGAGTTCCTCCTTTTAAGAAAGAAGTAAAAAATGTATTGTTTTGCATTTTTTATAAAGAAAACAAACCCTTTTCATATGCTGCACGAGCCTATTAACAAAACTAATCTTTTTCATAATTGGTTACTACTAGATCTGAAAGACTGATTTGACTTGCCAAAGAATTGCTGCTGAGGTCCAAGCACAGAAAAAAAAGAGTTTGGGTCAAATAGTTCTGCTGTATTCTGTTGACATTGAGATTAGCATATAAGTAATGCAAACAGGTAGTGTCAATAAATGTATGAATTTTAAATATTGTTAGAGGCTGCAGTTCACATCTGCATCACCACAACCAAACTCTCCTCTGGCCAGTTTACTGTCAATCTATCACACACTTTTCATTCAAGCCTTGTTTCCCAGGTGTAATTTAGTAATGATCCATAAGTTGCCTCTTTTTTCCCCATTATTTTCTGGTATCCATGCAGCAAATTGTGGATTGAGGGAATTAATATTTAGGGAAAAGAGGAACTCAACCCTCATCTTAAATTAATTGATAGTAGAGGTTTGCAGCAAGCAACTGGTTGGTTGGTCTGATATTTGATAGTCCTGCTTCCTGAGTGTAACATGTACAATAAACCTAAAAATTAATTACTGGCTACACTCCTGGCTTCTACTCAGTAGCTTTCCTGCACACTTTTATTTATGATGTTGTACTATGTTTTTGTCCACTGCATCACTGTCATCTGATAATTGATTACATAATAACTCATTCATCAGGTTCAGTGACTGCTGCTTCAGAGTTAATTGCTGCTGAGTGAGGCATGTATTGTATTGAGTAGTAAGTGGAACTACACCTGGTCCAGCAGCTATTAAACAGCATGAACCTCAGAAGCACTTCACTAAATCTAGCTCTGCTGTCTGAGCAGGGCCATAGCATGTGTGTGCTCTCTAGCCTTTTGAAAGATTTGTTTGGCAATAACACTTTCATCTTCTCTGTAAGACAATGCATGACCTCATTAGTTAACAGAACAGACCATTTAAAAAGTTTAAGTGGGATTTGTGTTCTTCTAATGAGGCAAAAATAGCCACAATTTGAATTCAACTTGAAGACTAACATTAATCCATAATTCAGAACACTGTAATATCCATGGGATATCTGAAGAATTTAGGACTTACCCCAAAAAGTGTGGGTTGCAACACACAGTGCTGTATTCCCTAGCTCTTGCTGACTAGTGGAATTCACAATCTTGAGTAAACTTGGGCTCTCTTTGCAAAGCCAGGGGAGAATAACATACAGGCAGTCCTCGGACTTATGACACAATTGGTTCCTGAAAACCGAGTCTTAAGTTAAAATGTTGTAACGTGGAACCAATTTTCTCATAAGAAACAATGTTGTAAATGGGGGATAGGTTCTTGAACCAAGGCCCAATACCTTGTGTTCACCAAAAATACCCCAGAATATTGTACTCAATCAATTATAGATGAGTAATATAGCTACATTAATGTATTTATATTGTAAATAGCAATCTTATTGATTCGGAATGACTTCTCTGAGGTGACTTTGCGGGACTTTTTGAAGGGCTCTTGGCTGGAGTCTTCTCAGGAGTCTTGGCTGCAGGTTTTTCTGGAGTCTTGTCTGCTTTCTTAAAGAAAATGTCCAAGGAAGGTTGGACAGATGTTCTCCAGGGAGAGTGACGATGCAGCGAACTTGTTTGCTGGTATGGCGTCGCATCAGATCAAGCATTGTAAAGTCAAAACTGACATCAGAAAGTTGAAACAGGGTGTCAATTTATAAATGCTGTAAATGCAAAATGTTATAACTTGAAATGTTGTAAGTTGAGGACTGCCTGTATTTTATTGCATCAACTATATAGTTAGGAGAGATGTTAAACAAGCTTTGGACACAAAATGCCGTTCCTCAGGACCGGGAAAGAAGCAAATGCAACCTAAGATAAATACAGAATAAAACAATGTCTTTTATTATTGTAACGGAAAATAGTAACTTAAAGAAGGGAAGAAGGGCCACAAACCTGTGGAGCAAAGAACAGCCATCACAAGTAGCTACAAACCTAGGGCTTGATTATATGTTAATTTTGTATAGCTCTTGGAACTCTGAACTCCTGGATTGTCTATATGTTAACAACTTTAAGTGGTTTAAAGTACTCATTACACTATTCCAGGGCAGAATTATCTCTTGATCTGCATAACCCAGCTCTTTTCTCTTAAGATTTGGCCATTCCCTACAGATGTTGAAGGTATGATTGCAAGTTAGCACTAAGCTGTTCAACATCTGTGTGGCTCACTGTGGGCATTTCTATATGTGTTCTTTAATGTGTAGTAGACTATTTTACTGCGCCTTAAAGCATCACATAAAAACCCATGATATTATGGTAATGTGTAGTATGATAGTCTACTATGCATTAAACATTACTAAAAAAGCATGCAAATGGGGGAGCAGTGGTTTTTTCCTCGATCCTTCTGGTTACCAGTCACAGACTGAGGAGGGAGAGATGAATCAAGGCAGTAAACAGAAAACTACGGTGCTGGTGCCACCATGAAGAAGTTGGCTTCTGCAACCACAGTCCACACTTTGGAGCAAGAGTCAGTGGTCTGTTGGGAAGAGATGGCCTCCACCTCATTCCACGGAGAAAGAAGCTCTCCTCAGCCTGAATGGCTGACCTGCTTTACCGGACTTCAAACTAAGCTTGCCGGGGGATGGGAGGATAACCACCAGAGCCAGCTTACCAAGCACCAAACACAAAATTAGCAGGTTAGGATGCTCATGGGAACCCACTCCTACCCCAGCCCAGGAACAGAGCTTCTCCATGAGTACAAGGAAGCCTAGAACCTCCAATGGCATACTTACTTGCCTGTACACTAATGCTAGGAGTTTGGGGAATAAACAGGAGGGACTGGTCCTTCTGCTAAACAAAAATTACTACAATCTCATAGGGTAAACAGAGACCTGGTGGGACTCCTCTTATGACTGGACTACAAGTATAAATGACTATGCCCTGTATAGGAGAGATCATGCTAAAAAAAGGGGCGGGGGTGTAGTTCTCTATGTGAAGGAGAGCTACACCTCCCTACAAACTGAGATTGGCACCCAAGGAGGATGACTGGAGACCCTTTGGGTTTGAATATGAGGGTAACATGGTGAAGGGAATACAATGATAGGAGTCTACTACAGACCTCCAAATCAGGAACAAGAACTTGACCAAGAATTCACCAGAGAACTGGCTGAGGCTGCACACTCTTGGTGCATGGTTGTCATGGGAGACTCCAACTACCTGAACATCTCATGGGAAGAGCACTCAGCCAAATCTGATTGGTCTCAAAGCTTCCTTACATGCCTAGATGAGCTCTACCTGTCTCAAGAAGTTTATGGGCTGACAAGAGGAAAGGCACTGCTGGACCTGGTACTGGCCAAAGTGAATGATCTAATCAGTGACCTAAGAATCAAAGGGAACCTGGGTAATAGTGACCATAAGTAGATCACTTTCACTATCCATCGCAAAGCTGGCAAGTCAGCCAGCAATACAGTATTCCTCAACTTTAGGAAAGCTGACTTACATAAGCTCAGGAGGCTTGCTCGTGAGGCCCTGAGAGGGGAGTTTATGATGAGTGGTTGCTCCTTAAGGAAGTAATCTTAGAAACACAAGGGGAGTCCATCCCTACCCATAGGAAAGCTTGGTAAAAGGGCTCAACAACCCCCTTGGCACAACAGGAAAATCATGGACCTCCTATATCTAAAAAGATAGGTTTATAAAGGATGGAAGACAAGAAACACCACTATGGAAGAGTATTCTGCTCTGGTCTTCACCTGCAGGGAGCGAACTAGGAAAGCCAAGGCTGCAACTGAACTCCAACTGGCTACACAAATCAAGGTCCTTCTTCACATATATGGGGAGTCAAAAGAAAAGCAAGGGCAATGTTGGACTCCTGCTAAACCAGTCTTGGCAGCTGACTACCAACACCTACGAAAAAGCCAATCTGCTTAATGATTACTTTGCTTTGTTTTTTTTACCAGTCCAATGGAACCATCCTGCCTAACATGATGTGGGATGTCCAGGTGAAGGATGAATATATGTCAACCATTGGCATGGATCTTGTGAGGGAGCATCTTGAGAGTCTGGACCCTCACAAATCAGTTGGTCTGGATAGATTGAACCAAAGAGTGCTAAAGGAACTGCCAGACATCCTAGCAAGGATATATAAGAACTCATGGCGCTTGGGTGAAACAACTGAAGATTGGAGGAGGGCCAATGTGATGCCTATCTTCAAGAAAGCGAGGAAGAAGACATGGGAAACAGACCAATCAGTTGGATCATAATCCCCGGGAAGATCTTGGAAAAAATTATCAAACAATCCATTTTTGACAGGTTTACAGAAGGCAACATTCTGATGGATAGCCAGCATGGATTTGTTATGGGTAGGTCTTGTCTGACCCATCTCATTTCCTTCTATGACGAGGTGATGTATCACCTGGATAAAAGGGAAGAGGTTGACATCATATATTTGGACTTTAAAAAAGCCTTTGACCTGGTGTCCCATGATGTCCTCATGGAAAAATTGGGCAACTGCAGCCTTGACTTCTTCGCAGTCCAATGGCTGGGGAACTGGCTCCCAGGTCAGACCCAGCAAGTGGTAGTAGATGGAACTGAATCAACATGGCACTCAGTGACTAGTGGTGTTCCCCAAAGATCCATTCTTAGACCTGTAGTCTTTAAAGTCTTCATAAATCATCTGGACAGTGGTATCAGAATTGGACTGGCTAAGTTCACTGACGACACCAAACATTTAAGGATAGGCTGGTGATCCAGGCCAACCTCAATAGGCTTGCAAGGTGGGCTGATGAAAACCTGATTCAATATAGAGAAATATAAGGTGCTCCACCTCTGGGGCGGGCGGTACCCACATCACACCACACTTATAGGCTCGGGCATGCTACACTGTCTAGTACCATAACCAAAAGAGACTTGGGGGTCATGATTAACCACAAGATGAACATGAGCCACCAATGCAATACTGCAGCTGCCAAAGTGAACAAAACTCTGGCTTGCATCTACCAATGCATCTTGAGCAAGACTCAGGATGTTATCCTTCCACTGTACTCAGCCTTTGTGAGGCCGCATCTGGAGTACTGCACCCAGTTCTGGGCTCCACAATTCAGGAAGGATGTGAAGAAGCTTGAAAGAGTCCAGAGAAAAGCCACATGCATGATCAGAGGACAAGAGAACAGGCCTTATGAAGAGAGGCTGCAAGCTATGGGACTCTTCAGCCTAGAGAAGCACAGGTTCAGGAGTGACTTGGTGGCAGCCTATAAGTACATAAGGAGTGTGTTCACCAGAGCACTCCAAGGGATGACATGGTCCAATGGTCACAAACTCCTGCAAGACCATTTTAGGCTGGACATAAGGAAAAACTTCTTTACTGTTTGAGCCCTCAAGGTCTGGAAAAGACTTCCCCCAGGGGTGGTGCAAGCACCTACCTGGACACTTTTAAGAAACATTTGAAAACTTATCTTGCTGGGATCCTTTGACCCTAGCTAACTTCCTACCTGTTGGGCAGGGGGCTGGACCCGATGATCTTACAAAGTCCCTTCCAGCCCTAATGTCTATGAAACCTATGAAAATGTGCTACTGCACATTAGCACAGCCTAATGCACATTAATTTAGTACCTCACATTGAAGAGCACTTTTACATGTACTCCGGGGTGGGAAGGCAGAGCTTTAATTAGAGAAGTTCCAAGAGCCACTTAATTAAAGCGCTGCCATGTTGGCGAGCTTTAGTTCAAGTGTGCCCTTTACCATTTTTATGTCCATGGGGACACTGATACATGAGACAGAGGAAGCTGCTGGAGTGCAGCAGTTGCCACACTCCAGCAGACTCAATCAAATCTGCTCCGACACACTGGAATTCCAGTGTGTCAGAGCAACTTCCATGCTCATGTATGGGCACTAGGAGGTACTAAATTTAATGTGCATTAGAAAAGGTGCATTAATGCACATGTAGAGGTGCCCAGTGTGACTTGAAAAAAGGTCCATAGTAAAGGGAATTGAAATAACTAACCTAATTCTGTGTAACCTGGGTGGCGGCCCAACAGTTGCCACCTCTGCCCAAATATTAGGGATGGTGTGATGAGAGCGGGGCAGGGCTTCCTGCCAGCACCAATTTATTTTTCAGCCGCCCCCTGCTACCCATAAAGCAGTCCATGGTCTAATACTTAACTGACTTAACTATTTACACTTAACTGACTACACTATTTACAAAACAAGAATAATAGGAAGGGTTATTTACAAGTGAATTTAAATGGAAAAACAAACCAGAATGCATTAGTCAACCCTTGACTCAAGAACCACAGGTAGGTTAACTGGCAGCTTTCAGCCACTGCTGAGATGCTACAGCAAGGAAGCAGGGTGCTCATTTCCAGCAGCTCTCACAGGCTTCCCAATAAGAAACATACTGCAACAGTGTAAGCTCTTCTGGTCTGCAGCGATCAAATTGATTCAAACCCCAACACCCCAAGGAGGCTGAAGAGTAACTTTCCGTGGCAACCAAAAAGGCAAGAAACAGAGTAGGCTCCTGCACCAGTCGGCATGACCCAGGCACAAAGCTCAGGGACTCCATCTGATGACAATCAGCTGAAGATATAAGGGACAGGACTGAGTCCTGTCTGGGGCAGTCAGTGGCAGAGGGTCAGCAGCACAGGCAGATCCTAGGGGTTGCTACTCTAAACCCCTGCTCCAGATGACTGGCTGGGTGCCCCACATGCCTTGCGGCTAGCGAATCCCACTTCAAGGGCTGGCCTGCACCCAAAGCTCCCAGGGACTCTTGTCCTCACATTCTGCCACTCCTTAGGATCCCAATACCTTCCCTGCTGCTGTCCCACTTCCCCAGGGAAAGTAAAGGGTTTCCTCAACTCACAGGCCCAGGTCCCTGCTCTGGATAAGGATGCCACTTACACTCCTGGCCGCTGCTTCTTCTCCACAGTGGAGTGGGGGGACGACTGCCACCCCTAGCCTCTGGGATGCCCAGCATGTCTAGCACACTGTGGTGAGGCCTTGGGGCACCAGCTCTCTGCCCCAAGCCCTGGCCATGGCTCCCTTTCTGCTGGAGGCATGGCCGACTGCTGCTGCCTTCTTCTCCCAGGGACTTTGAGGCTCTTTAGAGGGGTTTCTCTGCTCCCTCTGCTGCATCAGCTTGCCCCAGCTCTTCCTTGGTCTCCTGCCTTGTTCCCCGGAGTCCCTGTCAGCAGCCCCCCATGCGCCACTCCAGCTGCTGCTTTTATCCCCTCAGGCAGTCCCTCCCTGGCTTGCAGACCGGCTAACCAGGGCTCAGGGTGGCTGGCCCACAACCCCGGCCATCCCCCTTCCATGCAAATGAGGGGATTGAAAACCCCTTCTTTCAATTGGCTTCTCCTTTTCCACAGGGCAGGGCTCCTCGGCTCCACCCTTGGGGTCGCTCAGAGTTCACCGGCACTGTTTCTAGCCCAGGGTAAGTATCTCAAGGCAATCTGGTGAGCCCACTTGTCAGTCTGTTACATCTGTAAAAGAATAAAACCATTCAAAAGAAGAAAGAATCATTATTACCTATTGGGTACCAAGGTTAGCAGAGAAAGCAGCCATAAAACTGGTGTTCCTAGGCCAGTATAGTAGGCCGTCACCTATGAAAGCTTATGCCGCTGAAACAGTTAGTCTCTAAGGTGCCCTACTTTCTGCCTGAAAGTATCATGTAAGGGTCTCTTGTGTACAAAGAATATAATGTCAGAGATGGAGTTCTGTGAAAAAGTGTTCCCTCATTGGCCAGCGGATGTTCCTATCCTTTCTCTTTATTTCTGTGAGAGTTCATTCTGGAGTACAGTGGTAGTTTTACCCATATAGTTTCCATAAGGGCATTTGGTGCCTTGGATGAGATATCCTGCTTTCTGAAATAGACCTGTGTGAAGGTTCTGTGGATTCTGATGGTTTCTTTTGTGGGATGTGTTGATTGTGGCAATGGTGAAGATGTAGTTATAGGTTTTGCATTTGTTGTTCTGGCAGGGTCTTGTTCAGGGTTAGTGGCAGCCTCTTCCATGTGTGGAGGCTGGGCTGGGCTGAGCTGGCCGGGGAGGCTCCACGCCTCCCAGTGCCACCATCATTGCCTGGCCACCCTGCTTCTGCCCACTCTGAGCCCAGCTCTGGCCCAGCCTGCCACCTGAAAGAGACTGGCACCAGGATTGCCAGGAGCATCGCACCTTTGTGGTCTCACCTGCATGGGGTGAGTGGGTAGGTGACGTTTATGGTTTTGGGAGTAGTGACTACAGGGGGACTAAGGCAAATTTTGGGGACACTATAACTCCCCTCCCCCCAAACCTCCCCCTAGCACCAGCCCTGGTCTCGTTCCACTTCATGTTTACTGATAAGCAAGGTATTTCTTTCTGATGATCAGATGAGCTAGGTTGTCAAAATGTTTAAAAGCCAGGAGCAGGAGGCATACTAATATGAATAGTAAGAAATATTTTTCTCAAGATGTGATCTTCTTCTAGTATAAGCTGTATTGTTTGCTGATTTTTCTTATAGGTTCAGGTGTGGGGTGGTATGTGACAACAAGGGGTATGAGGTCGGTGGGATTTTCTTTCTGTATTGTAGTAGGTAAGTGAAGGGTATTTAGGTGGTTTATTCAAAGATGTAGTCTACTTCTCTGATGGAGTGTCCTTGCTGGGGAAAGGAATTTTTATGTTGGTGAGGTATAAATCTGAAGAATTTTCTCCAGAGCAGATGTGGTGGTATCTGAGGATGTATCTATAGATTAGCTCTCTTATTGCGTTTAGAATGTTTAATTGATTTTTTGGAGGTAAGTGTGGTGGTATTTTGTATATAGCTGTTTGTTAGGATGCCATTATGAATGTAGGTCAGGGTATCTAGAAAATTGGTGTTAGTTCAAGAGATTTTTTTTTCAAAGTGTAGTAGTTGTTGAACCTCTGGTAGATAGCAGTAAGTTAGTCCAGATGTTCAGTTCAGATGATGAAAAAATTACCTGTGTATTTCAGGTATAGCACAGGTTTGGTGTTGTCTTGTTTTAAAAATCTTGGACTACACTGACTTCAGCAGCAAAATATCTCCTGGTTAAAGATGACAATACTGTTTTAATATTGCCTGTGTGAAAAGAAATTGGACAGAACAAGTTCCTACTCCCATGAGATCTAATGGTTCAGTGTTATATTACCACTTCTACTCAGATCCCCAACTTTCTCTCTTGTCTATGGCTTCTTACTGCTAATGGAACACAAGTACATGATAAATATATGCAGGCTTCCAATCTTAAAGGTGAATTATGAAAATTAAAAATGGATGAGATATAGAGAATTATGAAAAAAAGCAGATGAGAAAGAGCAGAAGCCTATTGAAATGCCAGTTATAGCAAAATGAGGGTAATGGCTTGATCCTGTATTCTCTGCCATCTTAGTCCAGCGATTGTAAGGAATTCAAGATTGGCTAATATATCACCAATTCTCATCTGTAAGTATTCTTGAGGAGCATATGTAATGTTTCAAAGTTAAGCACTTCTCTTTCTTAAAAACTTTATTCTGTTATCATGTTGCAAGAATCCATGTTCCCATGGATTGTGTGATTAGCATATTCCAGTGTGTGAGATTTCCCACCATCTTTCAATTGAAGTACCATTTGTCATGATTCATTATTTTCTTACTTCCTTCTTAAGTACAACTTCATTCTGCAACCAAAATACTTTGTACTCTTAGTAGAGAAATGTTTTTTCATGATGCTCAATTTATTTATTCATTTGATGACTAATATGAATAATATACATCTATTGAGGCATGACCATGAATGAAAATATTTTCTCAAGTTTTCCATGCTTACCAACCAGTGCAAAATTAGTTAGAGTCTATGAAAAAGGAAATAGAACCTTTAAATTCTATATTTTTCTATAGCTTACAGGTAATTTTCTCTAGGTTGGGAGGAAGACGTATTTTGAAAGACTAAGACAGTTGTGAAATAGTGTTTAAAATCTTATTTTAATGCTTATAATGTAATTATCAATTAGGAAACCTAATTAGGAGTTGCCAGATGATTTATTATGAATACAGTTGTACTGCATAATGAAAGCATCAGTGGAAAGAAAACCAAGCATGCACAACTTCCACTCTAACTCATGGTAGTTGGTGCTACACTGTTTTATGTGAAACTTCTAATATGGGGACTAAATTTGGTCTCACTGGGTGTGTTCCCATAGATTTAGATTAACAGGTGTGATGACATGATGTAAGTGAGGACCTTAATGTACATTTAGTGTACATGAAAAGTATAATTGTATACTTTGAAAAAGAACAATGTAAAAAATTATTCTCGGGCAAACAGCACTCTTACTATTTGAGAACTAAAGTTTTAATGCAGAGGTGCTCCACTCCCAACCCATGGGCCAGGTCAGGACTTCAGAGCTGTCTCATCTGGCCTGTGGGGTGCCTCAAGGGTCCAGAAATGTTCTGGTGGAGAAAGGGTGGCAGCTTTAATTGTCTCTTCACTACTTTCAAATGTTGAGACCCATAGAGAGCTCTGTGGGCTGGATAACATGATCCTGTGGACCAGATCAGGCCAGCGAGATTGGGCAGGATGTTGCAGAATCCAAGCCAGCATGCCATAGGATTGGGGAAGGACATAGGATGAGGCCCATGGACCTAAATATTCACAGAAGGCAGAACTGTTGAATAGAAAGGCTTATATAGACACTTTCCCAAGTATATCTGCCTACCACTTACTCAAGCCTTGATCCACAAAGGGGATTTAGGGTCAGTATTACAACCATAGGCAGAGGGAGAAAATGTTATTTTGTGGGGGGATGAGTAAAACTTAGACTTAAAATATACGTCTACTCTGCTGCTACACAGACACTGCCCAGCAGGTAAGTGTGGTGGGGAAGGGAAGGGGCATAAGGGGCCAGATTGAGGCCCCCACAGTGAGGGAGGGAGTGGGGCAGAGGCATGGGAATGGGCTGAAGTGAATGGGGACCTGGGGTGGATTGTGGGATGGTTGGAGCCCTGGGCAGCTCATCCAGGGGCATGGGGGGACTCCTACCACTGCGCACACCCAAGAGGAGGCATAGGGGGCATGCGCCCTGTGGACTTGTATGTGGCATGGAGCAGAGGCAGGCTGTGGACTGGGGCTCTGCATCCCACTGCTGTTGCCCTGAGAGCCACACACTGGCTGTGCTATGTCCCCTATCTGCATCGTGTGGCTCCTAGGGCAATGGTAGTGGGGTGCAGAGCCCCAGCCCATAGCAGCAGCCCACCACCATCTCATGCACATATCCATGGGACATATGGCCCCCATAGGGTACATGCAGCAGCAGGAGTTCCCCTGTACCCCGAATGAGCTGCCTGGGACTCCAACCGTCCCACGACCTGCCCTGGGGCCCCATTCACCCCTTGCCCTGCCTCTGCTCCACTCTCTCCCTCACTGTGGGGCCTTAATCTGCCCACCCTGTCCCTTCCCCACACACACACTTACCTGCTGGGTGCTGTTCCACACACCACTGGGCTGTGTTCCTGGCTACCTGCAGCAGGCTGTGGCTGTATGTCTGTATCTGTGTGCACCCCTCCCCTTTACCCAGGCTGCCTTATGGTCCTCTCCACTGGATTATATGCTGTTCTGTGGTGAATGTCCTATTGAAGTATACATAACTACATATTAATTGGCCCAGATAGAGAAAAATGTAGAATACCTTACAGACCAGTGGTTAAGACACTGTTTTAGAGATGAAGAACTAGCTTTACATTTCTGCTCCAGATGCAATCAAGCAGTGAGGGATATTTGAATCCAGATCTTTCTGAGCACCAATTTGTTCATTGCACCAATTAATTCAACTCTTGTGTATTTTTGCATATGGTAGAAACATGAATGCTTCAGGAATTTTTCTGATAGATGGAAACAGGCACTGTGAGAGCATTTAGGCATCTTCAGAGGTAGCACTTGATTTAAGAAGGATTTTGTGGATCAAGGGGCAAGCCTGTTGCTACCAATCTAGGAAGAGTACTCAAGCATATGCTTACATTTAAGTATGCAGGTCTATTAAGCGAGTCTGTTGACTTAGGTGGTACTATACCTGTTTAGGTTAAATAGATACTTATGTGCTTTGCCGGCTGTATTGGTTGAATTTTGGGGGGGGAACTGTTCTGAGCTCTTGTAATATGCAGATGCAGTAATTCTTAAAATCATAATCACTTACTGACAACTACCCCATCATTGCCAGAATTATTTCCTGTTCAATATGCAGGGAAATGATGCAGCACCTGAAATACGATGACATTACAGCTGTAGGTAAATGAGGAATGTTTAACGATGCCCAAACTGTGGATGAAAATAAATCTGTTAAAGGAGGTTTAAGAAGCTCATTTGCTTAACTGCTGGTCAGTTTTTGTTGAAACCTATACCACAAGTGCATGAATACATCCTTTATTTAAGAGAAGCAAAGTTTCCTTAGGTTGGTATCTTTTATTGGACTAACTGCATCATTGGGATAGAGTTAGACAAGCTTTCAAATGCAAGACAGTCTTCATCAGGTCCATTTTAAGTGGCAGATTTCAGTTTCTTCCATATTATGGTAGGGTTACAGCAATGTTGTAGCTGTGATGGTCCAAGATTTTTATGGAAGGCAAGGATTTCTTAGGATGATTTATTTTATTGGACCAACAACAAAGGTTGATATTTTTAAACGAATTGCATTTTCCATTGTGTGATAATTCTAGTGAATGGGTTAACTTTGAACGCACAACATGCTAATACCAGCATAACTTACATTATTTATATACTGATATAAGTTATACCATTGTCCAAATGCTTTAGGGGGCCTACTCACATGGAATAGCTGCTGCAGAAAGTTTTGTTATATTGCCTTAACCCTAGAGTTTGGAAGATCTGGCAATAGTGAAGTTGTACTCTAATTTTTCTCAGGATAACTTTATACTAGTTTCTATGAGGTTACACTAGTATAGGGCTATATGTCATGTGTTTACTCCATGTTTACTCTGGTGTAAATCTGTTGTGCCTGGGTCCTTTTGTGAAAGACATTTGACATAAGTATGACAAATTATGTATGCACAGAGAAGTGTAGTAGATTAGCAGTGTATCACAGTGAATGTCTATTCTAAATTGTACAAAACCAATATTTTAAGCTTGTCTGCCTTCAAAAAACTCCAAAATTATTTATTGCGGATGATATTTATTGTTGATGATGGATGATAGGCATCCTGTTCAAACATCCAAAGTATGACGTTTTAATTAAAGCCTCTTTCCATTTTATGGAATACAATGAGTTGACATGATTTATAATTTGATCATTCTTTCCAAATAGCAATCTTACATTGGTTTAATCCTTTAGATCCTACAACTGATACAACATAATTATGTTTCATAAAAAGTGATAGTTGCCTAGCAGTTGTAATGGAATATCAAAAGGAGCATATGAGCCGCACCACATGTTGACAAAACATTTGACAGGAAAATTATTTGAAAATGTAGCTGAAAACCTTTAAAAGAATGAAAAATGAATTCACATACCGACTCAGTAAGAGCCAAATCATGAATTTTAAGGGATTTTTCCTATATATTGAATAGACAAAGCCCTCAACATATGTGACTTTGTATACCTCCCTTTAACTGAAACAGGACATACCTTTAACAGGAAAGTAAAAAATGCTAATTGTTTTTCACAAACTATTTAGAGGGAAAATATATTTTCTTAATTTCTAACTAAATTAAATGATTCAACTAAAACAAAAATAAAAATAATTGAACTCCAAGCACCATTTTTCAATATTTTTGTCAATCTTTTTTTATTCCAAAAAACCAAGAAAATTTCATCCACACTGAGTCTCCCAGAAAAAGATTATTTTTGTCAAAAGTCAATAATGTATTAAAATATTATTAATTGAAGGAATTTTGACTAGCACAGCAAGTCCTCCAAAAAAGACAATTCTGGGGTGGGTTGTTCTATATCACAACTAGTAAAGCCCTTCTTCCTCCTTTTCCCATCTTTGTATCATCATTTATGAAGGTATTTACTACACTTGTAATAGATTCATAATTAATGTACATCCATGTTCCTTACTGCCCTGTATATACTCAGGAGAGTATGTATACATGCACCATTTCTGGTCCATGAAGTATTTCTTCTGTAATGATCATTCAGCAATGAGCATGCTAGGAAATGCACAAGCAAATGCCCATACCTACTACTGTGCAGACCAAAGTCTTCTATGAATGCACATTTAAAAGCCTGTTAACTGAGGCCTCAGTCCTGCCAGATAATAAGCAACTCTTTCAGGTGCTGAATTTTTATTAAGTTTGTTTCTGGGTATTTTTGTTCTTAGCTAAAACTGAATGTTATCTTGTGTCAGGGATAGTTTTGATCCGCCTAAACATTAATTTTTTACTGAATTTACTGTACTCTTTTTTTTATTCTATCACAAGATGTTGGACTATCAGTGTTCCTTTACTGAAAGATCTTTGGCTAGAGATGGTATTTCCTTCTAAAGATGCCTTTTTGTTAAGGTGCTGAACTGGGTCTTTTGTCTTTTTTTTTTTTTTAACTGTGGAGGAACATGGGTTTCAGGGTATATTACAGAGTGACTTTGGGATTTGTTTATCAGTGATTTTTCAGTTTTCAAATAGGGAACACCAGAATTCCTGCTAGGGAGGCAAGTGGCAGGGCCCAGGTAGAGGAGCCTGCTCAGAGCTGGCACCTGGGACACAGCTGGAGGTGGCTGACCTCCTGGCCAACTGGGGCCAGGAGGACATGCCTTGACAGTTCAAAGCAGGCCACCACACTAGAAACATCTTCCGGGAGATAGCTGCAAAAATGGCCGGGCAGGGCAGTAATGCCACACAAAGGCCAGCACTGCAGCAACAGCCCACTGGCAGCTGGCCCAGAGGGGCAGATGCCTCTACTGGCTGTGCAGTCCCCATCCAGGTCTGGCAGGTGCACATCAGGTCACAGCTGGGCAGCAGCCCCTACTGCCAGACTGCTGCAGTGGGTAGAGGGTGCAGGAAACTTTCAGGGCTGCTTCAGCAGTCCAGCTAGCACAAGGGGTAGTGTCCCCAGGTACCAATTGGCTGGGCCCCAGAAGCTTCTGAGAGCGAGTAGCCCTGAGCTACTTGCCAGGGCAGCTTTTTGTAGTGGTGGTCAAGGACAAGGCAGGTTTTTACACTGCTAGGGCCAGCACCTGTGCTGCAGATCCAGGCTGCAGATCCAGGAGGAGCCAGCCAGAGTTATTTTGTCTCAGGTGGCACAACTTGCACCACACCAAAGTGCATGTCCGGGCACGTGTGCTGGGCAAAAAGCCCAGGCTCAAATTTGTACTGCTTCTATTTGAGCTGCTGCAAGCGTATCTGCCTGAATATGTGGATGCACCCATGGAGTGCATAAATATGAATTGCACTGTTTTGAGTATTGCCTAGTTGCCAGCTCAAGTGGATGCAGGGGTGCTTTAAAAGGTAGGGCATTGACTGCCTTAGCTTTGTGACTTCCTAACCGTCATGTCATTCCTTTGGTGCCCTTGATGTTACAATGTTATAACACTACTGTGTTGGGAGGGTTTTTTTGTTGTTGTTTTGCTTTTCTGTCATCAAAGAATATAATGGACTCTTTTCGTCAATTCGTAATAGAGAGAACACTGACCTAGGAGCTCATTGGCCCAGAGTCTGCAACCTGGTGTATTTAAACTGACAAAGGCAGAGAATTGCTGAGTTTGTTAATCTCACTGAACACAGGTCTGATGTAGGCACCAAGTTTTTTAACATTATCATGACTCTGGCAATTCTGTACATGCCCACTGGCAGACACTGAGATGCCAAGGATAATTTATCCATAAAAAAGTAAAATAGAGATGTATCTACATGGCGCCATGCAGCGATACCCAAGACATCTCAGATTTCAGAACCAGCATACCCATATACTTCATTTCTCATAAGCAGAGCACCATGTTAGTGCAGCCATGATGCTTTAGGTTCCTGAGCTAGCTCACATGTAGATATACCACAAGGAATTTTGATGCTGAGTAGGGGCTGGGTGAATTCCAGTGACACCTAAATGTTGGAATTAAGCAGCTGAATCCCCTTATAGATCAAGCCCTTTGTATACTTGTTCTTATCAGCTCTTGCTGCCAAAGGAAAAAAATATGCATCACTTTTCTCTAGTCTTGTCATGTAGCACAGAACACCTGGTGACCATTTACTAGCTGAATATAATTAGCTTTCAATTATCACAAAATAAATTGTCACCTGTTCCCTTTCCAAATCCCTGGCACTTTTAGCTTCTCCAATTAGTGGTGTTCTGAGTCACCCCACACCATCAGAATGCAGGGAAGTAACCTGTCAACCAAAATATTATTATTATTTATTGAGCATGAAGGCTTATATTCAAAATCAGAGTAATGATACAGCTGAGACTCATGCAATTGGGGGTAGAAAGTGGTAGTTTCATAGAGCGGCAAAACAATATAGATTATGCCCTACGCTGTGTACCATTTTGCTGCACTGAGTGGCAGGTTTAAGGTCAGAAGTGTTGTGACTAGGTTGGATCAAACACCTATTACTAAACTGTCGGTCTTTCATTGGAAATTTGGAACTCCAATGAAACAGCATTTTTTTCATGAAAAGTATCCATTTTCATGTTTTGATTAAAGCTTTTAGTCAATTTTTTTCTTTCTCCTAAAACATCACCTGTTTCCATGGAAGTAGTCCATTTTCTGACTCGCTTTGCTTATGGCATTCAGTGGTGAAAACAGAAGGTTGAGATGACTAGAAAGAGAAGGTTCCCACCTTTCAAAGTGCATTTAGGTCTATCCAGGAGTGGACCTTATATAATCAGAATCTGGTTTCTCATGCATAAAAAATTCACAGATGTAGTTTGTAACTATTATTCATGGTAAGCAGAAAAAGTTGAAATCCTGTGACTCCACATTTAATCTGTACATGGAACTACCATGTAAATATGACATTTGCAAATGAAGAAGGAAGCAAGCAGGCAAAGTAGGAGGGTTTCAAGAATCTTTTCCTCCATGTTATGTACTCATCCTGCAAGGATGAAGCCTGACTGCCATCTCTGCATTCATATACAAACAATGACTATTTCTTTGGCAAGAGTCCCTAACATCTGAATTTCAGGACTGTCCAACATTTTGAGAGAGAGAGAGCTTGGCACCTCTCCTGCCCTCCTTATTGCAAGCTAGCAAAATAAGGAAAGCATTGTAAAGGTTAACACACCCCACTGAGAGCTAGAAAATCAGTGGGAGCTGGCACTTAAATAGCTTTAAAAATATTGTACTAAAATTCTGCCAGAGCCACCCCTGAAGAGCTGCTGCTCTGTGTCTCCCATAAGACAGGCTGCTTCATACTTTTCAACAGCCCATAGAACCCAATAGCTCAAAAATATAAAATGAAGAGTAGATTTGCCTAAATCAGAGATGTATATGCTTTCAGAAGCAGTAGTTTACTTCATCAGATGCTGCAAAGGGACTGCAAGAAGTGCTGGCTCCAGCCCACAACAGCTTAACAAAACTCCCCAAGTGGTAAATTACTAGAGTGGTCCAAGACCCCTCAGCAAGCAGGGTGTACAAAGCCAGGGAATGGGATGGGGCCATGGGGAGATGAGGAGCAGAGTCCAGGAGTTGGACAGGCAGGTGGGGTCAGGGCCAGGATCGCGGGGCAGTGACATCATGGGGCTAGGGCCAAGGCAAGGGCAGAGCCATGATCTTCTCTCTATACAATGGATTGTGTCTGGCCAGCTCTAGGCAGAGTGCCCATAACCCGGGCCATGCTGCTTTCCATCCCAGCACAGGTGGACGTGGGAAGCCCCAGCATAGCGTGGCTGGAGCAGTGCAGCCCAGCAGTGTGGGGTAGCTTAATAATATGGTCACAATCCATCAAGGCCACCCTGCACTGCCAGGCTGCACTGTTCCACATCCATGCTGTGCTGGGTCTGCCCACGTGTGCTGGTGGTGGGGCAGGAGTAGTGGGGGCTGGATCATAGGCATGTGCTCTACCCCTCTCCTGGATTGGCCCAGTTACAGTCCATCATGTAGGGAGCAGATCACAGTTCTGCCCCAGCCCTGGCCATGCACTATCACCACCCCACAATCTTGGCCTTGGCCCCAACCACCCATCCTGCTCCTGGAAGTCACTCTTTACCTACCCCAGGTTCCATCCCACCCCCTGGCTCAATGTGCCCTGCCTGCAGGGGTCCCAGGGCAGTCTCCATGGAGACCCTACCTACCCGCTCTGTCCGGCACCCCCAGTGGTGGGTGCAGGGCAGGTGGGCTGAGGTGCCTGGTCAGCGGCAGCAATACTGGCAGTGGCAACTGGAAGGAGATGTTGCTGCTGGGGTTGCAGGAAAGTGAAGTCTGGCTGCAATGCCACTGAAGCCCTGCTGCACACTCAGGGGTGGCAGAACTGGCCTTATGCACCAAGGACCAGGTTATCCCCTGCACCTGGGCAGGGTGGGGATGAGGGACACAACATGGGTTACAGTAAATTCCCTGGTGGGCCAGATCTGACCCATGAGCTGTATTTTGTCCACCTTGGTTCAGACCATACTTAGCACAATCCAATCTGTGCCTGCTTTCTTTCTCTGCAATTTTCTATTCAAGTGGGTTTTCTTTTTAAGTTTTGTTGTTTAAGAACGGCTACTCTGAAGTCAGTAATGGGATATCCAGGGAGTGTAAAGTGTTCTTCTACAGGCTTGTGTGTCTTTCCGGAATTGATGTCAGATTAATGTTCTTTCATTCTTACACATAGGGATTGCCCCATCTGGCCAATGTAGACAGCAGAAGGCATTAAAAGCAGGTACATGATGTTGGTAGAGGAGCAGGTGAATGAACCTCAGATGTGATAATCTGTATCATCACCAATGATGATGTGCTTTGTGTTGATAAGGGGGCAAATCTGATATCTGGGTCTCTTGCCTTTATGAGAACAGGAATTAGGTAGCCTGTTGCCACATATTGCCCTGTCAAGATTTTCTCTGCTGGACAGTCACATGTTGTTATGTTGGGTCTCAAACACACAGGCCTCATGTGTTCTGAATTTTAGCCTATGTAGGGTCTGTTTTCCCTTGGTCCCTGTGGCACCCTCCCTATATATAGCCTCTCAATTTGCTCCGCCTTCACTTGTAGCCCAGCTGCTCCAAGTCTCTATGACTGGTGCTGGCCTACCAGATTCCTCAGTAGCTCAGCTCATGTTTACCCTTTAGGGCTGTGTGACAGCAGATACACAGGCTTTTTAAGGGCTCCAAAGACAATTTGCCATACTTCAGCCGCAAAAGAAATATACAGATTTAGACAGGTAATAAACATGCCTCTCTTCATTTCCCTGCCTGTTTTCTCACTTGTCTGGAGTTTTATTGGAGTTAGAAAAGATACCGCTTTTTCTCTGAATCATGGAGTTACTTTTTCCTGGTTTATTTCAGCTTCCCTCAAGAATGGTTGGCAAGGGATACTTTTATAAGCTCTAGCTCCCTTTATCAGTAACTCACTACTCAGCTTTTTTTTTCTTTTCATCCTCATTAGAAATTTTTAGCATCGGCAAAATATATTTTCCCCTAGTTTCATTATCAGAAGTGGCTGAACTATTCTGGATGAAAATTGCCCAGAGCATTCAGCCTAAGGCAGACATATAGTACTTTAAGCCTAAATGGTTAAAGTTTGATTAAGTTATTGAGAAACCACAAAGAGGATCTTTTAATGGGAAGCATCAGGCAGTCTTAGTAATTGATGGCTCTACCAGCTATCTTTCTAAAGTCTATACCAGAACTTATATTTATAATACATGTATTAAACTGGATGGTTTGAACAATTTCCTGCCAAGTTGTAGTAACCAGTATAAGCTATTATTTGCCATATAAATTCATAAAGTAGTTTATAGTTTTCTTCTAGCATCCCATGGGAAAGGCTTGCATTTGACCTGATATTATGCTTTAAAAAGCATCATTTAAACTAATACTAATAGAAAAGTATGTTATAAGCTCTACAATAAAAATCCATCCCAAAAATATATTTTGTGAAAACAAAATGCATTAAAAATAAATTACATGCACATAAATGCAAGGATGCAGTTTTATTGCTCCTGTCATAGGAAAATAGAATGGAAAGTGGCATTAACTCTACTTAGAGTAGTAAGTTCAAGTCTGGGCATCATGTTACCTGAAATATGGTAAACTGCAATAAGTTCAGAGAATTAAAGACATTTATTAGGGGACTGGCAGGATTGATTTGAACGGAAAAATAAAAAATCATTATAAGCTTCTTTCTATGTGATGCTATTTCCCATTGATCTTACCTGGAGTTGCAAAGTATGTATCAGGATAAGATTCTGAAAGTTTGACTAAGTGGCAATAAAGAAAGAGCATAATAATACCCTACAAATTCTAAAAGACCATAAACAGTCAGAAGGAGAGGAATAATTAATCATCCCATAACATTAGGTTGTAGTTGTGCCTAAAGACCAGAATGAAGTTATCCCCATATAAGAAATAATAGCCTTTACAACAGAGTTTAAAATTTAGCAGATGTAAGCAGGGCATATAGAAGCAATGAGCAAAGGAGGATGGGAAAATGTAGACAGAATATAAGGAGGATATTTCTGATAAGGTATTATGATGGGGCCATAGTACTCTTCCAAAGGAAGTGGTACAAGAACAAGTGCTTGGTAGTTTTCAACCTAGAGTAGACACAGGAGGAAATGTAAGGTAAGGAACAATCCCACATTGCTAGGAGATGAAACTGCTTCCCCCAGTGGATCTTTCTATCTCTAGTTCCAGTGGTTCATATAAATGCAGGGGCTGCCATACTGGATCAGGCCAGTGGCCTTTAATAATATAATTAATAACAGTTGGAAAAAATGTATTTCCTGTTTTGGTTTGGGTAGTGCTCCAGTCCTGTCATTATTCTTCAGAATAGAACAACATGTGCCAAATTCCAGCACTTGTGATGAGCCTAAACAGTCAGCCTTGGGGAATGGAGTGGTCTAGACAGACTTCTTCCTTGTTACTCTTTTTCTCCATGCTATGGGGAGAGGATGTGGAACAAGTGTATTTATGCAGCTGCTGGTTCATGAGTCCACCCCTTCCCTTATTCTTCTAGCATAGACTTAGAATCATAGAATTATAGAAAATTAGGGTTGGAGGAGACCTCAGGAGGTCAGCCAGACCAATTCCCTACTCAAAGCAGGACCATCCTGAACTAGATCATCACAGCCAATGCTTTGTCTAGCTGGTTCTTAAAAACTGCCAAGGATAGAAACTCCACAACCTCTCTGAGTAACCTGTTGCAGTTCTTCACTACCTTTCTAGTTAGAAAGTTTTTCCTAATGTCTGACTTAAACCTCCCTTGTTGTAAATTGAGACCATTGCTTCTTGTTCTGCCACCACTGAGAACAGTCTAACACCATCTTCTTTGGAACCACCTTTCAGGTAGTTGAAGGCTGCTATTAAATCCCTTCTCAGTCTTCTCTTCTCCAGACTAAATAAGCCCAGTTCCCTCAATCTCTACTCAGAAGTCATTTTCCTCAAACCCCTAGCCATTTTTGTTGCCCTCTGCTGGACTCTCCCCAATTTGTCCACATCCTTTCTGTAATGGGCAGCCCAAAACTGGACCCAGTACTCCAAATGTGGCCTCACCAGTGCCAAATAGAAGGGAATAATCAATTCCCTCAATCTACTGGCAACACTCCTACTAATGCAACTTAGTATGCCATTAGCCGTCTTGGCAGCCAGGACACACTGTTGGCTCATATTCAGCTTATTGACCACTGTACCCTCAAGTCCTTAGCCAGCCGGTCCTCAGCCTGTACAGGTGCACAGGTGCACAGGGTTGTTTGGTCCAAAGTGCAGGAAATTGTCCTTGTCTTTATTGAATCTCAGAAGATTTCTTTTGGCTCAGTCCTCCAATTTGTTGAGGTGTCTCTGAATCCTAGGGCTACTCTCCAGCGTATCTACTACTTCCCTGAGTTTGGTGTCATCTGCAAACTTGCTGCAGGTGCACTCTATCCTATCTTCCAAGTCATTGATGAAAATATTGAACAAAACCGTCCTCAGGACCAACCCCTGATGGAGTTAAGTATACATTTCATAGGAAATGTAGTTCTACAGCTCAGGATTCTCACAACAGAACTGTTCTGTCTCTGCTAATCATCCCCCTCACAAGGGGAATGGGAAAGCTCAATTTGGCTTTACATGCATATACATATAGCTTACCAATAGCACGATTGCCCTGTAACCCTTTCATGTTGCAGGGCTGTTGGCTGTTGCCGCGTTGCTCTAAGGATATAGACAGGCAAGGTTCTTTGGGTAGATGTGTAGTCGGTCTAATAAAAGATATCATATCTACCCAAAGAAACGTGCCTGCCTATAAACCTTCCTGCTTTTATTTCCTGAAATAAATTCTGGTGTTTTAAAGTTGTATCCTATGCTTTCTCAGTTACACAAAATTTGTGTTTCAATCATTTGGTTACTTTGCGGGATTCAAGGTACGTCAAAAATACATAGAAAAATCTGCATCTTTCCCCAACACCTCTTTTGGTATATATATGTTAAGCAACCCCTCAGAGAAGAGTCTTGATTTGTCAGTAATTCTCCCAGAAGTTCATCAATCTTTTTAAATGAATTTACCGATGGTTCCCCCCCCCCCCCAACAATAGTAACTAACACAGACTCTGTAGATTCTTGGGGATTTAAAGATGCAAATAAAAAATCTCCTGGATGTGCACTTGCATTTATAAAAGTGTTATTTATTTGGGAAGTTCCAGTGTCTCCAGCTCATGGCAGGAAGCACAACTCCAGGCAAATCCAGAGCCAGATAATTATTTATGTTGATATATGTCACAGGCAGTTATAGTCAGCTTAGGTTTTAGACAGTTTTCCTACCAGAAATTGTTTGCTTTGAAATTCTGTCCATTTGTCCATTTAACGTGGACAAACCTGCATAGGCAAAAACACATTCTCCTGAAGCTCTAGGGTAGGCCTTTCTATAGTTTAGAAGTCAGCTAATCAAACAGGATTTTTTTGCATGTTAGACCATTTATCATTTGCTCCAAGCCATTGTTTACTTAACTTAAAGTGTTGCATAGACTTGTAGTCCACATGCTGCATTGAAATAGCTCCTACCTTAGAGCATATTGAGTGATCTCTCTCTCTGTTAACAGGTCTGGAATCTGATTGTTTCCTGCCTACTTCCCACTCATGATGCCTTGTTTAAATCTCTGGTCAACTGGATGCAAATCCCTCCAGGGTTTCTCATAAAATTTGCATTCTCCTTAAAAATGGATTCTTCAAAATAAAAAAGTAGTTCTTCAATAAAATAATTAGGTATATAATGTTTTCACAAAGATAACTTATAACAGAAGTGTGAAGTTTATTTAGGTGACGCGCTGTAGTTAAAAAAAAAAGATGTCTGATTTTTTTTTATTATTCATCTTATTATTATTATTATTTAGATTTATAGCCTGCCCTATCCAAAAAGGCTCAGAGTAGCTCTGTCCCTTCCTGAAGAAAAAAAATGAAAAAACAAGGCAAGTACCTGGGTTAAATACTTCGCTGGATTACAAGTGGAAGGTGGACAGTCAATATTTTGCATGCCTGATCACTAAATTATTTGTGTTGTGGGGAAAGCATGCTACATTAGGGCTTTCCTGGCTTCAGTGGAGTTATCCTCTGCATGTCACTTTAATAAGAAAACATTGGAAATTAAAAAGAAACAATATTTACATTGTTCGTTGAAAGGGGTCTCTGTCAGTTGTTCAGCTACTTAGTGTGGTGTTGATATCAAGCTAATTGGGCCTTTGTGGCCTCAACGATTCTATCTGATCTTTTAAATACTGGCATGGCAACACCTCTTTCAGTGTTTTGGAAACTATACTATATTCTAAATCTTATTAACAAGTCACATCAGTGACTTAGTGGGCTCTTGTGCTAACTTTTTTAAGACTCTTGGGTTCAAGTTATATCAACCTAGTAATTTAAAATAAAAAAGAGAGACTAAAACTATCCTCTAAATTTTAGCATTACATCCTTCTTTGTTACTACAGCAAAAGTGTATTTTTGTCATCAGCATGTTACGTGGGCTGTTTATTAAAATACCTCCAAGTATATAAAATATAAATAGTGATATTTATAAAAGACTTGCATAATGATTATAATTTTACAGATATTTTCACATTTCCCTCCTAACCGAAGTTAATTTCTTTCTGACAGAAGAATCTAAGCTTTTAAATTAGTTTCCATTTTTCATTCGTTGTCCTCCTAAAAGTTTTCTATTCATTTTTTAATGACAAGACGCTTTCCTGTATGTGTGTATACATAGCACTGTTGTGCTGAAATTAAAATAGTGATAATTTGTATTTAGATAACTTCAGAGACTTAATTTGATGATGAATTAAGCTCTATTTTTAAATGGTATTCAATACTGAATCATGCTATATGATGTGCATTGTCTATGTCACAAAATTATTGTGGAGATTTTCAAAATCACAAATGGCAGTTGAGTATTTAGGCCCAAATCCATAATAATACCTTGATATCTAACTCCCACTGAGTAGTGATGGGGGTATAGTAGTAATACTGGTGTATATTAACTGTGCCACTCCTCTGACAACCCCCCACGTTCTTATGGATAGCATAAAAGGCACAAGGGAATTAGGCACCTAAGTATTTTAAAGGATCTGAGCCTTAGCCTCAGATTGACTAATATATAGCTGCTCTTAGGCGAGTCCTACAGACAGAGGGATGATAGAAGTCTTTTCTACTGTTGGTTGCAGCCAGAGGGCAACAGCATCTCTCTTTCATTACTTTCTGTAGTCTTGGTACCCAGGCAAATTACCTAGCTCCAACTCCATTCCATGTTGTTTTCTAGGGACCTTGTACACTGGAGCAACTGGAAAAAAAGCTCTGTGTATAGACCTCTGCTTACCTTGCTGTCCTCATCTACAAGAAGTTTTTTTAAGAGAGGATATTCTCTAAGCAGAGTATTGAGTTGCTCTGAATATTTTCTTTCAGACTTCTTGTTTTGTTTAGGCTGGCTGTTTCCTCCAGTAAGCTCTGGGCTTTGGAAGAGGTGGTTTTACAGTCACCTTTGTTAAATCATGTGTTGGTTGGTTGGTTGCTCAGTTGGCTGGTTGGTTATGGATATTCAAAGAGAAAAATGTTTATGAAATGAAATGATGGCTCATCTAATATTCAATTACATATACATCTTTCATTCATTCAACCTGGCCACATGCCTAAAACAAATAGATGCCCATTATTCCCTACATAAATTATGCTGGTCCTAAACAGCTCTGCAATTTGCTGCTTACAAGAGCTGTGTTTATTTACTGGCATGGATTGCGCTAAAGATATTCAACTTCTGTGTTTTGGCTTCAGTCATGCTCATTACCTTGAAAAGTAATTATGTAAATATCATACTGCATTAAATTCAGGCGGGTGTTATTTATTTATAAACATCTCAAAAATTCAATTTCAGGGCAGGCAACTGAAAAACTTCTGCTCAGGATGAAGTGAGAGTCCTGCGTCTCTGCTACTAGCTGTATTTGAGGAGCAAGCAGTAGATAAGCGAAATTGTTCCATTCTTCATTTTGCCTGTTTATTGAGGAGAAGGAGTGCAGTAAATTGGGCTGCAGACATCCAATCACTATAGGATATGGCTAGTCTCACAGAAAGCAGCCATTGAAATGTCTGTAAAGAACTTAACACATTTTTCTATTTAAAAAAGAAGCAACTCTGGAAAAGCAGCAAATTAAGCCACAATAGAGCATTCGGTTCATTTTAAAAGAAACAAATGCTCAGTAGCCACACACTAGCAAGATTAAAACTTGCAGGGAAACCAATTCTGATCTTGCATCAGTATAAAACAGAAATGGTTACGTTAAAGGCAATTGAGTTATACAGATATAAAACTAATTTAGGTAAGATCAGACTCAGTCCTGTGTTTGGGTGTGCTACATCTATTACATGAGGCCTGATGCCTCTCTCTTGATGTGTTGGGCATAAGCAACTGGGCTCCAAGCATGGGCAGCAGAAGTCTGGGACTAAGGGGGCTCAACCCCCAAAACACAGGGCAGTGGATAGGGCCACAAGGCAGCCCTGCTGCAGACTCCAGGTGGATGCATCAGGCATTGGGAGTGGGGCACACACAGCCAGGATCACAGTCTGGTGTGTGGATGACTGGCTGCCCAGCATGACAGGCAAGTATCAATCTATTCTGTCCAGGGGAAGGGGAAAAGGCTGGTAAGAGGGGGTAGATTGAGGATCCAATGGTGAGAGAGGGAGTAGGACACGGACAGGGGCTGGGGTGAGTGGGGCCCTGGCCAGGCCAACTAATGGGACAATCAGAGCTGGGGAAGCTCACCCACAGGCACAGGGGACTCCCATCACTGCATGCACCCTAGCAGAGGCCTGGGGGACACATGCCTTCCCGATCTGTCCATGGGGAGGAGGTGGTTGCCTCTGCATGGTGGGCTTTGCTCCATGTTGCAGCTGCCCTGGGAGTAGCACAGCACCATGTGCCTACCACCACTGGGCTGCTCCACACTCTTGCCCATCCGGCGGCAGGACATATGTGGCATCATGCAGCTTTCCAGGCAGCAGTAGTGGCAGCAGGGAGCAAAGCCCACCATGCAGCTGCCGTCACCTCTGTCCTGCTCAGAGATTGGGGAACACATGCCCACCAGCCCTCTGCCAGGGTGTGCACAGTGGTGAGAGCTACCCCACCCCCCACTCCTCTGGATGAGCCACCTGGGCTCCAATTGTCCTACCATTCACCCCAGCCAGGGCCACTTTCACCCCAGGCTCTATCCCTGCCTGTGCCCCATACCCTCCCTCACCACTGGGACCTCAATTTGCACCCCCCCCGCCATCCTTTCCTCTCCCCCCAACCCCTTCCCCCACAGACTTACCCGCTGGGGAGGATGTGCATGCGCGTGTGCGCTCAGCCCCGCCCCCCCCCCCCAAATAATTTTTTCTTCTTCGGCCTATGGCTCCAAGGAAATACTTTGGGTCACGCCCTTCAACCGTTTGGTGTTCTGTATATATTTGATCTGTCAAATACATACTTCCTATATAGAGAAATCTGCTTTCATCAGGACATGCTCAGTGCCTACACACACTCTCTGATGTGTGAGGATTTGACTGGGCCTATGGTAGGCCACTAGGAGTGACCTGGAGGTCAGCAGAGTAGGAGCACAGGTTACCAGAGCCAAGAAGGGAGATTCAAGAGACATAGACTGAGACAAAAGCCAAGGTCAAGGGCCAGGAGTCAGTGCTAAGTCCCAAGGATGATCTGAGATCAAGGTCAAGGAAGCCAAATGGCATCAGGATACTGGGAAAACTAGAGAGAACAGGGTCAGTGCTGAGGTTCAAGGGAGATCTAAGATGAGGGTCACAGAAAGCCAGAAACCAGGAGAAGCAATCAACACAAGACTTGCTAGAACAGACTGAGGCTGTGTGAATGCATGCCTGCAGCCTGATGCTGCAAGTGTACTTTTAAGGGGAGTGGCACTTTCAGCAGCCAATCTAGTTGCAGAGAATGAGGCCAGTCGTATTAGCCAGGGGTCAGGGACAGGTTTGACTACTCATGTGCTTGGCCCAGCCAGGCTTGCCTGATCAGCAGCCCTGATATGGCGATCATCGTGAATAAAGAAAAGGAAAAATACTTCTAAATAGTCTAACTAGCAAAAATGAATCAGTGTTCTTGTCCAACGCATTTAATTGTTGCTCTTCAGTTAATATAATGCTCGCAGGCGTTATGGAAAAATTGACTCCCTAAGGTGTTATATGTGGGTTAAAAATTAGGGGACTACTTCACTGATTTAAAAGGAGTTGTAGTAAATTACAGCCACTGAACACCTGGTGTAAAGAATGTATGGTTCTGGGTCAACTTCAGACTTCAGTGTATTAGAATGTATTGTCTTTGTTTTTCCACCTCTGTCCATATAAAGAAATGCATTCACAGACGGGGCCTTATTGAGTAGTAGTATCTGAGAGACATTGGATATTAGTTCCCAGTAGTAACTAATGAGAGACTATATTTACACCTCAGTGCTCTTTGCTATAGAATCCTGCTCCTATAGAGCCAGTGCAAGTAAGGAGAATATGTTTTGGTAATTTGTCTAAAAGATATGTGGCAGATCTGATTATGCTACCCAAAGAGCAACAACGATTATATTATACCCCAAATAAAAAACAGAATAGGCATTTGACTTACATTTTCTGCAGTGTCTAATTATTTTAGTTGTCTCAAGGAGTTAATAGACATGGTGCCATGGGAAGACGGACTGAAAAATAAAGGTACCCAGGACAACTGGGGGATTTTAAAGGGCATAATATTGGAAGCCCAACAAGAAACTATTTCAACACAGTGGAAGCACAGGAAGAATGACAGGAGACCAATGTGGTGGCATGAGTAGCTTCTAGGATGCCTCAAATGCAAAAGGAATGTAGACAGGCAATGGAAACATGGACAGATCATCCAAGAAGTTCATCAGGAAACAGTAGGAAGCTGCAGAGACAAAATCATGAAGGCAAAAGTTTAAAAAAAGAGTTGCACCTGTCAAGGAAAGTTAAAGACAACAAAAAGAGGTTCTATAAATTTGTTGGCCAGAAAGAAAGACCAGTGAAGCCGTGGATCCACTGTAAAATAGCCAGGGGGAATTTAACAGAAGGTGCAAAGGTGGCAGAGCTCTTCAGCAGTTCCTTTGCCTCAGTATTCACAAAAAAAATTAAGGTCCAGCCAGAATGCTAATAAGGATAAGGACGGGGGAAAGTTGAGTGATGAGACAGCAAAAGAGACAGAGTTTTTGATTGATAATCATAAAGTCATAGAAGACAGGCATAGCACTGGAAAAGGGGAAACATAGAGCCCCTTTTTATAAAAGGCAAAAGGAAGAACTTGAGGAATACAGACCAATCAGCCTTACCTTAATACCTGGGAAGTTACTGGGGCATATCCAAAGGAAGTTCATTTGCAAGCATCTGGAGGAGTAAAGGCTGATCACAAGCAGCCAGCATGGACTTACTAAGAACAAATCATGTCAAACAAACTTGATCTCCTTCTTTGGCAGAATAACTGGTTGACAGAGTAATCAACTAGTTATTCTGTGGTTCTGAACTTCAGCAGCACTTTTGACAAGGTCCCACATGCCTATCTTATAAAAAAATGGGAGAAACATGGGCTGGACAAAACTGCTTAAAGTGGATAAACAACTGGCTCAATAGCTGCAAACAAAGGGAAATTATCAAGAAAGGCAGGAGGTTTCAAGTGGAGTCCCACATGGATCTGTCCTAGGCCCAGTGCTGTTCAACATGTTTATTTTTTTAGATGCCAGCATAGAAAGCTTCTTCAGGAAGTTTGCAAATGTCATGAAACTGGGAAGTTTTGTGAACATGTTGGAGAATGGAAGTGCAATTTAGAAGGATCTTGACAGATAGAAAAGTTGGGCTGAACCTAACAGTCGTTCAGTCCTGAAAAGTCAAGGTGCTACAGATTGGAAAGAATAATTAAAAATACAAAATGTGTGACAGCTGGCTGGATGGCAGCATTATGGGGAAGGATCTGGGAGTCTTGGGAGATCGCAGACTTAATATGAGTCTGCAGTGTGATAAAGCTGCACAAAAGACAAATGTAGTTTTGCGTTGCATCTATAAAAGCATTAGGTGCAAGACATAGGAGGTGATTCTGTCTCTCTACTCAGCACTGGCTAGATCACATCTAAAGTACTGTGTGCAGTTTTGGGCTCCACATTTTAAAAGTGATATGTCCAAGAGGGTTAGAGAAGGTCCACAGATGGGCAACAAAGATAATAAATAGCACATAAGCAAGTTATAAGAGGACAAACTAAAGGAGCTAATCATGTTTAATTTGCCAAAAAGGCACTTAGGAGGCAACATGATAGCAGTTTTCAAATGCTTGAAGGGCTGTCCTAAGGAAGTGGGAGAATACCTTTTCTGTCTTGCTGCAGAGAGTAGGAAGTGGACCAATGACTTGAACTTACATCAAAGTAAGTTTAGACTGAATATCAGGAAAAACTTCTTCACAGTTGGAACAGTGAGACAGTGGAATAGCCTGCCTAGGTAAAGTGTGGACTCTTCATCACTGGAGGTGTTCAAGAAGAAGCTGAACAACCACTCATCAGGGATGACAGAGGCTTAGCTCTGCCTATGTTTTACTCTGGTGGTTCTGGGCTTTGCTGATTGCCACGTGTGGCTGGGGTGGACTTCTGTGCTCCCACTCTCCCTTTCTGCTACTTGGCTCAGGGTGTTTTTTAGCCTTTCTCAGAGGAATTGTGCATTGACTGCAGCCCAGGCTGGGTATTTTGACTGGCGTGTGAGCCAGGGCTCCTGCTCGGACTTAACTCCAAAGGTTTGTGGCTAGAGGGTCTTGCTTCTCTACTCAGGGTCAGACTGATCACCATATTAGTGGTCAGAAAGGCATTTTACCTGATGGTCAGATGAGTATGGACTGTGAGGGATTGTGTCTTCCTTTTTTGTGGGGGGTGTGGCCTTTACCTGGGATCTCTTGAGCATATATTAACAACCTTTTACAGAAGCTGGATGTTGGCTGTCAAGGCTCCCCTGCTTTACTAGTGGCAGATTTGGATGTGATATCTTAAATTGTGTCAAGGTAGATGGTAGTTTTACTAAGAGGTTAGATTATTGATTTATATAGGATGGTTTGGATAGGGATGATCCTGCCTCAGGCAGGTGGTTGAACTAGATGAATTATGGAGGTCCCTTCCAGCCGTGCTTCTCTATAATTATATGATTCTCTGGTTTATATCTTCTCTTACTGGTCCCAGACTTTACCTTGGGTGACTATTTTAACTATATGGTACCCTCCATATTAATGTTACCTTCACATAGCATGTAAAACAGAAAGTAGGGTAGGGTGACACTTCAGGTCATTGCTTCAGAGAGGCATGAGCTTTCCTAGGTAACAACTTACTTTGTTAGGTGCTATGAATGGACCTTTCTTACAGATCACTATTTGTGTTGTAGCCATGCCCACAAAATTGTGGCCCAACACTGTGCAAACTCAAGGTCCAGACATAGTCAGCAGAATGGAAAGATCTCCCTGGTACAAACCCCAAGAAGGTGCAAGTTATGTTGCACTAAAACTATATGAAGTGTGTTGATAGCCCACCTAGCTCTGCATAAACATATTTAAATTGGATATTAAAAGGAAGGGACATTACGAAATTTCTGTGATGAGAATTTAGAAGTTAGTCAGCGTTACTTTTTCCTTAAGGATTCTATGTGCACCTCAGAGTTGGTTTGGAGAATTTGCTCTTTATATTTGCATGTGCCTCATAATGTTTCCCTTGGATTTTAGATTTTGGTGCTGAGTGTAGAATAAAAAAGACAAAGGAAAATATTGATGTTTTATTTCCTGGAAGGAGATCTTATCCTAAAGAATTCATATTTAGATCTTAGGCTGCATGCTAGTTTCAATAAAAAAGGGACTATCACATGAGAAAATGGGGCAGTCCCCTTCCATTTTTTTCTCTTTCTTTTTTTCCTTCCTTCTTTCTTTTTTTTTTGAAGAATCATTGCTTTATTTCTTTTCAGCTTTAGAGTTCTTTATGCAGAGAAGACTGGATACTCCGCAGTAAGCCCCATCTACCTTGGACTTTTTCACGTTCATCTGGTGTAATGACCTGAAATTGGGGAATGAAGGACACAGAATCACATAATTAGGGATATAATCAAATACATAAGGTCTGTAGCAACTGGATATTTCAGGTGGTGGGTGATGGGAAAATTAAATTCTTCCCCTTTAGGTTTATTGTGAGAAAATGGGCTTAGAATTTCAAAAGAATTCAGGGTCAGTTCATCCACAGTTGGAGTTTATTTTTCCCAGTACACATCCTCTTTTGAAAACCTGATACTTAATATAAGTCATCTTCAAATGGCTCCTGATTGACAGTCTGTACAATTTGATTAGTAAAATGTACAGTCTATCAGTCTATAGTCATATACAGAGAGCTTCTCAAAAGAACTAATGAGATTTGGAAGCACAAGTCCCATTGAAAGTCAATTAGCGGATACACCTAAATCATTGAGATGCTTTTAAAATTGCCTCCATAACTTGGACAAGTGTTCTGCCATAGAAGAAAACGGTATAAGAACTGGCTCAGCTGCTTTCCATCCTGGCAAGCTCAACAAACATGCCAAGGAATGTGTGGAGAAACTGAACTTCACTCCCTAGAAGCAGCCTTTCCAGAATATAGTGAGAGGTATTTGCTGTTGGTGCTTCATTATTCATCCAAGAAAATTCACAAACACCAATATTCTAATTAGGTACTAGATTGTTTGTTAGCTTAAGGCATGGTTATCCCTTCCTAAAATGCATGATTTGCAGGGCGATTATGCTCTTCTCTTCTATCTTTAAAGTGCCACATAAACTCTTAATCCTTCTTCCTTTTATGTTTTTTGCCCTGTGACTTGAATTCTTGGCTACACAGTGGCCCAGCTTCAACCAGAAAAGTAGTGTGCACTCTCAACACAGCATAGCCTCCATTGTGGTAGTTAGGGAAATGTGATTTTGAATGCCATCAAGCTGAAGAAGCTGTCAAATCCAGGCCTCACACTTCCTACTTAAATTCCCATGCTTTCAAAGTTTCCATACAGCATGGCTGGCACAGTAAACTATTCTGATTTTATGCAAAAAGAATCAAGGTAGTTATTTTTAAAGATATTTATAAATGTCTATCAAACATGCTGTCTCATTTTCATTTGCTATAGAGCTCTTTACTTATGTAAATTTCAGCAGATGTTAAGCAAGTTTATGTTTCTCTGGAATATTAATACAACTCTGCTGCCTGTAGACAGAAGAGGCTTCAAAAGAAAAATCAATATAGTATTCCAGTATGTCAGGTAAAAAAGAAAATACCTTGCAGAATACATTCAATCTGGGAAGCGGAGCTGTCCTAGAGACCCATGGGTAGTGTTATTATTAGCACTCCCCAAGGGTGTTTTGTGTACCATTTCAAACTAGACTTTCACTGAGCAGAGGTGACAAGGGACCAGAAGCCTGGGAAGGGAAAACCTCATTGCCAACTGAATCAGGGAAGGGAGAAAGAACAGTTCAGTCTGCAACTGTAGAATGAAATCCAGCCGTTTGCCTAGAATCCCAGTAAGGGCCTATGTACTACAGTACAGTGTAAATGCTTACAGGGGTGTAAATGGTGCACAGACCTTCTTTCTGGGGTAATTTACTCTCATCATGTCCTCAGCTGGGAAAAAATGAATATCTGTTTTTGGCTGGGATGTAAAAAAATAGAGGTAACTAGTGGAAACTATTGGGTTCTTAACAGTTGTGATGAGTTGACACATATAGGTAGGAAACTTTAGGCACTTGTTTTAGAAAATCTTTTCTATCCTCTAAAATGACAGTAGAAAGATTAGTGTTCAAAGGACTTTACTGAAACTTCTATCTTCAATTTCTCTGTGTCTGTTTTGCCCTTCTAAGCTAAGCATTCTGGCAAAGGCTATCTCTTCCTCGATGTGTGTATGGAGCCTAGGCCAACAATCCCATGCAAAATTATAATGATAGTTTAAGCAATATAAATACAGTTTAACTCTCATGCTGAGAAAGACAGACTCAGGAGTACCAGCAGTGGTGGATTTTGATAGTAAAAATAGTCTGTGACGATATCTAATATCTCTAGGGACTGTCGGTTAACAATTTAATCATTTGCCTAAGACAGTCAGTACCAAATAACATTGTGCTCTTGTTCAGGGATGGAGACAAAAATAATTGACATATAAGAGATTGTAAAGACAAAAAAGTTCTAGAAAGAGGCAAGGAGATTCTATGGTACCTTGCAGATTTCACTCCATTGACCTGCACCATTTGTATTTACAGCACGAACTTTAAAGAGATATTCTGTACTTGGATCTAGATTATGTATCTCAAGGTTTTGATGCTTTATCCCACTTAGCTGTCCAGCTAGTTGTGTCTGGATAACATTATCAGTAGTAATATCAATGACTTCATAGAACTCTACATCAAAGAAGTCTACATCTTCTGTAGGGCATGTCCAGTAAATCTATGAAGAAAAAATATCTATACTGTCCAACTATATTTTATTTTCTCCCATTTTCATTTCTGTGCTTTTGGATACATTTTGATGCTTTCTGTTTGGCATATTTTAATTATATTATGACTATATAAATGTGAAAACACACACAACATGTTATTAAATTATGTACATTATTTTTCCGAATATAGCATGTACTGAGATCAAAATAATATTAGTAGGAAACTTGTATTAGGTGATGTACTAAATGCTGTATAACTTTCACTGTGGGAGATGAGAGCACACAGAATTGTCCAAGCATTTTTTTAAATAAAACCCCAAATTAAAATATTCCAAAGTGGCCAACTGCTTCTATATACTTATATAACAAAGTCAACACTGAGAAATTGTGAGCAATGCTATCAGGCTAAAATATAGTCCCATCCCCCTATATTGCCAAAATTTAATCTCAAAATGGTTACATCGGACTGGCACTATAACCTCTGTATCCTATTGACTACAATAGGAACAATATTAAGTCCACTGTAATTTTTAGTATGTTGCCTCAAACTTTATAAGCATGAGTTATTCTCAACATTTTTTAATGATTTATATTTGAACTGAAATGGGGAGATAGTATATTTCTGTCTAAGACATGATCTAGTCTATACACAATTTTAAAAAGTATAAAGTCTTACTTTGGCAGACTTTGGGTAGGCAAGCGTTTGGTAGATAATGACTAGACCTGGAGCTGTCAATGACGCATCTTCAATCATTTCTGGACTATGAATAATACTGGGAGATGTTTCTTCACGTGAAATTTCAGATGTATCCCAACATGCAAACATTTTATTACTCTGTTTAGGATAAAGAGGAGGTGTGGATTTTGGTCTTCCATACGTTTCTTTTTTTAGTACATTTGGGTCACACAGTGATGTTAAAGAGGGACTTTGAAGTGCTATTTTTGGCTTTGATAAATGAGTACTGGAAACACGCGTTGGAACAATTATGCCAGAATTAGAGGGGTAGGGATATTTGTTTACTTTATCATCTGATTGCTTTATCCTAACAGAGGTTGGGAAAATTCCATTCAAGTTGGTTGAAAGCTCTTCAAAGTTCAGTTTAAGATTCTGAATGGGATCTTCTCTAAGGCATGGGTTAGGCTGGTAAATATTAGTGATTGCATCTTCTATTTCATTTACCAAAGAATTTGAAGATTGAAGAAATGCAATTTGATTCTCTTCCTTCAAAGCTTCCTTAGAATACTGAAGAAGGCTGTCCATGTAAGCAAGTTTTTTGGAAGCATGCTCCATATATTCTGTAATTCCTCTCTGTTTTTTAAATTCAAGGTTCTCAAGCAATTCCATAATCTCTTTCTCTCTTTCATGGAGTATGCTTCGTAATCTTAAGAATCCATTTCTGATCTCTTTCCTTTTAGTGTCCTTGTAGGATTTAAAGTTGTTTTTTAACACAAAGGTTTCCAATAAGTCATTATCAACCCCATACCGGACTGTAAAATAAAATAAAATAAAAATTAAACTAAATTAGGTCATTAACTTTGGCAATGAAATATAGTGATCAGCAAGAGTTGGTCTAGCATACAGGGACTTCACAGTAGATAAAAACTAAATTTAACACAGAAGGGAAATGCTAATGTTCTACTCTCAGTTAGTCCTTTCTAGGATTCCTTGGGAAATTGTTTGGCCCAATACTTTCAAAATGAAGCACAGAAAGTTAACCACATGGGCCTCATATTAGCCATAGTAGTAAAAAAAACCCATAATAGTCCAATTTTCATATTGAAAATGATGAGGTTTTTCAGATGTCTAAATGTGGTGTTAGATTAATATATTTATACATCTGAGGCTAAATTTTTAAACTTATCCTATCAGTGATTTAGCTTGCCTTCTTGTAAAAGAAGTGTGATGTTGTTTATCTACCTCACAATGGAAATTTTGAAGCTTAGCTTATTAATGGTCTTGAAGCTCAGTATTAATGGGGGAGTTATTAAGTTAATATAAGGTATTACTAAAATAATAATAGGAAATAACAATGAGTATTTAAATTTCTTTTATTGTGCATATTTTATTGAATTGTATTCTTGAGCTGTTTCCAAATTTTTTTGTAAGAATGTAGTAGCTATGTACCTCATATTGAATTTTGAAGAAGTTACCTGGTTAAGAAGGCCATAAATATAAATTGTAAAATGATACAGATAAGTCTGGAGGATTCTTCTGAGTTAAGACATGGTGATGGGTAAAAATTATATGGAGCAGGCTTAGCATATTGGGTCTGAAGTTGGCAAAGGGAAAGGGTGTATAGAATTACAGACAGGAAAAATGAAGAGTGGTGTTTGCTGGAAATCTAGAAAGATGATCGAGGGAACTGTGGGAAGGCACATAGAGAAGTATGCTAATTAGTCAACTCTGCAGTAAAACACACATGTAGATGCACTCTTTCTGGCCAAAATTGCACCCCTTTTACAGTGCAACCATTGGACTGTCTAGAAATTGTGACTTACTTTTCTAGTGACCTAGTTCATTAGGGTGTCAAGGTTAAGCTAAAGTTTCAGTTTCTACTTAGTTTGGGCCATTACTGCTTCTGTTTTCTTTACAGCATGGATAGTAAGTACCCTCTTCCTTTTTAAGTAGTCAAATTCATTAACAAATTTAGGTAAATGATTTTTTTTTCTCATGCTTGAAACATAAATGCTTGCCTGCAGCTGTCCCAAATAGAAATATCAGTCTACTTTCTTGCTGCTAGATATTGTTAGTTCAATGGTCCTCAGTTGCCCTGTGCTACCCGTTATTCACCCTTGCCTTCTTGACTCACATTTCCAACCCCAACTTATTGTGTCCCATTATGAGCATTTGTCAAAAATATATGCAAAGAGCTAAACATCTAAAAGAAGATTATAAAATTCCATTTCCTATTCAATTGCTCAATTACTATGGAAACTAACAGTACAGGAAGCTGAATATAATATTTGTAAGATTATGTCAAAATATGATCACAGAAAAGGTCAAGAAACTAGGGAATGGCCTTGGTTCAGAACTAAGCAAAGATAGCTCACTTGGAGACCTCAGAGACCTCACTCAGCATAGTTCATAGAATCATAGAAGTCGGGTCGGAAGGGACCTTGTAGATCTTCAAGCCCGACCCCCCGCCTGGGCGGGAAAAAAACGACTCAAATGAGTCCAACCAGGTAGGCATCAAGCCTCTTCTTAAAGACCCCCAGGGTAGAAGCCAGCACCACTTCTCTTGGAAGTTGGTTCTAGCTCCTAGCCGCCCTGACTGTGGAGTAGTTCTTGTGGATGTCTAATCTAAACCTGCTCTCCAACAACTTGTGTCCATTATTCCTTGTCATGCCGGGGGGTGCTAGGGGAAACAGTGTCTCTCCCAAACCCTTCTGGTCCCTCCTAGTGAGTTTATAGACAGTCACCACGTCCCATTTTATTTAGATAAAAAATGGGCTAAAAGAAAATGAAAAGCAGAACTCCCCAGTAGAGAAAATGAGCATCTCTGAATTTCCCATTGAAGACTGTTTATCATATCATTCTGCAGGAGGAAGCAGTCTTTACTCCTGAAGAATGAATTGACTTTTGGTCTCTGGATCCTACAGATTCTCATGCAGGCCTCTTTTCCTTCAGAGGGATTTTTGTTGAGTCCTGTGTTGCGATGCCACACAGCTGAAAGTGGACCCTTTTTCCCTGTCCCCATGAGCTTCCACCAGCTTTTTATTCCTTCTGACTTCAGCAGAATGGAGGACAGTTGGGCGCTGGAAATCATGTTTGAGTGTCTCTCTACTGTTTAGATGATATGCAGCAAAATATTCAATAAGTGTAAATAAGTGAAAAAGAAAAATAGGAACCTTTTTTAAATTTTGCAATAGCATTGAAGAGGGCACCAGCCTCCCTTGAGCATGCCACTATCAGAGGCAATGTCTCATGTTCACTGTGCAGTGAGTTCTTGCAGTAGTCACAGATTAGCTCATGGTCATCAACACAGTATTCAGAGATAGGTGAACTGGAATGTACTAAACAGTTTGACTGTTCTTGATCTGCTTGATAGGCTTTGGTAAAAACGTGCTCTTGAGCAGAATCATCTCTATGATATAAACTTAGACATTCTTTACAAAAATTCATCTGACATGTCAGACATCTTTTGGATGCCTTTCTTTTCTTCTCTTTGCAAGCTTGACAATAAATTGATGCCTGAGTTCTGTCAAATCTCCACCTGATAAGGCCATGTTTCTGCATATATCTCTTAGCCAGTTTGGCTCTCAGTAAATTCTTCTTCAGCTGAATTTTATTAGAATAGGGAAGGCAATGTGCTTTGTTACACACTGGGCATATGAGAATGAAAAAGTTCTCAGACACTTCAGCCTTGGCTTTCCTTTTACCTATACAGTCCCCACAAACACAGTGTTTACAGGGAAGCATAAATGGGTGAAGGTACAGTTGGTTACACGCTGGACAGGTGAGTTGATCACGAAAACTGTGCCCTGAGACATCCTTGTCCAATGTAATGACAGATGTATCACTTCTAATTCTAGGGCCTGGTAAAGACAGCCTTGAACTGAAAAAGAAAGAAACAAGATCTTTTCAGCTTCCAGATGTTCTTTAAGAAACAGGCTGTAATATATATACTTTTGCATTATTTACTGAAGAAATTTTACTCTTTGAATATGGTTATGATCCTCTATTTCCCCCAGTAAATACTTATGAATGAGCTTTTTGACTGTCTCTACTTAGCCAATATGTATGAAACTATCCATTTCAGTTCCATTTCAGTTATATTGCAAGCATTATACAAACTAACACAAACAAACAGCTGTATTTTGTGTTCTTATTCCTTATTTATAACTTGTGTATTTCCTTACATTTTTATACATAGATGGACAGTAAACAGAATATGCAATAAGCAGATACTTCATTGGGAATGAACAGAATAATGGATTTCTGGGAGGTTTGGATGGCAAGCAGGAGGAAAAAACCTAAAAGATAATTTTCTTCCCCTAACATTCTGGGATTATTTTTGCTTTAAAAATGGGCCAACCTGAAATGGTTTGATTTAAATTGAAATTTTTTGAGTGATTTTTTTCTTTCAACCTGAAAAGAATTGGTTTGTATCATTTTCAGGATATCCTAGGAGTTTTTTTTAAATACCCCATTTTATTATTACTATTGTTGTCAGTTTTTAAATGAAGAATGTTTTGCTGAAAGTAAAAGTCAGAATGTTTCATTCTAAAAATATTAAATTGAGAGTTATTTCTTAAAATAAATGCTTTATTTAAAAAATATCAAAACTTTTTTTAACATTTTCAACTTTTTTTATTAATGATAGATTTGGTCTGTCTGGAATTGCATTTGTCAGTAAACTTACTATACAGTGGAGAAGCAAAGAAATCACTACCTTACAAAAATCTCTTGATTTTTGTGCATAGCTTTCTTTTTATTTACAAGGGTGGTGAGAATTGGCCTTCCAATGTGACCCTGGGTACCGGTTCTAGGTTTTTAGGGTCAAGACTATCAAAAGTTGCTTGTGAGTTTTCTTGCATTTGAGATACACAGCTCGGCATGCTGCAAAGTTACCCAGTTTTCAGAAATGCTGATCTTTTATAGTTTGAAAGTCAAGGCTATTTTAATATGTCTCCAGTCAGGCACACAAAAATCACTATTCATTTTCAAAACTGTAGCCAACTGTCTCCATAAGCTATTCTTAAAACTGCATAAAACACATCTTGCACAACTAACAGTCGCAATCCCCAGACGCCCTCATTTGCCACAGGTAAAGCTTGGGGACAAGGGCACTGTCAGTATCCTGCCACAACAAGCACAGGAAGTAGTTGTTAAACACATGCCAGATCCAAGGAAGAGGGCCTATGGTCCCTGCTATAGAAGGAGGTATGGAGGGAAGTAACCCCCCTCCACTCCACATACATGCGGTGCCCATGCTGATCTGTATGGTAAAATTCCTTTCTGATCTCAAATGTGGCGATTAGTCTGACCCTGGGTTGAGGAGTAAGACATTCTCAATATGAACCTCCAGGATTTTTAGTCCCAGAAGAAGCACTGACACAGTCATGTGTCTCTCCGTGTTTAAGGAATCCTCCTCCATCCTCATCCTGCTTTAGTCAGTAGTTATGTCTCCATTTTGATATATGCTCTTCAGATGAATCTCTAAAATTAGTAATACTGTTTTTGCAATACCATTTCTTCTTCCAATTCTCTTCAGAGCACTTTTTAAAAAATACGTTTGGTTTTCTTCCTCTTTCTCTTCCCCCTAACTACAATCCTTGCCCTCATTTACAACTGATTAGCACTTAACTCTCTTTAGTAGTCTGCTTTGTTGTTTTCCTGGAATACTCCACACTTTTTCCTTTCCTCTTTCTTGGTTTGGCTCAGTCTGGCATTATCACCATTTCCAGTCATGTCTAACAGCTTGAGAAAAAGGTGCCCAAAATTTTGCCCCCAAATGCCACAGAGCTCATAGACCATAATATACATTTAAAAAGAAGGAATTTCAAAAACAGGCTTTGGTTCCACTTACTGATTTCTCCTTGGGATTCTTAGATGGTAGGGTGAACGGGTAACATTTCTGCAGCATGTGCTTTCATAACACTGACAAACGGTATTCTCATCGGTGGCACAGCAGCAACACTTACAGTCTTCATCAGTTGAGAAAGAGCAGCAGCACCAAATACAATTTGGGTTCTCTGAACATGTACAATGGCAACACTGGCAAGATCGATCTTCATGGTAAGTGCAGGGAAAACAGTTGCAATTCCGCTCCTCAGTAAATAAGAAACGCCAACATAAGCAGCATTCTTCTTCCTTTGTTAAGATCGGCGGACAGCAATGGCAGCCTGGGCAACATGGCCAAAATAAGCAACATAAACATAAAGTCCTGCCCATCACCCTGTAAAACACTTAGAAGATCACTTGCCAAGCCTTTCAGTGTGTCCTCACTTTATGTTACACAGCAGCACTCCCCTCTCCAAAGCTTTGTGCTTTGGAGGAGAGGCGGATTTTTTTTCTCTGGTTAAAGTGTAATAGTGACATCACAAAGAGATTCCAAATAAGGACATGAACATGACCATATTTGCACATGTACTTTACTCACTTGATTATCTTTTTATATCACAATTGCTAAACATTACCTTTCAGGTTTCTTCCACTGGCATTAAACACTAGTATATCTAAGCTGGCAAATTCATGTATTGCCCCAACAGCCAATGGGAGTTATGTAGAATTCTGGAACATGTTGAAAATTTGGAAGCAGCATGAAATAAAATGAATTAGATATAAAAATAAGTAGCACAAGTAATATTTTACTGGTTGTTCATGTCCATAGTTAATGTGTGCAAAATATTACATATTCAAATCACATGTCCCAGAATTTCTTGTGTGCCACAGAATTCCTGGGGTTTTGACGAAAATTTTAATTTCAACTTACCACAGAGAGAACATAGAGACTTTTTACCTGCTTCTTTCATGGTGGGAGAAAGACATTTTATGGAGTCTTCCCTTACTTGGGACAGGCGACCTGTTGGTACACCCCAAGAAACAAGGCAATGTTGAGGTCTACTTTTCTACCTCAGCTACTTCCAGATTCTCCCTATCCTTTTCAGTAAGTGATGGACCGAATGGCTTCAGAAGGAATACGTGATAGAAGAACTGCTACCTGCTTTTGCAGAGGAGACACTTTCAGCATTTATCCATTTGCATGATCCCCATTTATTTCAAGAGCTCATTCAATGCCTTATTTTGAAATTTGTTTTCTATTGGCCTAGATCCAAGAATAATATCACAGCTTACTTCCTGCCATGTCACATGTACGTGGCAGGAGGTGCATCAGATTCCATTGTGCTATGTTGCCAGTGCAGGGGGAGCCTGATCCAGGGCTCCCCTTGCCTCAGCAAGTAGCAAGCTTGGCTTCAACACATCATGTACATGGGGCACTTCCAGGCTTGGAGCCCCAATCAGCTGAGGGGCCTCCCAGTCTCTGGAGCATACAAGAGTCTTGACAGGCTCCCATGTGCACTGTGAATGTGCGCAGATGGCCACACATTCAGTTAAAGGCATGAGAAGAATCACCCACAAAATTATTACACATATTTTATGTAATAATTTTGTGGCTTGTTCCTGATTTTATCATGCTATTAAGTTATTGAACGTGTGGCTAGGTCACTACTTAAGACATGATTAACCAGTTAATCACAGATTCTTTGCTCATTGGTTTGTATTAGCCCACTTCAGACATTTATAAATCTTTATCTTCCCAAATTTAAACTATACTGTTTACTTACCTTTGGGAGTGGAAAGGAAAACATAAAGGAAAAAGTTAACTTAAAACATTAAAGTTGCCTCACTTGCAAGCCTCTAAGCATCACATACTAACAGACTGATATGCTGATTACTACAAAAACATCGACACCAGTTACCACACAGTTGCATTTAAGGTTGAGTACTTTATTCCTTAACTCAGAACTGAAAATGAGAGTGACCACTGTATGGTAGCTGTTGGTGAGTGTTGGCTTTTAATGGTGATCACTGTACTGTAGGTAATTAAGAGTTTCTTTAAAATGCAAAATATTCATTACCTTGGGTTAATTGGTTAATGCCTAATTTGGGAGTTACTACGGCACGCATCTTGGCATACTTTATTGTAACAGCTCTTTTGTAGTCATTAGAGCCTATATGCTCAAAACCTACTCTAGTTACAGAATTTTTAATTCACTGATCCATAGCCCAATAGACCATAATGGCTTGGTCATTATAGGTGGCCATTTACATGATGGACCATAATAGAGCCTTTGGAATGGTTATGGGCTATTGTGTCAATGAAGCAGGAGTACTATGTCTGTGTATGAAAAATCTTTCTAGAATATTTGAGCAAAATAATTTATTGCAAATACTCAGACCTTTAGTAGCTGTGGGTTTTTACATTTTATTTCCCCAGTTTCCTTTGATGGCTAAGCTTTCTTTTCTCATCTTTGTGCATATTTAATACAGGAAATTAAAACACTTTTGAATTCCATGAGCATGAAAGCATATCTTGTAATACTTGCTTTTTTCAGTCTTATAATTTAGATATTCCTAAACAGATATTCTAAAAAAGAAGGGAAAATAAGCAGCTACTCATCTTACGTGTTAAGTTTCAGATCAAAGCAAAATGTTGATATGACAAGATTTGATTGCTGCAACCAACTCCTGGATACTTATTTCCCCTCTTTCTAGTCATCTTTCATGCCTGTCATTCTGACCAAGATTCCCCATTCTTTGATTCTCTGTAATATATTCTTCTCTGCTGCATTACTTCTCTCCTTTCTTGTCTTTGTCTTCAGATATATTTTTCACTGTTTATCATCTTTTACTGTTCTACATTGATATGCCAGTGATGACATCTTCTCTGTTACCCTGTTTATATGCTGCTTCTCCAATCTTCTTTCATTTTCTTGTTTCTTATACTCTGTGTGTAGACCACACTGCCTTAAGACCTTTGCTTTGATATGCAGCAGGTTTAGAGACTGACCCATTCTTTTTATCAACATGTTTGTTCACCATTAGCAGATACTAAAACATCTGACCACTCCCTTTGCCAGAGCAAAAATTACAGTTTTTCAGCAACATGGTTTGGCCAAGAGGCTACTTTATGATGAAAATGTACAGCAGCCAAACTATAATTTTCTTGGTTTCCCCAATTCATGGGCTTTACCCTGCAAAGTTCCCTTAGCTCCCATTGGTTTCACTGAGGCACATTCATGCTAGAGTCCTCACATGCTTTTTGTACTCCTTTGATGTACTCCTTTGTACTCCAGAGATGGGCAGATGAGAATAGGATGGAATTCAATGTGGACAAGTGCAGGGTACTGAATCTAGAGAGAAGGAACCAGCAGCATACTTATAGGCTGGGAAACACCCTTCTCATCAGCACAGAGGTGAAAAGGGCTCTTGGAGACATTGTTGGCTCCAGGTTGAACATGAGCCGCCAATGTGAGGAAGCTGTCAGTAAGGCTAGCCGCACCTTGTCATGCATCCACAGATGCATCACAAGTAGGTCCAGGGAGGTAATCCTCCTTCTCTATGCAGCACTGGTCAGGCTGCAGTTGGAGCACTGTGTCCAGTTCTGGGTGCCACACTTCAAGAGAGATGTGGCTAACATTGAGAGGGTCCAGAGGAAGGCTACTCGCATAATCAGGGGGCAGCAGGGCAGGCCCTACAAGGAGAGACTAGAGGGCCTGAACCTATTCAGCCTTTGCAATAGAAGGCTGAGGTGGGATCTGGTGGCTTTCTACAAATTCACCAGGGGGGATCAGCAGAAAATAGGAGATGCCCTGTTCCTCTAGGCACCACACTGGGTAACTAGGAATAATGCCCACAAGTTGATAGAGAGCAGATTCAGGCTAGACATCAGGATGCATTATTTTATAGATAGGGCGGCTAGGACCTGGAACCAACTCCCAAGGGAAGTGGTGCTCACTCCTACCCTGGGAGTCTTTAAGAGGAGGCTGGATACACACCTGACTAGGGTCATATGACTCCAACATCTGTTCCTGCCCAAGGCAGAGGGTCAGACTTGATGATCTGTTGGATGATCCCTTCTGACCCTAGCTACTATTATACTATGATGGAGTCCCAGTTCTCAAGCAAAATGTAGCATGGAAGAACAATAAAAGAGTTGAGGCATTAAGTTCTGCAAGAATACCTAAACTACCCGGACATCTGCTGGGAGACACAGACAGCAAAGTCCCACCACTCACGCAGGTTTCTAACCTGTGTACAGGACCTCCACCTGACGCAGGAGGTACATGGTCCCACTAGGGGGAATGCCTTACTGGATCTGGTATTGGCAACGGGGGATGACATAGTAGGGGACCTACAGATCGGTAGCCATCTGGGGGACAGTGATCACCTAAAAGTACAATTCAACATAAGGCGTCGAGTGGGTAAGGTAACCAGTAGGGTGAACGTGCTGGACTTTAGGAAAGCTGATTTCAGCAAACTCAGGCGATTAGTGAAGGATGCACTGCAGAGTAGTAGTTTTGAAATGATGGGAGCCCAAGAAGGGTGGCTGTGCCTTAAGGAAGCTATCCTTCTCGCACAAAGCGAGACGATCCCCGTGCGAGGTAAAAGAGGGAAAGGGGCCAGGAGGCTTCCCTGGCTGACCAGAGAAATCCAGGGCAGACTAAGGGCCAAAAGGGGAGCACATAAAAAGTGGAAACAGGGAGAGATCACCAAAGAGGAATATACCTCTTCTGCTCGTGCTTGTAGGGAGGCAGTTAGACAGGCCAAAGCTACCATGGAGCTGAGGATGGCAACCCAAGTGAAAGACAATAAGAAATTGTTTTTTAGATATATAGGGAGTAAAAGGAAGGCCCAGGGAGGAATAGGACCCCTGCTAAATGGGCAGAAACAATTGGTGACGGACAGAGGGGACAAGGCTGAACTCCTCAACGAGTTCTTCACCTCAGTGTTCCTAAGCGAGAGGCAAGACAAGTCTCTCACTGGGAGTGTAGGGAGGCAGCAGCAAGGCACCAGACTTCCATGCGTGGACCCTGAGGTGGTGCAGGGTCACTTGGAGGAACTGGATGCCTTTAAGTCGGCAGGCCCGGATGAGCTCCATCCGAGGGTACTGAAGGCACTGGCCGACATCATTGCAGAGCCACTGGCGGGAATATTTGAATGCTCGTGGCGCACGGGTCAAGTCCCGGAGGACTGGAAAAGGGCCAATGTGGTTCCCATTTTCAAGAAGGGGAGGAAGGAGGACCCGGGTAACTATAGGCCAGTCAGTCTCACCTCCATCCTTGGCAAAATCTTTGAGAAAATCATCAAGGCTCACATTTGTGAGAGCCCGGCAGGACAAATTATGCTGAGGGGAAACCAGCACGGGTTCGTGGCAGGTAGATCGTGCCTGACCAATCTAGTCTCTTTTTATGACCAGGTCACAAAACGCCTCGACGCAGGAGGAGGGGTGGATGTCGTATACTTGGACTTCAGGAAGGCCTTTGACACGGTATCCCACCCCATACTGGTGAACAAGTTAAGGGGCTGTGACTTGGATTACTGCACAGTCCGGTGGGTGGAGAATTGGCTGGAGGGTCGCACCCAGAGAGTTGTGGTGGATGGGTCGGTTTCGACCTGGAAGAGTGTGGGCAGTGGGGTCCCGCAGGGCTCGGTGCTTGGACCGATACTCTTTAATGTCTTCATCAGCGACTTGGACGAGGGGGTGAAATGTACTCTGTCCAAGTTTGCAGATGACACTAAGCTATGGGGCGAAGTGGACACGCCGGAGGGCAGGGAACAGCTGCAAGCAGACCTGGACAGGTTAGACAAGTGGGCAGAAAACAACAGAATGCAGTTCAACAAGGAGAAATGCAAAGTGCTGCATCTAGGGAGGAAAAATGTCCAGCACACCTACAGCCTAGGAAATGACCTGCTGGGTGGCACAGAAGTGGAAAGGGATCTTGGAGTCCTAGTGGACTCCAAGATGAACATGAGTCGGCAGTGTGACGAAACCATCAGAAAAGCCAATGGCACTTTATCGTGCATCAGCAGATGCATGACAAATAGGTCCAAGGAGGTGATACTTCCCCTCTATCGGGCGCTGGTCAGACCGCAGCTGGAGTACTGCGTGCAATTCTGGGCGCCGCACTTCAAGAAGGATGCGGATAACCTGGAGAGGGTCCAGAGAAGGGCCACTCGTATGGTTAAGGGCCTGCAGGCCAAGCCCTACGAGGAGAGATTAGAGAAACTGGACCTTTTCAGCCTCCGCAAGAGAAGGTTGAGAGGCGACCTGGTGGCTGCCTATAAGTTCGTCAGGGGGGCACAGAAGGGAATTGGTGAGTATTTATTCACCAAGGCGCCCCCGGGGGTTACAAGAAATAATGGCCACAAGCTAGAGGACAGCAGATTTAGATTGGATATTAGGAGGAACTTCTTCACAGTTCGAGTGGCCAAGGTCTGGAACGGGCTCCCAAGGGAGGTGGTGCTCTCCCCTACCCTGGGGGTATTCAAGAGAAGGTTGGATGTGTATCTAGCTGGGGTAATGTAGGCCCAGCACTCTTTCCTGCTTATGCAGGGGGTCGGACTCGATGATCTATTGAGGTCCCTTCCGACCCTAGCATCTATGAATCTATGAATCTATGAATACAATTTCAGTTTAACTTAGATGACTTAGGAAAGACCATTTTTACTGAACCTTTATTAGTATTAATTCATTGACTTCAACACAACTTTTTACCTGACAACTTATCCTATTCATTTCCTTATTTCCAGTTTAAGAGTGCTGTCTGTCTCTCTTCCTTCCTTCCACTTTGGACGCTTCAGCCCAGGTTTGCTTGGAGCTATGTGGGGTGATCCTGAGCGTAAGACTCCCCAGCTTCCTATATCTTTTCTTTTCTGACTCCCACCTGTCAAAAGGTCTCTTGCTTCTGTTTATCTCCCTTTCTGATTCTTTTCTTGCATTTTCGCAGTGTTTTTTCTCTTTTTCTCTGCTCTCTGTCCCCTCCCCCTTTGCTCCCAGTTTCTTTGTCTGTAAGTTGCAATGTTACAGCTTTTTTCTTACTGTTACTTTTTCGTTCTTTCTTTCTTTTCAGCTTGCTTGTTGTGGGGAAGTTATCTTTTTCTATATCTTCGCTTTCGAGGGGTGCTCTTAATTCCCCCCCGTTTTCTTTTTTTTCTGTTTCTGTTTTTTTCCTAACCTTCATAACTGCCCCACCACCACCTTTTTTCACTCCACCCCTTTCCACTCCCATTTAGTTTTTTTATGGCCACATTCCCAGACACTTATCTCTGTAGTTAATATAAACATCTTTTTTTTTCATTCTCTCAGCTCTTAGCTTTTGAAATTAACCCTGTTCTAGCAGGAATGGCTGTTCTTCTCCAGCCTCCCAAACCTGGAGATGAGCAAAGGAATGAGCAGGAAGCTGGAGACAGCAGGAGAATGTCTCCTGCCTCCTGCTCATTCACCTGTTGTCTCCAGCCTCCCAAGACAAGCCCCTGGAGAAAAGCTGGAGACTTCTCCTGCTCTCTCCTGCTCATTCTCTGCTACTGCTGGTTAGTGTGGGGTGCGGGGTGGGAGAGCAATCGGGGGGCAGGGGGAATGAATAGGGGATGGAGGGAATGAACAGAGGATGGGGAAATGAATGGGGAACAGGGGGAATGAAAACGGGATGGGAGGAATGAACAGGGGGCAGAGGAACAAATGGGGAGCTGGGGGAACCAACAGGGGTAGGGGAAAGGGGAATGAGCTCATTCTCCTATTCTTTTCACCCTCCTGCTTGTTCTCCTGCTCACATTCAGCCTCTGGAAGCTGGAGAGGAGCAGGGAAATGAGCAGGTGGCTGGAGACCAGCTGGGGAGCTGGGGGAGCTGTAGCCTCCAGGGGAGCTGGGAACCTGCAGACAGGTAGTCCATGTGCTATGTGGGGGGGGGGGGGGAATTGGCAACACATAGCGGGTGCACACGGGTGCACGTGCACCCCCTGAGCATGGCAGTGCACCCCCTCAGAAAACACTGCTTGCCACTCCTCCCCCGCTGCCACCAGCAGTGTCTGCAGGCAGTCAGCGATCATCCCTGGCCATTGCTGTCACTGCCAGCGGTGTCTATGGGTGGTCACTGACACCTAGTCGGTGCTCACCACCCCTCCCCCTGCCCCACCAGCACTGGCGGCATCTGTAGAAACTCTCCATTTACTGCCACTGCTGCCACGCTCCCACCACCACCAGTGCTGCCATGCCTCACCAGCCACCAGGGGCACATGGCATTCATACATGGGACCCAACCCTCCTAAGGAGCCCGCACACCCACAGTCCCCCCACACTTACCGACACACTGACTCACATCCCCCCACATCCCTCCACCCCCACCCCACTTCCCACCCCCTCTCCAAACCCCACATCCCCCCATCACAAACCCACCATGTGATAAGGAAACCAAAAGCAAACATTAAAACATATAGATATTTAGGATTTATTTTATTATGATGCTAGAGACACTGGTAGGATTCCATATCTCTTTAACATTGTAAATAAAGCAAGAAAACATTGCCCATCTCATCAACCCCCACCCCCTTTCTCTCTTTTCTTCTAATTGTGGAAGAATGTGGATTTGGGGGTGTTTTAAAAAGTGAATCTGGGGTGCTGCTTCAGCAGTCTAGCAGACACAAGGTGCTAGTGTCTCCAGATACCAAGTGGCTGGGCCTCAGAAGATCCTGAGGGCAAGTAGCCCTGAGTTGCTGGCCAGGGCAGGTTTTTATCCTGCTGGGGCCCCAGGCTCTACCTCCCCTTGGCTCCCCCTGGCTACAGATCCAGGAGGATCCGGGCAAGGTTATTTTGCCCGAAGTGGCACAATTTGCTCCACAACAAAGTACATGTCCGGCACTTGTGCTGGGGCAAAAAGCCCCAGCTCAATTTTACACCACTTCTGTTTGCGTGTGTGGATGTGTCCTGTGAGTAGCAATGTGTCCACCCCATCCTACCAGAGTCATCTTTACTTAGATGCTAGGAGAAGGTCATGGGCATGCTTAGAATCGTGTTGCAGTTCCAATCAGCAGGAATGAAAGCAAGCACAAATATTTTTACAGTTGGCCCTAAAGAGAATGCTTTAAGGGGCTGCTTGGACAAACTATGTCACCAGTCACTATCTGGACTTTTCTTGGGCAGCAGTAATAGGAGCAATGGCAGTGTCTTTAGCTGCTTTATTGAAGTGAAAACAGCAGTTGGTTGTGTTGTTCCAATACAGGGAAGGAAACAAGAGCTAGATTAACCTGTCCATAAGCCTCTCTTCTGCTGAATTGAATATTACTCCCCTACTAAATTATTCACCTAACTTATTAATTATTTGTTGAGTGCTGATCATATACTTAATGACAATGCTCCAGGAACATCCTATCTTTAGGCTCCTGCACTGAGGAGCTTACTGTCAAAAATCCAAATAGTCCTCGGCCATTTCTCCAGGGCACAGAAGAGGAGAAAATGCAAACGTACCCTTTCTTCTCTGCCCCAGGCCTCATACAAGAGTATGGGAGAATTACAGTCCTTACCTTCAATATCTACTTCCTTCATAGGCTGCTGATGTTCAAGACACATGGAAAAATTCAAGTAGACAGATCTGGAGATAGGATTGATTTCCTTTAGTACCACCCCACAGGGCAGACCAGGCATGTTAAAAAAAGCAGGGTCCACTGTCCTGACAGTAGTGCAGCTTACTTATTCTCCTACAGTTGTTAGAAGCTGAACTGCCTGACTTTGGGTACCCAACTCAAAATATATGAGTGTCACTTTTTGCATGCACAAACTTTGAGGCTCCCCAAATTAGTATCCACTTTTTTGGCTGCCTATGACTTTATCGCTGCAGCAACCTGCAAAAGAGATAAGAATAAAACCCACATCTTCTTCCTGTAAGAAGCATCTCTGTTTCTAGACCATTATTTTTCCTAATACTTTACAATGAACATTGCTATTCCTGTTACATGGCAACTCCCTGCTATAGGAGATAACTGGTTTTAGTTTATTTGGCTTCAGTCCCTGATTTCCTCTGCTGGCCATATCTGTTCCTTACAACTTAAATTTCAGGTGACAGGAACGTTTTGATGGTCCGGCATCTGTTAAATAAGATAGATTTGAAGAATTAAAACCTTCAATCTCTTTCACTCTACTATCAGAAAATTTAAGTTCAAAAAGGCTTAGCTGTCAGTGAGGCATATTGGAAACAGCAGCCACGCCAAAGTTGGGATGATGAGGTGAGGAAGACTTCAGATCAAGATCAGTAGTAAAGTAAAACAGCAAGAGACATATTGTAAAGTTATGCTTGCTTCATTGCCCCAAAGCTGCAGAAGGAATGGACCACACTGAGCACCATATGCTAATGAATAAATAAACAGGAGGAAAAAAACACAAGTCTGCCTCTACTGCTTTTCCTTATAGTTACAAAGCAGTGCAATTTGTTTAATTTATTTAGGACCACTCAATGGACTAAGTAATTTAAACACACATCTGGAAGCTTTTCAGGTATTCTCTATCATAGTCAATTCCTGAATGACATTCAGAAAAACCTAGAATTTGTTGAATTGAAAGAATAAGTATTTATGAAAGATTTTTTTTTTATAAATATTGACAGGCATAGTAGAATAGATCATAAAACAAGCACTGTTTGGCCAGTTTTAAAGATGGTTTCAGGATGAAAACAAAATCTTTATATCTTAGGAACATTCATCATCAAAGAGTATTAATGACCTAAGTACACAGTCATGGTGCTGCAAAATCAGGCTTCCAAATTGTAATATTTAGACATCATATGAAACCTGAAATTTACAATTATAATAATGCATAGGAACATAAAACTGCCATATTAGGTTTTTATCAGAGGTCTATGCAACCTAATACCTTGCTTGTGAGAGCTTTGTCCTAGCCAAGCCAATCCTTGATCCAGGAAAGCATGTATGCATGGACTTAACTTTAAGCATGTAAATAGTCATAAAATCATAGAAGATTAGGGTTAAAAGGGACCTCATGAGGTCATCTAATCCAGGCCCTGGCTCAAAGTAGGACCAGCCCCAACAATATCATTCCAGCCAAGGCTTTGTCTACCTTAAAAACCTCTAAACATGGAAATTCCACCACATCTCTGGATAGCCTGTTCCAGTGCTTTACTACTCTCCTACTGAGAACGTTTTTCCTAATATCTAATCTAAACTTCTCTTGCTGCAACTTGAGACCATTGCTCCTTGTTCTGTCATCTGCCACCACTGAGAACAGTCTAGCTCCATCCTCTTTGGAACCACACTTCAGGTAGCTGAAGACTGCTATTAAGTCACCCCATAGTCTTATCTTCTGCAGACTAAATAAATTCATTTCCCTCAGCCTCTCCTCAGAAGTCATGTGCCCCAGCCCCCTACCATTTTTTCTGCCTTCCACTAGACTTCTGCCAATTTGTCCATACCCTTTCTATAGTGGGAGGCCCAAAACTGGGCACACTACTCCAGATGTGTCTTCACCAGTGCCAAATAGAGGGGAATAATCATGTCCCTCAGTCTGCTGGCAGCACTCCTACTAATGAAGATCCACTGGTGGCACTACACGTGCCACACATGCAGATGTTTTCTGTGCTGGGAGTTCCCAATGACAAAAACCCCCACACCTGAAAAAAGTGGGGCAGTGCACATGGTGGCAGCATGTGCTGGCCAAAACCAGAGCCTGGCCAGCAGGAGCCACACTCTGGCTGATGGCCAAGCTCTGCATGCTGCACTGCCATTGCTGGAGCCCCAGGAATCCCCCCAGAACCCCAGGTGAGGCTTCTGGGGCCAGCCGAGGTGCAGGCCCCAGCATCTCCTACCACACCCAGGGCAACTTGCTGCATGCCAGAGCACGCATGCACAGGTGTTCTCTGAAGACAAGTAGCAGCAGCACATATTGTGAAAAGCAAATGCGCACTTCTCTGGAGACCAAAAAAATTCCAGTTCCAATATTTCAGTTTCTCAAGGTCACTCTAAATCTTAGCACTACCCTCCAGTGTATCTACTACTCCCCCCAGCTTGGTGTCAGCTGCAAACTTGCTGAGAGTGCACTCACTCTGAGCCATTTTCCTCAAGATCCTGAACTCAATCATCTTGTGGGTGCTGCTGCCCAAGTTGCCTTCCACTTCTACGTTCCCTACCAGTTCTTCCCTGTTTGTGAGCAGCAGACCAAGATGAGCACAGCCCCTAGTTGGCATCTGTAACACGTGCACCCAAAAGTTGTCCCCAACACTCTCCAAAAACTTCCTGGATTGCCTGTGCCCTGCTGTATTGCCTTCCCAGCAGATGTCAGGGTGACTGAAGTCTCCCTTGAGAACCAGGGCCTATGGCTGGGAAAGCTCCACTAGCTGTTTAAAAAAAGCCTCATCTACCTCATCCTCCGTGTCTGGTAATTTATAGCAGACCACCACAACAACATCACACTTGTTGCTCTCCCCTCTGACCCTAACCCAGAGACTTTCTATCTAGTTTCATACTGCAGCTCTGAGCAATCATACAATAGTTTTACATAAAGCACAGTTTCTCCTTTTCTTCTTCCATGCCTGTCTTCCTGAACAGGTTATATCCATCCATGACAGGACTTCAGTAATGAGAGTTATCACAACAAGTCTCTGCTATTCCAATCACATCATAGGTCTGTGACTGTGCAAAGACTTCTAAGTTCTTCCTGCTTGTTTTCCAGGCTCTGTGCATTCATGTACAGACACCTGAGATAACGAGGTGATTGCCATACCTTCTCAGGAAGAATGAAAAGGCCTCACCTGTTACACTCTCCTGTTTGTGCTTTCTCCAGGTCACCTGCTTCCACACTTACCTCAGGGCTTTGGTCTGCAACCCACAGTGTACCTAGTTTAAAGCTCTCCTCACTAGGTTAGCGAGCCTGTCTATGGAAATGCTCTTCCCTCTCTTCATCAAGTGGATCCCATCTCTTCCTAGCAACTTTTCTCCTTGGAATATTGTCCCATCCTTAGAGAAGCCAAAGCCCTGCTGGTGACACTATTATGTTCCCACTAAGCACTTACTAAAATGTTTTGATGGATCTAGGCCAGGGTGCTCAACCTTCTCCAGGACTAAGCCCTTAATTGGAGATATGATCCAAAGCATGAAGGTTTATGGGCCATTTATTTTATCCTGTCTTATGTAACTGTGAATTAGTCACATAAAAGTCTAACTGTTACAATCTTGGCTTCAATAATATTTTCTGGCAAGGAGACTTGCTTACTTATTTTGGATCTTGAGCACATGCATTTTATTGCTTTTTGTTTTTTATAATTGATATTCCCTTTTCCTTGTATTGTGACACACAGACACATTTGACTTACTCTACACCAGGCAGTTTAACATAAGACTTTATTTACTAGTTTCCCCTCCAAACTAAACCCCCTATAATCTGAATCTCTCTTAACATGCAGGAGGTAGGGCAAGGTGACACATGAAAGTACATAGAAACAGTCCCATTGCAGTTCTGAGTGCCAGAGAGTGAGGGTACAGAGTAAGGTGGGATGCTGTTGGCACCCCCCACTAAATCCGTGCCTGTTTGCCTCACCCTGGTTATACTACTGCATACCATGGATACAAAGAACTTTGTGATCCTGGTACTGTGAACTCTTATTATTTTATTGCCAATATTTCAGTATGTAGCCTTTTTCTTTATGCTAGCAAAACAATGGAATTATAGAAGAACCTCAGTTTTCAGGAAAGAGTGGGTTACTAGCTTCCTAGTTGCAAAAACAGCTTTAAAAAAAAAAGGAAAATGAATCCAATGTCAGAATACAGAATAACAAATATTTATTACTGTGAAAGAAAAAAATCATGATTTTTAAGCCAATGGCAAGACTTTGAGGGCAGTACTTAACAGAATAGGTCATCCTTTGCTGCAGCTTTCCTTCATGGTGAAAGATCCAGGTAAAGAAATATTATTAATAAAATGAGCAGCTTGCCATTGCTGGCCTCCACACAGAAGTTAACATCTGTGGTAATCACTTAGCTTTTTATTTCATTTCTACATGTTAATAAAGAGCTACTATAGTTTCCATTTTATATTTTCAGTGTGTCTGGCTCACCCTCTGGAAACACAGGGCATGCCCGTAAAGAATCCCTGCCTATCAGCTGGAACACAACAGGAAAGGGGAAGGAACTTTCTATAGTTAACATTTTTTTTCAATTACATAAGAGAATGAGATAAAGTTTGAACATTTCTCCCTACATGCTTATATTGGTAAACCAACTAAATTATTCTGATGTGTTGTTCATAGTCATGTTTTTATGGGACATAGCTGCACAAAGACTGTAGCTAAGTTAAGCAACAGGATGCATTTGCATTTTTGTGTTCATATATTTTGGTGAATTTTTTAAAATGGAATTCACTAACATGACCATATGACTATTAGCTAGTGAAAATAGCATGTTGCTGTAGCCCACTGGCTAATGTGCCTTCTGTGTCCCATTCTGCCTGTTCCATAGAGAGTATAGGTCTATTCCATCTTGCAGTCTGGATAGAGCTTCTGTAGATACTCTGGAGAAGCCTGGCTTAATCCCTGCTGATGGCCAGGATGATTGAAATCACACTATAACAACATAAAGATGAATAGTAGGGGTGTGCAAAATGGGCTGTATTCTATTTGGATATGGATTTGGCCCAAATGGGGGGGCAGTGATTTGATTAATTGATTCAGATCACTGTCCCTGATTCGATTTGGCCTAATCCAAATCTGAAGATTCAATGCTGATTTAGAGAATCAGCGATTTGGCCATAGACACAGCTTTAAATGTTTTTTCTACATACCTCAAGGTATCAGGCATGGCTTGTGAATGCTGCGATGCTGGGGCGGATGGAGCATCCCACAGGAGAAGGGGTAGGGGGGCCCTCATACTTGGCAGTAAACCTGGAAGTGGATTGGCGTTAGTTCTGGTCCACTTCTAGGTCTGCTGGGGAGTGCGCTGGGCCACCCCCCTGCACTCCCGGCTTGGTGTTCAGCCACAGGAGGACCTGGGTACCCCCCCAGACCTAGGAGGCACTAGTTACTGAGCTCAGGGGATGTGGGAGCAGGGCCCAGCAACACACTCCCTGGTGGAGTGCTTTCAATCCACTTCCAGGTCTGCTACCAAGTGTGCTCCTGTGAACCGCTCGTGCTCCTGTGGGATGCTCCATCCACCCCACCAGCGCAGCATCCATGAGCCACCTGGTACCCTGAGATATGTAGAAAAAACATTTAAAGCTGTATCTATGTCTGAATCTCCAAATCTTTCTGAATCTCTCTGAATCAATTTGGAGGGTTCTGATTCAATTCGGAGAGATTAAAGGGTCTCCTGATTCGACACAGATTCAGAGATTTGACCACTGAATCAGGCCAAATCTCCACCAAATCAAATCAGGGACAGAAGCTTCTCACAGCCTTAATGAATATTCCAGATAGAGAGAAAATAAGATTTCTTGCCCCCATTAATCCTTAAAGAATATTTTATAATAATAAATGATATTGCAAAGCACACTGCTTTCCACATGCCTAAACTTAAGTCACTTAAGCCAAGGGTTTAAAAAATAGAATCCTAAAATTTGACTTTTGAAAAATCAATCACACTTAGGAATGGAAGAGCCTAACTCTAGACATGCAATAGTTTGAATCTTAGCCAGAAATACAAATGATTTGGTCTAAATAAACTACTGCCTAATTAAGCCTTTGTTTTTCTGTTTACAAATCTTTTCAAAACTGATTCTCATTCTTGGAAATAAAATAACCAATTGTAAGAATTTGCCAAATAGCTTTACAAATAAATTTCAGGCTATTTACAAATTGTGCAGTTGCAATTTCCACTATTCAGCTGTGTCTGCACATGTAGGCATAAGTGCTTGCAGCAGCTCAAATAGTAGCAGCACAAATCTGTGCCAGAGATTTGTGCCTCAGCACACGTGCCTACACTTTGTTGTGGGGCAAATTGTGCCACTTGGGGCAAACTGACCCTAACCCAACTCTTCCTGGATCTGCAGCTAGGAGAAGCTGGAGGCAATATAAAAAGTAGTATAAAAAGTTTCCCTGATGGGCAGCTCAGGGCTACTTGGCTTCAGGAGCTTCTGAGGTCTGGCCAGTTGATATATGAAGACACTAGCCCCCTGTGCCAGCCTGGACCTGGAGTGTCCCCTGAACCCTCTCCCCAATCTAGCAGTGGGGGCTACTGGCTGGCTGTAACCTGCTGCCACCTGCAACAGCATCTGGCCCCTTTGAACTTGCAGCTCCATGTCTGTACACCTGCCAGGGCTGGACAGGTACTGCACAACTGCCCGGGCTGCTCTGGTACAGGCACTGCAGCAATGCTACCTGTACCTCTGGGCCAGCTGCCATTGGGCCATGGCTAAACATTTGGCCTTTGTGCAGCACTGCTGCCACATGTACACCTGCCCTGACATTTGAACATCTATTGCCTGGAAGATGTCCTCATTGTGGTGGCCCACTTTGAACTGTTGAAGCATGTCTTCCTGGCTCCAAATGGCTAGGAGGTCAGCCACCTCACCTGCCCTCCAGCTGGGTCCCCAGTGCCAGCCCTGGGCTGGCTCTTCTGCCTGGTTCCTGCCACTTGCCTCACTAGCAGGAATCCTGGTGTTCCCTGTTTAAAAATTGCAAATCTCTGATAAAAAATTCTAAATTCACTCATTAAAATACCCCAAAATCCATGTTCTTTCACGATTAAAATAAAATGCTACTGTATATATAGAGAGACAGATAAAAGAGAGAGAGGGGGATCAGTCAGGCAATGTTTTATTGGTATATTTACAATTTTAAAGCAATTTGGAAGCCTAACAGTGCCTCTAGCATTTTAATAAGATTAATTCTGAATATCTATATGCTTTGAGCTTTGCTTTTCATTTTTTTTATTACAGAAAAATCAGAGCTCCCCCTGCCCCCTTCACTAACCAAGATGTGGGGACAGCTGCCCCTGCAGGCACAGCTCCCACCAGCAGGTCCCATCCTGTCTGGTGGCTGTGCATGCAGGGTGTGAGCTGTGTGGAGTGGGGGGATGTAGGGTTTGTGGGACGGGGATGGGAAGGGGCATGAGGGGTGCGGGTGGGGTTCTTGGGTGGCTGTGTATGTGGGGTGTGTGAGGGGTATGTGGGTAAGTGTGTGGAGTTATAGGTGTGGCTGTGTGTGGGGATGTGGGATTTTTGGGTGGGTATGAGGGATTGGTGGGAGGTTTGTGGGGAGGTTTTGGGGGGGGCATCACATGCCCATCCACCCACCCCTCTGTGGTACACAGCCCCTGGCACTGGCTGCAACAGCCAGCTGGGCCATTGGGGTGCTCATGGCCCACTGCAGCCACAGCCCTGTGGCAGTGCGATGCTGCCTGAGACCTGGGGGCTGCACATGATGAATGGAGTCAACCTGACCCACTGGTGCATGCCTTCAAACACCTTCAAAATGCTTTGAAAAGGGGGTTTTAGCATGGTCATAGAAATACACTTTGAAAATTAAAATGAATACTCACAAAAGCTACTTTATAGTATTTTACTAGCACTATTGATACCGTATCCTTAACAGAATGCTAGTATCTACTAGCACAGGCATTTAAATGTTATTCAGTGACTAAACTGTGAAAAGATTAAAATAGGATGGTGAGACATGAGGTGAATTTAATCATTATAAAATAATATTAAATAATGACAACCCAACTCTGAAAAGCATTTTATGGTAAGATTCATAGTTCTATAAATTAATCAGTCTCATTGCCCCAGAGATATGAAAAGCTCTAGCAGGTGAAAATTATTTGTAGATGTAAATTAAAATAATTTTATCAAACAGTATCTAAGTTACCAGGTCTTCTTTAGTTGCAGAAGAACAGAACTTCATATATGACACACATATAAACAAAACATAACTGACATATATCAGCTGGATAAAGAAAGAACAAAGACTTAGAGAAAATGAGGTGGAGGAAGCAGTGGATATTACATTTTGTGATTTAGTACTTCAAGGAAAGCAAAAAGAAAGCGGGACTCTTGTCTGATTCATGGTCCTTCTTTAACCTTTTGCATAACATTTTTTCATGGATGTTGGTTACAAAGATAAATTAATTATTAATATTGTTAAACAGATTTAAGAGACTGTTAGTGCCCTATAGTTCTAGTATAGTAAATTTGACTGTGAGATTTCCTGTTTCCTTATGCTCCCAACCAATTCCCCCCACCTTTTACGCTAAATGATAAAGACTGAAATCAACAACACATTTCATTTAATTAAGATGTTGGGAAGTTGGATCACCTCTTGAGATGCACATCTTGTTTTTGTGGGGATCCCCAATGGAGGCAGGAATTTTCCAATAGTATGGCTGCTTCCAGATGAGCATGGATGTTTGGTCCCCTGGGGGCAAGTAGCAGTGGTGCACCTTGCACTGCCACAACTTGTCCTCAAGGAATGCCCATGTCACATGAGCTTTGGCGTGCCGCATTTCACCCCGGGTAGGATAGGTGAGGCTGGCTTTACCTGTGATCCTAGGGGCCTCCCAGGCCTGCAGCCCTGGTGATTCTACTGCATGGAGGATCACCCAGCTCCATTTCTGAGTGGCGCACACTGCCTATGCACGTGCTGCACCACATTTTTTTCCCATGGGTTTCTTTGACCCCTGGATATCCAGGGGCAAAAAAACCCCAGAGAAAAAAATAGTGGAGAAGTGCACACACAGACAGCACACTTCTGCAGCATGGAGAACATCTAAGTGTGCGGTATGTGATACTACAGAAATGTTTGTGGCACCACATACTGCACAGCCTTGCTCGCTTGGACGTGGCCTATGAGCACATCCTTCAGTAGCTACAAAAAATGTAATTCAGGATGCCATGAAAAGTAGCAGAAAAGAAATTTCAAGTCACAATTTTTTGTTGTATGCTTACTTTCAGGGTATTTTTCTGATATTCAGGAATTACTTTTCTTTTGGCATTTTTAGACCCTTTTTTCTAATTAATACACAGACTCACTGAAAGATGCATTCAATTTTGTTTTAATATTTATTAAATATTTATTAATATTTAATGTTTTATAAATTTGGCTAAAATACTAGGGTATTATACTTTGTGACTTCAATTTATATTTGTAACACACAGTATAAAATTAAGTGGTTTCACATATTCCTAGCCTGGAGACATTCTGAGGTATGTCTTGTCCTCATTAGAACAAGCTAAAAAACTTAGGTCTGGACATAGGAAATAACTTACTTTATATTTTTGTGAGCCAGGGATTTCAATTTAAATGTGCATATCTAATCAATCATGTACATATACATCCTAGTACTCCAGCAATTGCCTCACAGTACAAAGCCCTTCACAGATTCTTCCTTTCCAGCCTTTGTGTCAACACTGACTCTCCTTTCACTTCCAAACTGTCAACCATCACCCAGCTATCTTCCTACTATCTCCTTTTCCAGTTTTTTCCTCTAGATCATAAAATTCTAAAGATTTCTCTGTAGCATCTGGCTCATGACCAGAACTCCCCCAGGCAGAAGCATTGAGCAGGGAGACTGGAATTAGCAATTCAATATTGTTTGTAATAAAGAGGTTTCAGCTTGTGCATCTGCCACATGCTAGTCAAATGAGAGACTTGTCTTTTCTTCATCATGAATTAGAGGATTAATGGTTCTGCTAAGGAGAATTCCCCTCCCACATCTTTTAGTACAACACTACTGATATCATGAAAATGCTTTCTCTGCAAGCAGTTAACTCTCCTTTGCTCAGCCTCTGGCTCTTCTGGTTGGTTAACATTCTCTGTTAGGGACTTTCAGGAACTGAGCATGACAGAGACCAAGCAAAAGAGGATTTATGGTACCAAGACTACAAACTGTTTCTCAGCAGCAGCAGGACTGCTAAAGGAAGGTTAATCCTATTACACATTGTTGGCTAAACTTTTAGACATTTAAACCCCAGGCATTTGACCAGAGCCAGCCTTACTGGACTCTCTGTATCAGCATTTAAATGGAAGGCCCCTACAGAAGATCGATGGTCAGGTCTGCCAGTATTATCATTAGTAGTTGAGTTCTTGAAGACTTTCATCCCACTAAGTACTGAATCCAAAACAAAACTCTGTCACTGGACTATAGAAGGGGGAGATGGGATAATATAGCCAAATTGCAAATAGTTATCCATAGTTTTGTAGCATATTCAGTCCTAGCCACAATTCCAAGCTGAATAAAATTCATTGTTCCTATGTATCTCTCATTCTTCATTATCAGCTGGATTCTTCACTTTCTACTCTATACTATTCTACCAAAGTGCTCTATGTTACCAAAAACTGACTACATTTGCTTCATTTCACTGTGTTGATTAGTCCACTTTCACTATGTTGGGCAAGCCCCAGCTGGCCATGACAGCCTGGGTGGAGACTGTCCAGTGCCTGAGTGCCCTCACTTATTCCAGAGTCTTGCCATATTCTGGGGGCTTGTAGCAGGATAGGACCCCTTTCTGTCTAGCCTCAGTGCTCTTGATGCCTAGTTCTTGATGCTTGGGTCCCTGTTCTCTAATCTGATTCCTACTCCTTAGATCCTAGGTCTCTATCTCTTGTCTGCATCCCTGCTTAGCCCCTTGGCTCTTGAACTCCCCAGATCCTGACCCCTCTGCTGAAGACATCCAAAGCTTATGCCTTTAAACCCTGAACCCTAACAACCCATGCCTGAGCTGTGCTCATGACCTATTGATTTAAATCCTTTAGGATGAGAAGTACTGCCCAAATAAAAAATATTGGCATTATCATCATGACTATACTTTTGCAAGATATTGAGGGAAAAGAGCACTTGCCATATGGATTCTAAATTTTTACTCTCATGTTAAACTAAAGAGGAAAAGCAGCAGTAGATGTAGTATTGCAATGAAGATTTTGCTTTGATTGCTTATCTTGTTATTAACTATAATTATTTTCACTGTTTATTTTGTTATTTTTCTTCTTTATATAAGGACCATTAAGGCAATGGTTAATCCTATTATGATTTACTAACCATCAAGATAAAGTTATTTAATCAATTGTTATTATTTGAAACTGATCACCTATTTTAAATCTTTTATTGCTTAGCATAAAATGTATTTGACATTGGTCTTATGATTTTAAATGTATTTGTCTCATAATTTTAGAATTTAAATTTAGTATAGGGAGAATGCTTGTGTAAAGGTTTGTGGTATGTCTGGTGTGTGTAAATATGTCTGGCTTGTATGGAAAGAGGAAAGAGGTAATGAAAGCATGAATGATGGACATATGTGCCAGTGACACAAGAAGACAAGGCTCTTGCAGTAGGTGAAAATAGCCTCTGTGGTTTGATAGTTAAGAACTGCATCGACCTTGAGTCAGCAGTAAAGGATTACCAAACATTAAATCATCCTCCATCCTGATGGCTGAAGACTTCAAGCAATGGCCTCTGAAGATTGGAGACCACAAAGCCAGAAGAACTACCGATCCCAGCTTGCCAACAGGCCAAGAAGGATGGCCTTCGCATCTAACTCAGCAGAATCCATAGGCTCTATGGACAGCTATTACTATAAAAAATAAACACAAAGACAAGGCTTTGGGTCTCTTTCACCTTCAAGAAGGAGTTTTGGGCGCATCCAACAAGACCTGACTCCAATTCTCTTGGCTAGCCTGGCCAGCCACCAGACTAACTTTGAGCAACTTGGTAACACCTTAACCTTTGCAGGACTAACTTCTGTGTGTATGTGTTTGTTTCTTTTGAATGAATGGATGAACGAATGAGTAAATGAGTATGTATGGGAATGAGTGAAGCAAATAACCTTACTGTTCTTTATTCTTTTCATGTTGCATGTTTTATATGTTCCAATAAATATGGCATTGTGCCTTATCCCCTGATATGATTCTGGCTTGTTTTTAATTCACACTGTATACCCTGTGTGCACAACATGGATGCTTACACTAGCCATGATAAAATTGCAAGCCTAGCTGTAGCCAGGAAAAGATTTCCCTCGGTTATTTAATACTGCAAAATTTGATACAATTCTCTTTCTCAATAGGTGTGTCTACACATCACTGTATGGTGACATTGCCATGGCACCGTGCTTTAGTACTTCCAAAAGTACTAAAGCACAGTGTAGTATGGGTGGTTACTGTGCTGTGTGCACAGTGCATGGGTAGATTTCACTGCTACATCATGGTAGTGGTGCACTATGCTGAAGCATGCGCCTCTATGGCGACATAGCTGGCAATCACAAACATTTTAGCATGCCGCGCATCACTGGAGCATGTTGCTACTTCACCATAGGGTGATGTATAGATTCACTCTATTAGTGCTTGGGCCTCAAGCAGTAGAGAAAACAGGAAATGGGATTGGTCCAACTATTAATATTTATGGTCTTTCCATGTGACCTTACTGGCTCACATTTCATTGACATTAAGGCTGGAAGAGACCTCATAAGATCATTGGGGTCCCCCCCAGCCCTAATGTCGATGAAATGTGAGCCAGTAAGGTCACATGGAAAGACCATAAATATTGTCTTTCCGTGTGACCTCCATGTGTTGGATATAAGTGTAGTCCACTTCTTGATTTACACTTTTTATGTCTGTATATTTGTGCATGAGGATTGTTCCCAGAGTTTCAAAGTAGGTTAGCTAAATTCTTGGCTACCATGGTTTAGATAGGGAAGATCCTGCCTTTTGCAAGAAGTAAACCTTCTAGCCCTAGTTTCTTATGATTCTAGCTTCAATCCTTAAACATTCATCTCTCAGCAAAGGTCAGTTAGCTTCCATTATTTAAACTGCAATTATGTGGGTTAAAAGTTATCTGGGTTAAATAGCTAAAACTTGCGGAGAAAAAAAGTGTTTTTCATTACACTAGGATTGCAAATACCTTCCAAGAATCATCATTACACACTTCTTGTAGAAGAACATTAGGGAAAAAATTCTTCTACCAATTTAATAGCAAACAAACTCCAGGGCATTGAAAATAGTATGTGCTGGCCAGGGTTCTTAAACTTTAAACAGATGTTACTCCGTCTCTTCCTTTACTTCTGTAGTTTAGAGACCATTGAAAATGTTCACTACATTCAGTAAATCATGCAGACCCAATGCAAGAAACTGACTGAAATGTCACAACATAATACTTCCAGTCTTTAATTATTTTCTTGTGGACCACCTAGTTGAGGGCACAGACTGCACCTGCAATATGCGTCATACTACTCAAAACATACAAGTAAGATGGCAAGGAAATGCCATATCTCCCTCCAAAATGCACACTTGCCTTTTGGATTACTTTAAACAAAAGTGGACTGGCATGAATAATTTCTGCATATGTTGCTTGCTCATGACGTGGTGATTTTCTTTAAAGAATGGTTCAGTATTACAAATTATTATGGTTTATATCTAAATACCTTGTCTGCTGTTTCAGAAACCATACTGCAATCTATAGATAATTGCATAATACAAGGAGGGAAGTTTGGATGTCACTCTAAATAAACAACTATATGTCCCCAGTCACATTCATATTGTGGGAAGTAACTGGCAGTGCAACTGTAGTGCTGGGTCTCTGAGTTCCACTTGGACTAGGTGGCCAGTGAATTAAACAAGAAACCCCAAAGAGTGCTCTATGAAAACACAAGAGATAGTCTCATGCTTCACACACTTGCCTTGACTTGTGATATTTGATCTTTTTTTTTTTATAGCTCTGCCCTGTAGCTGTAGGCAATTCATTGCAGCCCAGCGTGCCTGAATTCTCAGTCTCTGAAGAAAGGTTAATGATAATACATCTTTTGTGTGATTTGTCTATTATGTGGGCAAGTGTTTGGGACAGATACTGTCTTTTATTAGGTGCTTATACAGTCTTTAAGACATTAAGGGTCCAGTCCTATTTCTCCTATACACACCTATGTATGTGGAACTTATAAAGCCATGTAACAGCAGTGTTTGGCATTTACACTCAGTTTGAAGTCTGTTTCAATCTGTGGTAGACTAAGAACACCATCCAGGTGTACCTGTGAGAAGTGAGATGGTGGAGGCCCCTTCCATGAGTTAGCCCAATAGCCTACTGGTTGGGGCACTGTCCCCAAGAATGTTTGTACCAATTATCAGGCCATGGGATAAGTGTTGTTCCCAAACCCTATTTTTGAGGCTAAGGGTGTGACCCTGCATACATCAAAGGAGAGAAAGTTTCAAAAGGGCAGCAGTTGGTAAAACTGGAGAGGTTTTGCTACATTTGAGTAGTTCTCAGCTTGTTCACACATAGCAATCTAAAAGCTGCTGCCCTTTTAAAACAGTTCCAGATACATATGTCTACCCCCTGAACACATTTAACAGTCACTGGAGAAACAGCTTCTGTCCCACTGGGAGCAGCGGCTAGCTGTGGCTACAACCCAGGCCCCGTCCTTTTGCAGAATACAGCCTATGTCCTTGATGCACCCTTTCTTTGGCTTTTATTTGCCTCTGCTGACCCCACATATTTTTCTTCTTAACTGCACAGTGGAACAGCTTTCAGTAGACAACTAGTAAGTGCCTTGTGCAGCATCTATCCTATAGTCTGGTGGTTAGAGATTATTGATAAAAAGCAGGAGATATAGGCTGGACTCCATCATCCAGTATCAAACAGCTACTTGCTATGGTTTTTCTGCAACTAAAGTTATGGGACTCAGTGATACACATTAAGTGTATGTACTTATGTGACTCTGTTCCACCCAGGAATGTGTGAAGCCTAGTAAGACAGGGCAGGGTGAGCATAGATGCAGAAACTCTAAACTGTGTACAAATGTCAAAAAACCCAGTCTGTATCTTCTGAAGTGCCACCTGGATGAATAAAGGTGAGAGAGGGTTTAGTGCTAAGATGTTAATGTTTATGGAGACCTTCTGCTGTTACTGTAAATGAACTATGCACCACTCAATGAAAGAAGTAACCCATCAGAACTAGGTTTTCCTCACTGAACTTAAAAATATTTGTATTTAGCAAGCTATTTATAAACTCCATGATGAGTTAAGGAGGTGCCATATTGTCTGATCCAAGCACAGCTGTCTCAGCATATTGTCCCCTCTGAAATTTAATTATTCTGTATGCAGGGCAAGGTATCAGCATGATAAAAAGGCAACAATTTGCTCAGATGTTCAAATTGCAAAGGGGGATAGATCAAAATTTTGCAGCCCAGTGATTTTTTTTTTGGTGGAAAATAAGGCCTGAATTTGTCCTTACGTAATGACTCTGATGTTATCTAGAAAAGCAGTCTGAAATTGTGAGTTTTAAACACTGCATTATGTTCATTGCTATTCAGTTCACTAGTTAATATAATCAAAAGACTTTCTGCATGTGTTCTACCTATGTCAGACTGCTGCCTTATTTTTGTACTACTGCAGAATTTTGTAGTGCAAAAATAATTGATTTTGCATCAGTATTTAAGGTAGGTGTCACTTCTGGGAGGAAGAGGACCAATATCTCCCAATACACACAGATAACCCTTTTGGTTTCTGAAGTTACTGAGTTCAGGAATGAACAACTCAGGAAAGAAATACATAGGCAACCAGAAAGCTCTTGGCAAGTTCAGCTCCAGCTTCACAGTATGTGTTTCATATTAAAAAGCAATATACAGCACATACATAAAGTGCACATAAGAGTTCATTTGAGGAAAGAAGTATACAGAGCACTCAGACTGAACTGTCAATCTTTTATAAAAGTGTGCTTGTCTCTTAAAATGTTCAATCTATATTTCCTATCTTTTAGCACAGGGCTTGAAATTTGAGAGTACATAGTTTAATCTTTGCGGTTCACTTTGAAAAGCATATGCAAATTGTAATGCACAAATCTATTGCATATTAGTGATAGATTGCAGCACTTTTCAGCTTTCTGTTATAGAAAGTACAGGAGTTAAATTAGGGTGCAGGGTCACTTATTGCAGGTGGAAAACCATTTAGTTTTTTAATATGCTGGTATTTTACTACTGAAAAACTTTATCTGAATTCCTTAGAAGGTAGGCACCCTTAGGCTATTGGTAAAGCAGCATTTAAAATCAATGTCTGTCTGTCATCTCTAAGAGGAATATCTTTTCTTGATCTGTGCCCTCAGTTAAAGCTTGTATTACAATAAAACAAAAAAAAATGACATGCCTAAGGTGTCTTTTAAAAACTCATGTTATGGAATAAAGCATAAATGATATGCTAATTCCAATAGAACTGTGAACATTTTTATTAGTACAGATCTTTAATCCTAAATTGCAGCTCTTGATCTGTTCTGGTAAGCTAGACTGCTACCCTTCAGGTTCATTAAAGATGAAATGTCACCAGCGTAAAAGATTGTATGGGGCAGAAATGGGGTCAGATCAAAGTACTAAAAATGCCATGCTTACAAATGTGCATTGTAAGAGATGCAAACAACTGTAACACATGAAAACAATGGTCCAAATACATTTTGTACCTAATCTGCTGAAGGGAAAATTGCGGACAGCTATGAACATGGCCCCTGTGTTAGAATTCACCCAAATGGTGGGCAAGCAGTGCTGCTGTCATATTTGCCTTTCCTGGGGGCTTCTGCAACCTCATGATGACTTTAAAATCTTTCAAGTTTTCTACATCAGTCTTTCTGGAAGCCTGGGAATACACATCAGCCAGCTCTTATGACAACCATATCATTTCCTTTCTGTGAAGGAGACTGAGACGTAGAAAAACATTTCAGACAGCAAACAGCTTTCTTCAGATGCTCAATTAATTTACTGGGTACAAAAGGTTCTACTGAAGTGGTTATTTTCAACTTAGCAGCAACAGCAAGCACACTATACAATAAAGAATTATCTTGACCTCAGAAGACCTTACATCTCTAAAATCTATAGCACAAAATTCACTTCAATTCCTTATATACTCTAATACTAATAGCGCTTGCTCTCATTGCTTTAAGTGGAGACAAAGAAAAACTACATTGGGGATTGTTTTCCTTCTTTCTCATATAATTGCAAGCAAGGGACACTAATGGCAAGTAGCACAGACCTACATAATCTCAAATAATTCGACATAGTCCATGGCTCAAGGTTGATTCTATATACATTCTATCTGCAAAACAGTGTTGTGATAAATTTTATTTTATTATGCAAATGACTGCCAAATATTGAAAATAATAATAGCTCATAAGCACATGAAAATAGTTTTAAGACAGTCACTTTTTGTCATATCATTATCTAACATTTTGCTGTTGTTTTAAATTGAATTTCTTGGTAAAATGATAATTCTGTTACTAGTAACTGTTATGTTGTGCCTAAATATAATGTCCTGGACTCTGTTTCAGCAAGTAACTTAAAAATATGGCTATTTCCCATTGATTCCTATGGGAATGGACCATCTGATTTATCCCAGGGGTATAAATGTACTGCCCAGGGGCTGTATTCAGGGCTTCTTGTTGGCTAAACCATCCACCTCTGCAGCCTGGATTCAGTCCAGGGGGCTTGTTGCAGTGGCTGCCAGAAACTCTATGGTGGTGGTGTTAATCCCTGATGTTTTGGCACAACTCTGAAACCAGGTATATTGATACTGCTCACCCTCCCACACTACCTGATACTGAAATTGGGAGTTTCAGTCACCCCTGGTGACTAAGATAGGTAGGGACGGGGGGCAGAAACGCTAACTCCCTGTGTCCTGGAGCTGTGGAAAAGAGCAGTCCGGGCAGCTAAAGGAGGTAATGTCACTACTTGTGATTCATCCAGCTGATGAGAAGCAATTTAGTCTGGATCTGGTCTAAGTTTGACACCCTGGATTTAGCTCAATAGTTTACTTGTTAAGGCATTCACCAAGAGGGGACTTGATTCTTCATCTCTTACTTCAATTTTTACAGAAATGGACTACCAAAATGAGTGTAATTTTAAAAGCTTTGCAGAATCAAGGTCCCTGCCTTTTTTGAGGGATACTAAGCATGCATTACTCCCATTAATGAAGGTATTTAAATGAGAACTGAGCCTTTTGACATTCTGGTCCCCAGTTCAGGTAATTAATTTTTTTGAAAATATGACTCATTTTCTTCACTGAGATGTGTGAAAATCAGTTCACCACTGAGTTACTTTGGCATGGATTTATCTATCTTCGGATACACCCAAGTTAAAAACTGTTGGCCACTAACAGGAGGCACTAATACATTACTGTTACATTGGTTTAGTTACAGAACTACTTTAGATGATTACCATTTAGTCCAGTATTCTGTTCATTCTTCTTCAGGGTGAGCACAAATATAAATACCTACCTCAAATATAAATAAATGGCACAATATGAAGAAAGGGAAGCAAATCAAATATAAAGTGAATATTCATCCCATCCCTACAAACAAACCATATTTCTTTCTTAAACTGTTGTCAACCAAGATATCAAGAGGAAATAAGAGACTATGGATTTCATACAAAACAGCTAAGAAAAAAGTTCCAGTTCCTTTCTTCCTAGCCATTATTGGTCAGCCAGTTTGAAATGTCAAAGAATGCAAGATAAGGCAGTACTGACTCTGGCTATAGAAGGAAGGTAAGAGCATTGTAAAATGAGATTGGAAAGGGCTTCCTGGGGCAATCAAGTGCATTCTCCTATATTCACAGGCAATCGTTACCCAAAGAAACATCTATCGGGTTTATTTACACCTATCATATTTCTTTCTTTTTCATTAAAGCATGGATACCATCCTCCCTGCTCTCTGAAGAACCATTAACCCGTCACGGATATTGATGGCAGTTTATCATCCACTAGACCTGATCTTAAATTCTTGCCATAGACAAGGGCAGCATCTGAACCAGGCCTCACAACAAAACAACATCCAGACTTCTAGATGAGTAAATTGCAAGCCCATGTTTGTGTTAATGCATATGCTGGTCTGATATATTTATGACTGCTTCAACCAAGCTCAGTAATTCACACTCAAAATTACCAAAGCACTCTCTTCTGACTTTGGTGGAGCATTGTAAAATGCCATCTCATACAGGAATAAATCAGCAGGAATATTAGAGATAACTTTTGGCCTTTAAGCTTGGCCCTAGGACAGGTTACCAGTTTTGCTCATTAGTTTTTAGTATATATTTTCCTCCTGCCTTCAGTGCAATTAAACTTCCTTGCATCTGATTAAACATAAACAAGATCTTGCTTCATTTTCAGACTTAGTCTCATTAATTTGTCATCAACAGAAACCATAACATCCCCAAATATAAAAATTCCTTAAACTTACACTGTAGCCCGTTATTAGCTTTTGAAAAGTCTTTTCAGGTGACACCCACTGAGGGTCAAAGGATAGCTAAGTCAGTCTCCAGCTAATCTGTATTGTTATTTGCTTGACAGTGTTGTCCTGATAAAAGACTGAACACAAAGCTCAATTATGCTAAGTGCTGTAGAAAGTCATAATAAGAGACACCCCCAAGTACAGTGGAGGTTAATGAAAATGGTTAGGAGGTTGGGGTACATGATTTACGAAGCGAGGCTGAGAGAATTGGGCTTATGTAGTCTGGAGAAAAGAAGATCGAGGAAGGATTTAATAGAAGCCTTCACCTACCTGAAGAGGCTCCAAAGACGCTGGAGCTAGACTGTTCTCAGTGCTGATAGATGCAGAGCACAGAGAAATGGTATCAAGTTGCAGCAAGATTGGATATTACAAAAAACATTCTCACTAGGAGGATGGTGAAGCACTGGAACAGGTTACCTAGAGAGCTTGTGGAATCTCTATCCACATAGATTTTTAAGGTCTGAATTGACAAAGCCCTGGCTGGAATGACCTAGTTGGGGCAGGAGGACTAGATGACCTCCCGAGGTCCCTTCCAACCCTAATTTTCTATGATTCTGTGATTCTATCTATATACATCTCTAATTTGCTTAGTCTGTAACAGGGGTCTCAAGCTCATATAGCCCTCACAGTCATGATGAGGGTCTCTGCACTGGCCTGTGGGCTGGATTGGGAATGATGCACTGGAGGCAGTGTGTAGGGCTGCGTGGAAGGGCCCCGCATACAACATGCACCCTTGCTAAAGTCAAGGCATATCACATCCACTGCTTTCCCTGCATCCACAGAGCCAGTTATCTCATGACAGAAGGCAATCAGGTTGGTGAGGCATGACTTACCCTTGGTGAATCCATGCTGACTGTTCCTAATCACCTTCTTCTTCTCCAGGTGCTTAGAAATGGATTATTTTAGGACCTGCTCCATGATTTTTCTGGGGACTGAGGTGAGGCTGCCTGGTTTGTAGTTCCATGGGTCTTCCTTCTTCCCTTTCTTAAAGATGGGAACTATATTTACCCTTTTACAATCATCTGGGACCTCCCCCAGTTGCTATGTGTTTTCAAAGATAATGGCTAGCGGCTCTGCAATCATATCAGGCAACTCCCTTGGTACTCTCAGATCCACCGCATCTGGCCCCATGGACTTGCATATGTCCAGCTTTTCTCAATAGTCCCTAACCTGTTCTTTTACCACTGAGGGAGGCTAACCTACTCCCCAAACTGTGCTGCCAGGTAAATAAGGCATTGAGTACATCAGCCTTTTCCTCATCATCATCAGTCACTAGGTTGCCTGTCCCATTCACACTTTCCACAACCTTTGTCTTGCTGCTACCATAATTGTGGGGCATATCAGACAAGTGCACAATGCCTGTTGTGGCACCTCAAATTTGAGACTCTGTAAGAGGCACACTAGGACCAAAAAAAAGGTTCCCCGCACTGCATATTTGCGGTGTGGGCTCTAAATTTGATACCTGGAAATCCTGGTATTTAAAAAAAGAAAACACACACACACACAAGAAAAAAGCAGGTAGGGGGAACTGTTTGGGGGTGGAGGGTGTGTGGCTTCTGTTTGCGGTGCTAGAAGTCCCCAGGTAACAGCAGGAGCTGGCCCGGTTCTATCTGAGGGCTCACAGGCCGGGCTGGGCCAGTGCCACGTGCAGCCGCTGGTCTGAGGCGGCCCCGCACTGCCAGGGGTCTCTGCCAGAAGTGGGCATTAGTGCCCAGACGGCCACTGCTGCTGCTGCTGGTGGGAGCAACAGAACCTGCTGGTGGGAGCCACAGCTGCAGGGGCAACTGCTACACTGCAGCCTTGCCCCATGCTTATACTGGTGCTGGGACATGGGGCCCTGGCCTGTAGGGGCTCCGGGTCCCATGAACCACTTGTGGGGTGTGATGCACTGGGGGAGGGGTAGAAGTGGCAGCTGGGGGGGGGGGGTGGTGGGCTAAGGGAAGGGGAATTCTGGGGGAACATTTTGGGTAGGAGAGGCTGCCAAAATTAGGCTTAGACCCCCCCGATCCCCTAAAACAGCTTGTGCAGAGGGACACCAGCCTGGAAGGGAAGAGGGTGCTCAGCCCAGTCCCTGAGCCCTAGTTGAGAGCTTCTCAGGAACAGCAGGGGGATTGCTGGGGCCTTGACACAACCTCAGGGACCAGAACAGCAAGGGCTGGCACTGCTCAGAGACACAAAGCAGTGGGTGATACAACTGCAGCTGGACTTATGTCCTGGTGATGGGACAGAGCTGCTGCCAGGAGGGAGCTAGTGGGGGGCAATCAGGGGCTGTGAGTCAGTAGTGAGGGGCACTGGTGGGGCTGTGGGTTGGGAGTGAGGGGCAAGGGCAGGGCACTGGCATATCAGTGCTGTTCAGCTCCCCACATCCTAGTGAGCAAAAGGGCAGGGGCAGCTCTGATTTTTATATGATAAAAAAACCCAAAAGCAAACACCAAAGTGTATTGCTATTTAGAATTTGATTCACTATGATGATAGTGGCACTGGGAGGCTTCCAAATTGCTTTACATTTGTAAATATAAAACATTGCTGAACTTATTTCTCTATATATAGTGGCGTTTCATTTTAATCATGGAAGAACAGGGATTTGGGGGATTTTGCTGAGACAATTTGGTTTTTTTAACAGAGAATTTGCGAATTTTAAACAGGGAACACCAGGATCCCTACTGGTGAGGCAAGTGGCAGGACCTCGGCAGAGAAGCCTGCCCAGGGCCAGCACTGGGGACCCAGCTGGAGGGCAAATGAGGCTGACCTCCTGGCCCTTTGGAGCCAGGAGGACACACATCAACAGTTCAAAGCAGGCCACCTCAAGGAGCACATCTTGTGGGCAGTAGCTGCCCAGATGGTAAAGCGGGGACACCAGAAGACATGACAGCAGAGTTACCTGAAGTCCAGCTGTGCATCCACGGCCCACTGGCAGATGGCCCAGAGGTGCAGGCAACTCTGCTGCTGTGCCAGTACCAAAGCCCAGGCAGCTGTGTGGTCTGCATCTGGGTCTGGCAGGTATGCAGCCATGGGGCTGCAGGTCAAAGGGAACAGATGCTGTCTCAGGTGGCAGCAGGGCATAGCCAGACAGCAGCCCCCACTGCCAAACTGCTGCAGTGGGTAGAGTGTGCAGGGGCCACTCTAGGTTAGGGCTGCTTCAGCAGTCCAGCTGGCACAAGGGGCTAGTGTCCCCAGATACCGACTGGCCAGGCTTCAGAAGCTCCTGAGGGCAGGTAGCTCTGAGCTGCTCACCAGGGCAGCTTTTTATACTGCTGGGGTAATCCAGATGCTGGCCGCAGGCTCTAGCTCCCTCTGGCTGAAGCTCCAGGAAGAGCTGGGCAGAGTCAGTGTGCCTTAAATGGCACAATTTGCCCCACATCAAAGTGCATGTTCAGGCATGTGTGCTGAGGCACAAATTTATGCCACTGTTATTTGAGCTGCTGCAAGTATATTACCCTGCATGTATAGATGTGCCCTTAAAAACCGTTTTTGTTACCCGTCATGTCCCTTGCTAGCTGCAACTCCAATTTTGCTTTGGCCTTCCTGACTTAATCCTCTCACGCAAGATTCTTATACTATTCACAAGTTGTTGTATGCTTCCTTTTTGTGTTTAAGTTCACTGAAGAGTTCTCTGCTAAGCCAGGTTGGTTGCTTGCCATATATGCTATTCTTCCTGCACATTGGGAGGGTTTGTTCCTGAGCCTTAAGTAAGGTTTCTTTAAAATACAACATGTTCCTGGACTCCTTTCCCCCTCAGACTGACCTCCCAGGGGATCCTGCCCTGCCAGTTCCCTAAGGGAGTCAAAGTCTGCTTTTCTGAAATTCAGGGTTCATACTCTGCTGCTCTCCCTTCTTCCTTTGTCAGATATATGTGTGTGAATAACACACACACACAGAGAGGTTAAGTCACTTAGACAAATCTGATCTTGGAACTAAATGATTATCTTTGAAGACTCAGGATAGCACCTTAGGATAGGTTTACATTGAAGCTGAAGATTGCTCATTTAAGCTGCTGAGAAAATAAGCTTTGCCCACCTGCTCTAACCCCATGTGCCCCAACCCCAGAAATGAGGTGTTTATGGCACACTGGAAACAACATAAACACATAAGAAAACAAGATCCTGAGCATGGTTCATCACCAATTCATTTATGGGGTTGAGAAATGGTAAATGGGAGCAGGCTTCTCAGCCTTGAAGCTAAGATCAAGTCTGTGTGAGTGGGGAGGGGGGGGTTTCCACAGGTGGAAATACTTGGACATAGCTAAAAACACTTAGTAGTTGTTTAAGTATACATCTGAAAATAAAATGTTTTCCCCAGTTTGATCAATGTGTACTCCAAGTGAAACTAAAAGAATCTATGAAAAAGGTGTTTTTTACAAACCTCATACTGGAAGATGCAGTCATTTAATGTTTTTCCATGATGTTTATAAAATACATTATAACGTAACTCCCACCACAGTGCAGTAAAATGAGGGGTATTTGGAATAGAGATGTCAGCCACTGAGCACCCCCTCTCCCCCCACACACTCCACTACTCCTTTGACACTAGAGGAGAAGCAGAGGCACAGACAGCCAGCCCAGATACCCAGCTGGAGTCCTTGGAGACAGGGCCCTCCTCCAGGCCTGCTGCCCCACTGCTATCCAGCCATGTTGTTAGTGAAAGCAGTTAAGTGGCAGAGATTGCAGGCCACAGCCAGTGCCACTGCCTCGCACAAGGGGAGCCCCAAGCAAGAAGTCCCCTGCCTCTTGCAGAACAGCAATGGGAATGGGGAAAAATCTGAGGATTGCACCAGGGTGTTGCCCAGGCTGATGGAGGACATACTCAATGGCCTTGACACCAGGCCTCACTCCCACCAGAGGCCTGGTCCAACTCCACCTCCCCCACACTGTGCAGTCCAGGGCCTAGGGTCTGAGCTCTCCCAGCCAAGCCAGCCTTCTGTCACCAAGACTAGTGAGTCCTACATAGGGTGTTGGGAACTGAGAGCCTCTCCCTGCCACCCCCCTTCCCCCTTCCTTCTCCCCTGATCTGCTCCTCCTCAGGCCCTGCCTACACCCCAAGCACATTCTCGTCACCTCCCTCCTGTCCCAACCCCCACTAGTAAGTTGTGCTGGGGCCTACTTCCCAGCAGGGTCAGGACAACCTTCCCACCTTGCCAGAAGTCCCTGCTGGATAGAATTGACCCTGACTATAAGGTCAGGGGGGAGGTGTAGTCTTCACCAGGATCACAAGCCCATAGGACCCCTGGTCCACACCCACTGCAGCGACTGCCTGAGGGCCAGGGCCTCTTTGAATGCCAATCTTTTCTGGTAGAAGGAGAATCTGGTTGCTGCAGGCTGGGCTAGTTGTGATGTTTGTTCCTGAGAGGACCCCTCCAGGCAGGGCCCTGTGGAGGCCATGGGCAGCAGGCAACCCAGACACAGAGTGGGAGGAGATGGCCAGACCTCAGGATGACAATGGTTTGGGGGCCATCTGCCTGGCCATGCACCTAAGAGTGAAGCTACTCCCTGGGAACCCTCTCTGAGGCCTGTTCTTGCCCAATGGCATGTATTGGCTCTGAATTTAGGATCCAGAGGCCTTCTTCTGGGGCCAGAACCCACCCTCAAACTGACCGTGACCTTTCCATTCAATAACAGGCAAGATTATTGATACACAGCGATAACAGAAAAGAAATGATACAAACAATCAAATAATTCTATACATCTGCCAAATCCTAGGGCTGTTATCAGAAATCATAGAAATTAAGGGTTGGAAGGGACCTCAAGTCAGAGTACATCTGGCCAGGATGGAGACTTCACTCTGAGGTTGTCTCTTAGATGTCAGATGTCAGCATGTCAGCAGTCTGGAGGTGGGATGCTAAGGCCCACACCTGCCTCCAGTGATGTGGATAAGATGGGCTGGTCATGTCCATGGTGGCCTTGGGGACCCTCTCTGGGGGACAGGGATGGGGATGGGGATGGGGTCCCCTCTTGGATCAATGGAAGGGGAGGGAAGGGGGACCCTTTGTAACTCTTAAGTCTTTGCTTTTGTATTCTCCTTCCCTCCTGATAACTCTTGATTTGTGGTTATCTCTGGTTGTTTCTCTGTGGTCACATGTCCATATAGCCTTCTGCCTTCTGGGTCTCCCCCTAATTTAGTCTGTTCCCACAAAACTAGGACTCAGCCCCCCACCCCCCCACTGGGCCTTGTTAGCTGGTGCCACTTGTGTTATGGGCAGTATGGTACATACTCCCTTGATGGCCAGACTTTTTTAGACAATTTGTATATCCATCAGCCTCATCATGTTACATAGCCTGTCTGCTTTGAAGGCTGAGAAACTGTATGACTCAGGCCTCTTAGAAATTAATTAACCCCTGCTGCCCATCTTAAACCTTTCTAATGCATATATCTATACCTATAAGCCAATTCCCAAAAAGCAAAACTTTAAATACCACTTCTAAGCCAACACCATGTTGCTATAGTTGAAGATGGCCCTCCATTTGCTCTCTCTCCAGATAACCCATCTACAAGAGGTCACTGCCTGCACCAAGGAGCCATCCGCTGAGCCTCACAGACACCGGGGTAATCTGGATCCACCACCTGTGGTGGAAGCCACATGTCTGGTGAGAGAGCTGGCAGCAGGAGATGCTCCATATGGAGTGGGTGGGACTTCTGCAACCACGTCCTACAGGAGCTCCATCACTTTCACCATGACCAGGCCATGGCCATGAAGGAGGTGTAGGCCAGAAAGGTGGCCCTGGAGCACTTGGTCACCTGGACTGAGGGGAAGAAGCAACTGGTTTTGGAGAGCTTGGAGGAGATAAACCATCTCTGGGTCTGCGTTGATGTGGCCATAGTGCATTGATTCAGGGTCTCTGAGCAGCTCATGGCTGCTATCCTCACCCCAACCATTCCTGCTATTGTGCCCCAGGCTGCGCCAGCCCCACCATAGCTATCTGCCCCCCCAGACATCCTGCACCCCTGGCACCAGGGGCAGGGCCCAGCTGCGAGCATATTGGCTGGATGATATCACAGCTGGCACTCCAGCAGGCCCTGCAGGCCCCAGAGGCCCACTGTGGCCATTATGGGTCATGGAACCTGCTCTCTACAGGTTGACCAACCTGTGGCAGATGTCCCTGAGGAGGAATGCCCACCCCCCTCTTCAGAGCAGCTGGGCCCTGCACCACATTGCCATGGCCCCTGCATACTGGGAGGTAGGACCCAGGCCTGAGGCCTGGGTCAGGACTTCAGGGCCACCAACCCATGAGTCCCTTCTTACTGTTCCTCCTTCCCCTGATTCCCTCCTACCCCTTAGAACCCTCTCTCATTCCTCTGGGACACATCTACACAGTTCTCATTGCTTTCTGGATTGCGGTGGGTTTGTTGATGGCAGGGCTTGGGCTAATGGTGTTTGGGTGGTGGAGGGTATCACATGGGATACTGTGAGCATGATGCACTGCTGGTTTTCAAGAAGTTTTGGGGAAAGGAAAGAGAAACGGGGAGAAATGCAGGGTTTTTCATCTGGGTTGGAAGAACCTTCACCATAACTGTACAAGAGGTGGTGGTCCACTGGCTGGCACAGCATCTGAATGGAATCTGGGGGTCACAATAGACCAGAAGATGAACATGATCCAACAGTGCGATGAGGTTTCCAGAAAGGCAAATAGAACTCTGGTGTACATCAGCCAATGTGTGGCCAACAGATCCAGGGAGTGCTTCTCCCTCTCTATTTGGTGTTGGTGAAGCCACAGCTGGAGTACTGTGTCTAGTTCTGGGCACCACACTTCAAGAAGGATGTGGATAAGCTTCAGAAGGTACAAAGAAGGGCCACCCACATAGTTAGAGGCATGGAGGTTAGGCTCTATGAGGAAAGGCTCCAGGAAATGGGCCTGTTCAGTCTGAGTAAGAGAAGGCTGAGATGTGACTGGATAGCCACCTACAAGTACATCAGGGATGAGCATCAAGATCTAAGAGAGCAACTCTTTAGGAAGGCACCTCAAGGGAGGATGAGGACCAGTAAGTGTAAGCTAATAGAATGCAAGTTCAGGCTAATAGAAGGTAAATTCATAAGAAAAAACTTTTTATCTGAAAGGGTCACCAGAATCTGGAACACACTCCCAGCTGATGTGGTGCAGTCACCATCCTTTGAGGCATGGGCGACTGGCACCACCTTAAGTCACGGAAGGACGGGAGGGTTCCCCCCGCGGCCAATCTCACTGACCGGAGGGGAGTTTTCCCGCCCACAGCTGATTGCAGCTGTGGTGCTCCTGGAAGCGGCTGCAGCACTCCCTGGCTGGTGTTCACAGGGGTGAACACTCCCACCTGCCCCCCCGCCCATCACCTAAGCAAGGAGGGTGGCCTATCACGGGGTGCACCAGTGCTCTCAGGGGGTGCACATGCACCCCCATGCACCCCTTATGCATCACTACTGCTTGGAGGTATTCAAAATGACACTGGACAAGCACCTTGTTGAGCTCGTCTTAGCCCAATAATTTCCTGCTCATGGCAGGGGACCAGACTTGATGATCTTGCAGGTCCTATGATTCTGTGATTCTATGAAATAAAGTTTCCCTTGTTTTCAACAAGGCCACACTAGCTGTGCAGTTGTGATGCTGGCGGTAGGTGGGGATGGAGGCCCCTGGGCAGGTGGCCTGGTGCTCGTAGTGAGCAACCTGCTGCCGTACTCAGGGAGGTGGCCCAACACGCGGGTGGTGATGATGTCACTCACTCTGTTTCCTGAGTGCTTCTGCCAGAGGGGGTGATCCTCACCTGTGACACTGTTCCTGGCTCAGTAGCTTTACTGAAGCTTCTGTTGGATGTGCTGTGATACCTGGCAAGAATCCTCCATCAACTGAGGGTCAAAGACCTATCCCCGGGACTCACACATATTATGCAGAATACACTTCAGTGATGATGTGGGGTATGTCTTGTGGTGCTGCAAGGCTCCACCAGCACTCCTTCAGCTGGGCAAATGCCTGCTTGACAGTGCATCAACAGCAGGTGAGGGCACTCAGAAGGGGTGGATTAGCCAGGGAATGAGTAAGTATGCATCATCCACCACAATCACTGGTGGGAGGGCAATAACCCAGATGATCAGGTCCTGGGGTAAAAGTTGGTGCCTCCATCAGTCCTGGGAGTGGTAAGTGGCACAACAGACAGGTGTCATGGGTGCTCAGCCCACCCAGTGTAAATGTGGGTGAAGCAGTTGTGATGGTCTATGACCACTTCAGGCACCACTGAGTGAGCACCATGGTGGTTGGTGTTCTTCTGCCTTCCCCCAGGGGGGCAGAGGATGGGGATATGGGTCCCATTAAGCACCTCAACACAGTTGGGGAATCTAAGGGCCCCAAGCCCCACCACAAACTGCCAGGATGGTTGGCCAGGATGTTGTGGATGGCCCCACAAACATGCAGACTGGCCTGGCCAGAAGTGGACTTCTTCACTTCAAAGGGGCGAGCCACATACCTGAGGCTAGCAGGCGTGGCCAGCTTCAGGATGGCTCTGGCCACACGCTTCTCCAGGATGAAAACCAGGCACCTCATGCTGTCTTGATGCTCGATGTTTGTGTGCAACTGGGCCACCAGGTGCATGAATGTGCTCCTCAACATCCCAAAGGTCCGTATCCAGCATCTGTCATCCCAGATGGAGAGGACTATGTACTCCCACCAGTGTTTACTGGTAGCCCTGGCCCAGTAAACAGGATCTGCATTGTTGTCCTCTCCCTGCCAGTCAGGTCTGGACTGGCAGAAGTGGGGCAGAGGGCAGCAGCAGGGGCCAGCAGGAGGGGCATGGTCTTCCCCATCAGGGCCACTTGGTACTCACAGCCCTGAGCCAGGTGGCAGACTCTGGCCCCAGGTGGGGCTGCCTGGATGCAGTGGTATTATTATTTAGCTCTTCTGCAATCAGTGAGTCTCCATTGTGCTCACCTGTAAATATAATATTCACATTGTCACATTTTCCTTTGTTAAATCCCCCCTTTTGGACACTTTTTCATTAATTCCTGTTTGTATGTTTTGTTAATATCCCTTTATTTCTATAAGCATTGATAATTATATGTTAAACTTCTCATCTTGTCAAAATATTTTAATTAGTTTTACCTTCCAGGTTGGAACAGCTGCTACCCATCCACCAGAGGGTAAAGCAACCTCTTTTTGAAGCTGATCACGTACTTATGCTTTTCCTCATCCATCTCGTACTATCTGAAATCATCTCTAATACTTAGCCCAAAGGCTGTGTAGGATCATATCATCAGCATCCTAACTCGATACTTTGCAATAAAGCCAGTGTTTCTGGATGAAAGAGAAAAATCTATGTTTCAGACATTACACATCAATCTGAAATACAGTTACCATGTACCTCTATTGGCTAGTAAGCAAAACTAACATTTACTATAATTTCCAGACAGGTTATTTTGTCGCCCATGAATTGCATCCTTCTTGGGGAGCAGTCTATGATTTCCAGTAGATAATCGGTCCATAGTCTGAATGCTCACACGCAAAACAATATAGTAAACAGCTCAATAACTCTTGTGTAAGGCTGCAGTTTTGGGGCTAGATGGTTCAAGAAACTGGGAACAAGAAAACAACATCTTAACTACTTGGTCAACAACCCAAAACCAGTCCAGCTCAGTCCTGAGGAAAAGTCATTTGAAAGTTATTTGTGGGCATGTGGAGAACAGATATGACTGGCTAGAACAGCTGCTATCCATCTCCTCCTCTTCATTCTCATTTTGTGATTCCAGTATAGCCTCATCTACATGATTTCAGTGAACGTGGTGCTGAGCCATAACTCTTTTGTCTTTATCTATACTTTACTGATTTTTCAATATTCAGTCACTATGTAAATGTGCTCACTTTAAATATATCTATAAATTCTAGGCTCCTGTACTCTCCAAGAAATTACATGCAAAAAGAAAAGAAAACAACCCTCAATTATCGAAAACTATCTTCTAAAATTCCAGTTAATTCCACTATACCCTCAGACACAGTCCATTACAAATTTTGTAGTGATTGGAAGTACCAAAACCAAGAGTGACACATTGAATGACTGGTGAGACTGAATTACTAAATTAATTATAAATAAATAAATAAATAAATAAATAATCTGGTCAAACAGCTTCTCATGGGAAGATAATGTGATTTCAAATGTGTACTTGTTTCCACCCACACGGAAAACACTGCAAGATTAACTTTCTTTCCCAGATTAGAGAAGAATAGATCATGCATTGTTTTGATTCTTAATCTGTATTATATGATCAGGATTTTAGGACATTTTTTTTGTTATGAAGACTACTAAGTCTTCATGACTGTAGCCTTCTTCCAGTCCAAAGGAGGTCTGTTCATATTCTGGAAGATTAAAATTCAGTGTCTGATATACTATTTCCCTACAATCTTTGGTTTGTCCCATTTTATCATAGGTTCTTCAGGGTAGGGAATGTCAGTTTTAGGCTTTCCACACTGTGAAAGAATACATAGGACTTTCTACGAGCCCAAGATCTCAGTGGAATTCCTAAGGTATTATCACTGATGTATAATAATTCACAATAAATATTCTGTTCTGTAACAAAATGAATTCTATGCTAAAAAATACTCAGCTGCCACAGGAGACAGGATGCTTGGATCCAAAAACACCCCCACGTTTCACAACAGTTCATGAGATTGCCAGCTACTCACTGTTAAGCTCAACAAGAGCAATCAAGGCTTTCTATCAATCAAGTAAAAATAGCTGTAAACAATGGAGGCAATCAATCATCCCAGGCACAAAGTCATAAGGCCAGGACAGAGGAAAAGCAGGTAGAGTATTGGGGTTTGCATTGTTGAAAATGAAGATGCTAAGATACTGGTTTTGGGCTGTATGTGATCTTTCATTCAAGGAAACAAAACTTTGTTAACCTATTTTGTGAATAAATAAGATGTCACTAGTAAAATACTTGACTTGTATTATCACCTTCTCATCCCAAGAGAAACAGCTCTGCAAGGATTTGAATTTTAGCTAATTTCTCACGCCAAAGAGACAATATTATTATTAAAATTTTGGTTAAAAATCCAAATCTTACTTCCCAGCGCATATTAAATGTTAGGTATAAGATCTGGAACATAGACACATCATGGAGGTGGGGAAAAACACAGCTGTAGCCAATACAGAAAGCTTTTCCAATGGAAAAAGAACACAGGAATAGAAGATGATACCTGGTCTATGTGCAACATTAACACTATAGTAGCAAAACTAACTTCAGGGGCCTCTGACAACTAAGGCTGCATTAACACCTACTTTCTAGATCCCCTAGTTCTTGGAAGAGTAAGGTGAAAAATTTAGAAAAAGAAATCAGTTTGTTAAATCAGCAGCCCATGCTTAATTCATTTGAAAATGAGGCCTGGTTTCTATGAACATTTTCACCAAATCAGCTAAAGATATTTTTAAAAGCAAATATTTAAATACAGTGAAAAAATATTCATGGGGACTTTTCATTTGATGTGCTTTATATCATTTAGATCAAGTTGATTCCTTGTATCTTTTAAACTAGATTGATATAAGACAGAGTGAAAGTGTGTCCATGTACATAGGAGTTTGCATCATCTTAACTAAATCAGTGACAAAAGATGTTAGGGTGCTGCTACAGGTTACCTTTCAAACATTCTTCGTCTGTGGAATGTTATGTTGTCATAAAGTTGGAACAGTTTCAGAGCAGTCACAGGTTAAGGTTTAATACCATCCCAGACCTGCACTCATGTGACTTGCCAGTAGAGGGCCTGGTGATCAGGGGTGTGGGCAGAAGCCAGGACTGTACCCCACCTCTGGAGTGGGAGAGGAAGGTCAGGGTGGCATGTAGCTTTGAGGCAAAGAAACCAGTACGGGGTCTGTGGCTTTCCTATCTCCACAGCAGTAGGATTTGAGCCAGAGCCAAGAGTGAGACGGGAGAACTCTTGAAATCTGTTTGGAGTGAAAGGGGGAGGGAAAGGAAGAAGTAAAGAGAAAGGAGTGAAAAAAAAAAAAATTAAAGGACCAAATGTTGTACTTGTCTCAATGAATTGGTATTTGGTTAGGATTGGGGCTGAGGGTGGTGGCAGAGGACTAGGTTGTAAGAAGTCCCTTAGCCAAGCCCAGCTGTCTGTTCCCACGACAGTCTAGTCCAACAAGCCCCACAATCGCTGACCTCTCTGAGGAAGGCTGGGGGGGGTGCCGGGATCATGTCAGGGACAGGGAGGTCAGACAGGCTGGGAGTGGAGCTGCTGACATGCAGAAAGTTGTGTGTTCCCATCCTGGCTGGTTGGGAGGGTGGGGACTGGCAAGCACCAGCTGCCTGCAACAAAGGCTACTGAGCCCCCCCACGGTTCCATCGCAGACGGGAGGATTTAGAGGGGTGCCAAGCTCCCTCCCCCTGAGTCCTCTGCAGTCTTATTGTAGACTACAAGGGAGAGAGCTTGTGAGCAGAGGTCAGGCAGCTGGCTTCATACCAGGTGCCTGAAAAGAGTGTTGCCAATTGACCTCAGGAGTGCGAAAACTTCTATTAAGTTCACTTCACCTAAGCTCAATTGAAAATCTGCCCTCTTCCCCCTCTCCCCCAAGACAATCTTTTTCCTGTTCTCCCCTAGCCAGGTGGATAGTTTGTAGTGGGGGGAGCTTTCCCTCAAGCCCCGCCCCCCCACCATGTCACTAACCTTTACATCCTAGTTTAGAGGGTAGAAAGGGGTAGAGTAGCTGGGAGCTCTGCCTCCTGGGATTCTGGAGGACTGGACATTGATTGCTTTATCTTTTGGGATCTGGCTAACAATCTCAACCTGGGTAGAACAACTGAAAGATAATCCTCATCCTAAGTAGCTTAACTTTAAAAACTTTAGAAGGTACTGAGCATGGGTTAAAACATTTTAATGAGTGAATGTTCGCATTTTAAGTGGCTTCATGATAGTTCAAAGATAACCTGTAATACCACCTGAAAAGTGGAACAAGGTTTATATACAGATAAGGACGGAGGCTGATTTAATTATAACACCACTAGATAAGAATTTAATTGAGGCATCCTTAACTGAAGAGCCTATAAAGAAACAACAAGCAGAACCAGCTGTAAAACTTATTACTGTCTGCTTCCTTAGGTAAACTATATTTACAGGTCTCAGAATGCCATCAAGACTTTAGCACAATTAAAAAATCTTGCAAAAATGTAGTACCTGAAAAAGTGTCATATAAAGGTTTGGCTTCTTCCACTTCTATTTGCTTATTGCAAGAAAAGACATTTTATGTTAGAGATTTCAAATGGCTTATAATTTTCTACATTCAGCTGAAATTTCATTATATACTAGCTCAATAAAACAAAGATGAAAGCTTTTAGTTTCATCTTATGAAATGAATTCTATTCATTTCTTAAGATAATTACTATGATAAAAATAATGTAGTAAAGTCATTTTACAAGTGATAGGAAAGTCAGGATAAGAACAGTTGAAGTCATCACTACATAAATCAAAAGTGGAGGAAAAAATGGAAAAAGTATTATGCACTTTTATATGCTCCTTTCCTGTTTGATAGAGGTTTCCAGGTGTAATAACAAGAGGTTATAGTTCTGATTATTTTTTCTTTTGTCTTAAGAAAAACAAATATTGTTAATTGCTGTTCAAAAGCATTTGTTGCTAATCGCTTTATAAGAATTAGGTACTGTATTTGACATAGTTATGCTAAGCAAATGGAAATACAATGAAGCACATATTAATGATAAAGAAAGGCTACAAGTTGAACATATTATCATCAGGAAATGAAAATATCTATAAATTTTCATTTATTGTTCTTATTTTCTTCTGCTCTGGACCAGCAATGTCAAACGTGGCCCACAGAACCACTCCATCTGGCCTGCTGGGCTACCAACAGACTACTGAAGTATGGGGATAGGACCAGAAGGGGAGTGGTGTGCCAAAAATCCAGGGCCATTGTGCTCTGGTGGCCATGGTGATTGTTGTTAAGAGGGTGAGTGAAAGTTGACACAGCCTCAGTCATCCTCCAGCCACTTCACCTGTCAGTACTGCTGTGGCCCTACCTTCTCAGCCAATGGCCCTGCCAGTGTCCTGTTGCTTGAACTGGAGCTGCTACTGACACCACATGCTCCTGTGTCAAAGCTGGACCTACCACTGCCATTGCTGCATACCAGGCTAGATCCAAACTGCAAGTTAGTGCATGACCTGGATCCAGTCCAGGACACAAAGAGAATTTCATAGACCTAATCTGGGCTATAATGAGCCAAGTTACCAAGTTACCAGCTGTAGTTAAATCATTCTGAGTGCAGCTCATGTGAAATGGAAATATCAGTGTTCCTCCTTGTGGTTCACCAATCATAGAATCACATAATATTATGCTTGGAAGGGACATCAGGAGGTCATCTGGTCCAACCCCCTGCTCAAGGCAGGTCCATCCCTAACTAGATCGTCCCAGCCAAAGTTTTGTCTATCTGGGTCTTAAAAACCTCCAAGGATGGAGTTTCCACCGCCTCTCTGGGTAGCCTGTTCAAGTGTTTTACTACCATCCTAATGAGAAAATTCTTCCTAATATCTAACTTTAATTTCCCTTGCTACACTTGAGATGGTTGCTCTTTGTTCTGTCATCAGCCACCACTGAAAACAGTCTAGCTACATCCTCTTTTGAACCCCACTTCAGGTAGTTGAAGCCTGCTATTAAATCCCCTCTCAGTCTCCTATTCTCTAGACTAAATAAGCCCAATTCCCACACTCTTTCCTCATAAGTCATGTCCCCCAGCCCCTTCACCATTCTTGTGACTCTCCACTGGACCCTCTCCAATTTGTCCACATCCTTTCTGTAGTGGGGGACCCAAAACTGAATACAGTACTCCAGATGTGGCCTCACCAGTACTGAATGGAGGGAAAGAATCACTTCTCTTGACCTGCTGGCAACACTCCTACTGATACAGCCCAGTATGCTTTTAGCCTTCTTTGCAACAAGGGCACACAGTTGACTCATATTCAGGTTATCACTGTAACTCCCCAGGTCCTTTTCTGCAGAGCTGGTGCCCAGCCAATCTGCTCCCAGCCTGTACTGATGCATAGGGTTGTTCCATCCTAAGTGCAGAACTTTGCACTTGTCCTTGTTGAACCTCATGAGATCCCTTTTGGCCCAATCCCCCAATTCGTCTTGGTCACTCCGAACCCTAGCCCTACCCTCCAGCATATCTAATAATCCCCGCAACTTGGTGTCATCTGCAAATTTGCTAAGGGTACGCTCTATGCCATCTTTCAGGTTGTTGATAAACACGTTGAACAAAACTGATCTCAAGACCAACCTCTGGGGCACTCCACTTGATACTGGTTGCCAACTAGACATCAAGCCATTGACTACTACCCTCTGAGCCTGATGCTTCAGCCAGTTTTCTATCCACCTTACAGTCCATACTTCCTTATCTTTCCCGCAAGAATGGTGTGGGAGACCATATCAAAAGCCTTGTTAAAATCAATGTATATTGATTTTATGGGAGACCAATATATATTGGTCTCCCTACAACCACCTCATAACAGAAGGTGATCACGTTGCTCAGGCATGACTTCCCCTTGGTAAATCTATGCTGACTGGTCACCACTTTCTCCTCCAAGTACTTAGAAATGGATTCCTTGAGGATCTGCTCCATGATTTTTCCAGGGACTGAGGTGAGGCTGACTGCTCTGTAGTTCCCCGGATCCTCCTTTTTCCCTTTCTTAAATATGGGCACTATGCTTTCCCTTTTTCAATCATCAGGGACCTCTTCCAAACCCCTAGAGGCACTTCAGGCAGGGCTGGAACTGGTGCAGCAGGTCTTCAAAGGTGGTCTGAGTCATCCAGAATGTGTTGATTCACTGGTCATTGTCCCCTTCCTGCAGCACAATGGACTGCCACCAGTCCTGGCTGGTGTGGTGGGCCCCGAGATAGTAGGGCTGGTGGAACAGGAGGACAACGGTGGTCCCAAAAGGGGCATCCTGGAGCCTATGGTCATCATGGCTGGCAGCAGCTGAGCAGTGGCAGGGGCCATGTACCAGTTGTCAAGTAGGTAGCCAGAGGAGGTAGAGGACTTGGGTAGCACAAGGTGGACAACCACCAGGTGCTGAATGGCAGTGGGCAAGCAGGACAGCTGTGGCAGCCCTGAGGAGAAAGGGACCCTGTCCCTGGGCACCAGGGCCAGGAGCTGGGGCAGCCAGGGCTAGGAAGCATAGTTGCAGCAGAAGCAGGGCAGGCACATAGTGCCTGTGTCTCTGCCACACTGCTGCTTTGACACAAGAAGCATCAGCCCAGAAGTCATACTACAGACAGTGTGCTTCCAAGACTGCTGCCAAGTCCTGGCAGCCGGCTCTGCCTTGAGCATGGCTGCCAAGTGCTGGCAGCCATGTGTCCAGAGGCTGGAGCTCCCCGGGGTGGCCACAGGGGCACGTGGCAGGGCTGAAGCAACTTGAGACTAAAGTTAGACATGTCCAGTGAGTATAAACTTACTGCAACCTTTGTATCTGCTATCATCCAGATGATCAGACTGGGTTAGTGGAGGGTTAGTTTAGGGTTAAACACAAATCTGAAATGTTTTTCTATTTTACTCTTTTTATACATTAAAAGCACTTACATCAAGCCTGTATTATTTCCTACGTATGATCAATCATGCTTGGTGCCATTCATCTTGCAATTTACTGATTAACAAACTTTGTTAATTACAAAATTCCCACAGTTCTTCCCAGGTCATTATAGCCATAGTCATTGGCCATAGTCAATATGGCCCATAGTCAATATGGCTATGACATATAGCCATAGTCATAGCCATAGTCATTGTCAGATGCACTATAGCATATAATGAGTGCATCTGTCAAATGGCAGATATTTTGGAACTAAACATATGAAAAGTAGAAGTGGAGAATCATAACTCAGGCAAAAAATTACATATAGACCTAAGTACCATACAGGGTGTTTGTAAAGTCCCTGTGCAACTTTAAACTTTAATAACTTTGGACATTGACATGATAAAAGCAAACTGTAAATGGCAATTGAAAGCATAATTCATTACGTTTATTTAGCATAGTGTAAGTTGTGCCTAGGGTAAGGATCACAAGTGTAATTCATGAAATCATTCAGCAGCAACTGGAAAATGTTTTCTATGAATTAGAAAATCAGATTGAACAATGTATCACAAAAGATGGTGGTTATGTTGAAGTCTAGAAATTTGAATTGTATTGCATTAAAACTTAATGAACTATGCTTTCAATTAGCATTTACATTTTGCATCTATCATATGTACATCCAAAGTTATTAAAGTTTAAAGTTGCACGAGGACTTTATAAACACCCTGTATTGCCAAAAAGGGGTTCTATCATGCACGTGGTGTGCAAAGGAACAGTGGCTGTACTCAGACAGTAAAAAGGGACAGTCCAATATGAAAAATAGCCAGCTTAGTGAGCAGACAGGTGAACAGGTGAATAGAAAGAAAATAGCCTCAGTTGATCACATACTTCCAGTCAACAGAACCTCTTCAAACCATTTAATGTCCAGGCTGAAAGCAGCAGAAAGAATATGAAATGCCTACACTGTCAGCAAAGATGATCAAGGTCTTTCATCAAAGGGAATTTCAGAAAACAATACAGAGGTGATGAGGCTGAAGAAATCAACTCAGAACCTTGTGAATTTGAGTCCAAGTCAAATGGCCACTAAAGACTTGTTACAGTCTCCAAATGCAACAAAAAGATTTCACAACTTTTCCCTGGCAACAGGTGGGTCTATTGACTAAACATCTATAGCTCCAAGTCTTTATTTTTCTCCATGGGATAATGACAGGCTATGAAATATGTCAAGAGTTTAAGAGTCTTCTTTCAATTTCACATCAGTTCAAGGACAATAAAAGGCTCTGACCTTCTCAATAGTCTACTGGAACATGTGAAATTTCTGAATTTTGATTTGTCAGCTCTTACTAGCTTCAGCACAGAACTGCATTTCTTTACTGGATGATGTAGAGAATTAAATATATTTTTATTGCCCAATTTTACATAAACCCCTGAGGAGAGGTAGGGAGAGGGAAATAATCCAGTGCCACTGACTCTGAAAACCTTGTAATGAGAAGATTTAGTCATCAATAGTGTAACGATTGTCATTATTGTTGCATTGTACTTCATCAAATCATATGGCCTACAGCACTGTCAACTACTTATATTTCAGTCACGTATAATGCATCTGAGGGAAATCAAGGCCACACTGTGCTAAGCACATTCCAAACTTACAGTCACTGTTCTGAGGAGCTTAGGGCAAACTTCCACCCTTTAAAAGGGTAAGTAGCCCTTGAAAAGCTAACTTAGCTATATAAATGGCTATGCAAGGATCCTACTCATGCCTGGAAGGCACGTAACTCCATATTTAACCCTGATTATGTGACCCTGTAATCCTTTTCTGTTATGGTTATATCTAAGGACTGATTGAATTTGTGACTTTGTTATTTTCATGGAAACTGAATTTGGTCAGTCCCTGTGAAAAAGTCCGGTTCTGCAAAAAAGCACAGGGACTGCAAAAATGTGCAAAATTGGTGAGTGAGCGGGGGGAAAAAAAAGTCATAGGACTGCAAAACAGAAAATTGAGGGAAGGCCTGGCATCCTGAAGCACAGAGAAAGGGAGAGGTGGGGAGAGAGAGGGGAGAGGAGGGAAACAGGAGCTCATCAGAGGCAGAGCCCCTGACCTAGGTTCATTTCAGGAGCCAATCAAGTGCCAGCCAGGGAAGCCAGGAGGGTTTTGGTCAGTGACAATGCGTAGGGGGTGAATGTGCACCCCCTGAGAGCGCCAATGCACTCCCTGACTGGCCACACTCGCTGCTTATGTGATGGGCGGGGAGGCAGGCAGGAGTGCTGGTACTCCTCCCCCTCCCCTGCAAGTGCTGAAACAACATGTGCCAAATGCTGCCAGTTTTCTGTAGGCCAACAAGCTTCACCGGGACTATCTCCCTGCAGTGATCACTTCACGTGTAGAGTCAACAAAGGCCACCCTGGCAGAGTAGTGTTCCTGTTCCATTTTGGCTGATGAAGCCCCCAACCTTCAGGACAACTATGTGCTGCACATTTTATTTGTACTGGGGAGCTGGACTAACTGAGACCTGCCTGTTTTTCAAACTGAACCAGTCAACCTCACCTCTGTCAGTTTTTCCACCATGTCTCAAGCCATCATAAAGGTAGTTGTCAGCTATAGTGTAGACTTTAACAAGATCTCAGTATTCCTGTCTGATCATGCCATGTACATGTACCTATACATGTACATGACTTTCTCTGATGTGCTCCAAGGAATACTGCCCAAGACTGTTCATGCTACCTGCAATGGACAGATTCTGTCCCTAGTAAGTGACATCCGGTGCATGCTGTTCCCCTAGGTAGGTAGTCTGGTGTCTTCTTTCAAGAAAGCCTTCAAGCACTGACTAGGTTATAAAGTTCAGTACAGGGAGACCATCGCCAAAGTGGAGACTCACATGCCATTGTACCGCAGGCACTAGAGCCTGTGCTCACATGGTAGAATTCCTGGTTCAGCGTAGTCCAGTACCATGCCAAGCACATGCAGCACTGCCAGCAGTTTGTGAGAGAAGCTGGAAATCATACCCAGCACATGCTCAAGCTTCCTGATCTCTCAGGGAAACATTTGCCCTGACATTTTGCCTTAGGTTGAGGAGGCCATGTTTGTGGTTGACAGCGCCACCTGGCTTATAGAGCTCCTGATCTGGCTTGAAGGCCAGCAGGCTGTGATCCACCACACGCTGTCGGCACTGGATTTGGACCTAACACCCCTCCCCCACCCCCGCTCCTTGGCAGCACAGCAGGACAATGAGGACCAGAGCGCTGCCATGATGGAGGGAACAGAGCAAGGGGGCTACCTGGGCCTGGTTTTACAATTTGTGGATGAACTGTGCAAATGTAAATGGCCAGTTGGATCAAATTGGCATCCACAGGCCCTTACATCCCAAACTGTAGAATTTATAGGTGCACACGTGTTGCAGAAGAAAGGTACCTTAATTTAGGTGCAGGATGCATAATGGAATTTATAGGTGCACACATGTTGCAGGAGAAAGGTACCTTGATCTAGGTGCACCATGCATGATGAGCTATGCAGAAATCTGTTGTGGGATGGTCTCAGTTCTCACATGGGTAGAGAATGAGAGCCACATTCTAGCCGCCCCTCATCCAGGTGGGGCAGGGGAAATGAAATTACATCTCTGATTTCCTAGCAAAGAGACCTAACTTCTAGGGCAAAGTTTAAGTATGAAGAGCATACTCCTACTGGGCTGTAAGAAGGGAAAATAAATAGGGCCCGGAGGAGAGCAAGGTAGAGAAAATATGGCTTAATAAACCATATTGGGATTTTATGGCCCTTGGATTCTGGACTTTTCCTAATGTACATATTAAGTAATGTACATACTATCCCACCCCTGTCTATCCATTTTATCCAGTCACTGAAAAATGAAAAAATGTCATTGGCAGCAGGAACAGTGGCCAGAACAGAAGCCCAGTTCTCCCACCCACTGCCTGTGGCTTGTTCACTTTCTGACTCTTACCTGCAAAAATGGGTTTGGGCTCTGGAGTTTAAATATTGTAGATAAGATGAAGAGAAGCTTAAAGTGTAACTCATTTGGGGAAATACTTTCTGGCAGAGTGATAATCAGAAGCTAGGTTTCCTCATTGCCACTCCAGGATTCTAGACACTGAACCTATGCTGTAACATTTTCTTTACTAAACTCAGATCTGAATATGATGATTTGTTTTACTATTCCAAAACTAGTTCAAAGGAAGGCAGGTTTTCATCAGATTTCTTGTATTTATAGAAGAAATAAAAATATTTTTAACTGGGAATGGGAAAACTGGATGTTCCTGAAGATTACAAGGTTGCTTTTTGATCTTGCATTACTTATAGATAGTAAATAACGCATTTAAAAAATGTAAATCTCCTACTTCAAGGCAAAAACCTGAAGTTGGAATTCAGGTTCTGATTTGCTTTCCAAACAAAGCACACCTTTATTCAATGGCTTCTTTCCTTTTTATACAAAAATATTCAAGGAATATATGTACAAACACACTCTCTATTGCTTGTGGATGTCAACACGACTCATTTTAACAGTGTTTCAAAGACAAAGAGATGATGATCATTCATTTTAAGCCAAGTATGATGTTGCTGAAAGCAAAGCAGAATTCAGTTATATTCAGTGCTCAGTTTGAGGGAAAATCAGGACATAATGCTAATTCTAGGAGGAATTTTGCAGTTCATTGGGAAGGGATTGGATTCTTACTTAATTCTTATAAATGCCTGTTGAGTACAGATAACTGGAGTTACATATGAAGGTTATTTGTGCAAGCAACTGTAGAAATGGTTGCAATTGTGAATGTATCTTCTCTCTCATGAATCTGAAGATGTCAAATCATCACAGCTCCCTAACAGACACAAACCTAGAGTGCAACATAAGTATAACCACATCCAGAGCTGACCCGAGCAGGGTGTGGCGCCTGGGGCAAATCAGCCCATGCAGGGCCCTGCCCCCAATCTGATCTGATGTGTCCTAGACCTGAAGACGCTGCCATCACCATCAGCAGCAGTGGCACTGGGAGGGGCGGGGGTAGTGAGTGACTGGATGCGAAGTGGGTGGTGGCGGTGTGGAGTTGCCGTGGCAGCTCTGCCCAGCTCCACGGGGCCCGTCAAAATATGGGACCCAAGGCAGTCACCCTAGTTCAACCCACCCTAGGGATGGCCCTGACCACATCAGATATACAGCCATACTTCAAAAAGCTGGCTTCAAAGGAAGACACCATCTTTCTACTTACTATATTCTTTCCTCCATAGCTCTGAGAGTATTTTATCATTCTTTGCATTTTACCGATCTTTGCAACTACTAAAAAAGAAAAAGAAAACAATTTGCAATTATCTTTGCTAAGAATTCAATGCATATCTATATGCAAATTAAATGTGGCCCTCAGACTGGCCACAAGCCCTCAATACATCATATATTGCAAAACTTTGAGTCAGTAGAGCACAAAATAGATGACCTTTTATATAGATTAATTTTTAAGAACCGTTATGTGAATAGGAATATAATGAAAGCTGAAGTATAATTATGAGCCTTCTCCCTTGTATTATGTACTTTAATTTCCCATTATTTTTTTAAAAGTTTATTCTAAAAATATAGTTGTTTTTGTCTAGTTTGTATATCTCTTGATATAATTGAGTCAATTGGACAACCTTCCACTTACAGACTCGCCTTAAATGCCTGTTTCTAAGTGGCCACTATCTTAGGCTAGGTACAGACATTTAAAAAGCCTGAGGCGGAATCGATCTAAGTTATGCAGTTTCTGTAAGAGGCATACTTTACATTGGTAGTGAACAGAATACACATTTGTCCGGGGGGAGTGTGGGGGGAAGGGGCCAAAAGTCTTAAACTGCGTGCTGCCATTTTTAAACCAGTCTGTATGTACTGAACTTCTGTTCTGTTATGGGTATAGACCAGTTTTGTGTTCTGAATTTCTGTTCTGTTAGGAACATAGTCCAGTTTCTGATCATTTATACTTGTAAAAGTGTAATGTCTGTACCTGGCTTTAGAGCTTAATTATTTCTATTCATTGTGCAGATTGTACACTGAGTACACACAACTCCATACTTTATGCTTTACACTCATAATTCTTACTGCAGACATTGCCAAAGGATCCAAAGGGAGTTAGATATTCAAATACCTTAAAAATGCAATACAAATTAGGAGCAGCATTATATTTACCATATTGCTAAGCCATATGTCACCTCTGTGGTTTTAGGTATTTAAGCCACCCTACAACTTTCTACTTCAATTTGTGTAAAGGCTTGAATTAAGCTTACATGAATAAATTCCTTGTGTGGTCACACTACCACCTCATGTGACTAAGGATGTCAATTCACTATTGTGCCACAAGCATCTATAACTATTTATACACCACTGTTATTCAACTGCACTTCAACGCTTTTGCATGCACAGAAGTGCTATGCAATTCCCCTGAACTTGCAGCCGGCCAAAAAAACTATGACTAGCATCCCTCTGAGACTAGCATGGTGTGGTGCTAATGCCGCTCACCTTTTGCCCAGAACCCTAGAAGTTAAGACATCTGCTCAGAGCATGGGAAATCCAGGTTCTGGGGCAGGGGCAGGCAAAATATAGCCTGTGGGAGGCATCCGGCCCATCAGGCAATTTCATTTGGCCCACCGGCACCCACCAACTAATTGTACCCTGCCCAACTCACGTGCCTCATTCCCACCCTTGTGCGCAAAAGGGCCTAGCCCAGTGTCCAACAGCTCCTCCTCATGTCCCTGGTGCATTGGTCACTCCAGGGAGCAGGTAGCCAGGGAGAGAGAAGGGTGAGCTGCAGCTGGGTGAGACCATGGGGCTAAGGCTGGCGGGAGTGCAGAACCCATGCCCGGGGGGGGTGGGAACACAGAGCTCATGTGGGCAGGGTATGGGTATGAGTGAGGGTGGGGACGCACCACACATTCCCCTTCATGGAGAACAGCCCCCACTGGTGGCAGCAGCAGCAGGTGACAGGCACTCAGGACACTTGTGGTCTGCACAGGTGCTGCCACCTGGGGCTCCACTGGAGGTGGAGGTGAGCCCCACTCTGCACAGTAGCCAACTCCATCATGTGGGGCTTTCTCACAGTGGCACCGAGTGCCAGGAGCTGCATGTGTGCTGTGGGGAACCCAGTGCAATACAGGTGAGGTGGCCTGGCTGTTCTGCTTGCCACCAGGTGCAGCTTTGGCTGGAGCCATGTGCTGCTGGCTGGCAGCGCTTGTGCAGAGAGAGCATGAGCACCCTGACCACTTGATGCCAGATGCTGCTGCCAGCAGCAGAGGCTGAGTGGGGGATCCCCCCACCCTCCCTCACAACCCACAAATCCACACCCTGCCCTCACAGCCCCCCATACATACACCCACAACTTAACCTATGCCCCCCCACACAGCCACACCTCCTCACAACCCCTATACACACTCCACCATAGACACACAGCCCCAAACCACACCCCATGTAAAATGTACAAGAGTAAGACTTTTTTAATGTATGGTGCAATCATTTCTATACGTAAGACTACAAAAATACAAATCATGACAAAAACATTTTTTAAATATAATTTCAATATGTTATAGTAGGTGTTTGACTTCTAGTATATGATATGGTTTTTTTTCTGGTTTCAGATGGCAATCCTCCCCTCCCAAAAGGAGCATTTCTGGTGGCAAGGGTCAGGGTGTAGTGGGACTTCCAGTCCCAAGATGGTGACCAGGGGACGGAGCACCTGTCAAGTGGTGGGGCTACCCTTGTGGGCTCATCCAAACTCATTGCCCACCCTTGTTCTAGGGTCATCTTCCTCTGTGAAGAATTGACCTTTTACTCGCAGACCACAGGACATCCTAATTTATTTATTTTTATTTAGATTTGTATCCCACCCTATCCAGTAGGCTAAGAGGGTTCTTTGGGGGGAGGGGAGTGGGGGGAGGTAGTGCTTTAATTAGAGCAGCTCTGAGCTGCTCTAATTGAAGTGCCACAGTGTCTCATGTATCAGCAACCCCATGCTTCAGTATAGTGGTGGGGATCCTTGAGATAAAAGTCATTCAATGAGCTTTAGTTAAATGGCCCTGCTGCCATTTTGAAGCACAGGGATGCTGATGCATGAGACATGGGAGGCTGCTGGAGTGTGGTAATTGCCATGCCCCAGCAGACTTGATTAACTGAGTTTGTTTCAACATGCTGTAATGACAGTATATCGGAGCAGCCTCCCCACTCACGTACAGGCAAGCAGAATGACTAATCACCAGGCAAGACTGTGAGTGTCTTAGTGCCCAGAAAATAATCCCAGTGATGGAAGAATAGGAAAGACAAAGCCTGACTGTGACATAGATGCTACCCTATCATGGGGTCCTCGATCCCTTGTTTCCAATGCTGTTTGTACACTTTGTATTACAGAGCCACTGGGGGTGAAAAACTGCATAAACAGCATTGGCAGCAGAGAGCAGTCTTCGTCATGTGATGCTAAAAGCTGCCACTCCAGCAGGGGGCTAGATAAATACCCCGAATGGACTATTTGGAAAACCATCTACTGAAAGTCCTCATTACAATCCTTCTCCATACAGAAAACACCTCTGACTAGACATTATTCAGAATCTGTAACGGGAGAGGAAAAAGAGGTCTAGTGAATTGAAAGTAAAAAAAAAAAATTAAGGTCTTTTAAAGAAAAAGAGTGCCCTAAGAGCACAATACTCAGCATGCTTCAACCTGCTGGTATTATTATACTCCCTTATCGAACACTGGGTCACCTTCTCCACTGTCAAGGGTCTACTGAAATCACATGCTGCCTGTGGGACCTCTCAGCTTAGACAGAGTGTGGCGTAATCCATTTGTTTTGAGATTACCCTCTGCACTGCATGCAAATTTTTGTTCTTACTTCCATTGCTGCAACTCCACTGGGACAGATAAGAATATAAGAAGTACCATACTGGGTCAGACTAATGGTCCACCTAGCCCAGTACCATGTCTCTGATACGGACAGAAGAGGATGCTATACAGGGAGAGCACCAAACTGGATATCTCTTGGGTGATCTATTCCCTATTGATCACCCTATCTCTTGGGTGATCAGTACCCTACCTGGCTTCTAACATTTATTGGTTTAGAGATGTCAGAGAAAACATTGCCACACATTCTATTTTTCCCTTCTCTGTATGTTTATCTAATTCTACTATATTCTTTTTGAGATGTGGGGATCAGAACTGCACACAGTAGTCAAGATCCTGTCCCTTGCTACTAAAATATAATTTAGAACAATGCCATGACTTACAATAGCATGATTTCAGATAGGTATGCATCACTGTAAATCAGTAAAATCCACTGTAAATCCAGTGGGTACAAAGCGTAAACAATCATTAGATCAGGAGCTAGAATCCCCAACCCCCTCATCACAGGGCTCTGCCAAAACCTGGCTCGCTCCACAGCTTGTGGGTTCAAACACTGCTAGGACATAAGAGGTGTGAATTCAAACCCCCTGAAGCTGAAGGGGCCTTAGACCAAGGTCCTCCATTTGGCGGTATGTACTCTAATGGTTAAACAGAGAAGCAGCAACTGCTGTGGCCTATGTAGATGTCTACCTACTCAGGTCAGAAGTCCTGTTAAGACATATATGCCTTATGATGCCAGAGAGGAGCAGAATTCTGATTAGACAGAAGCATCTTAACAAAGATTAAAATTCACCATTACAATCTAATATAATAAAAGGCTTAGTCTGTATATCTATGTGTCTGTCTGCATGTCTGTCCGTCCGTAATGTTTTTGGGCAGGTGTGCATGTGCTGCCAAGAGGGCGGGCAGCGATTGCCTGTATGGTCTGGGCTGCGTGTGCCCAAGTTGTTGGGGAAGTTTGTGGCAGCAGTGAACATGCCCCGGCCACCCAAGCAGGGGACTTCCATCTCCCCCCGCCTCCCTGCCTGAGGGTGAAGGCGGGGATCACAGTGGTAACACCCCTGCCCCCCCACTGCCCAGCCATGATGCCCTCTGAGAACAGCCAGGAGAGAGAGGGAGGTAGCAGGCAGGGAGGGAGGGAGGTGGACACACACCAGGAGGACAGCGGCGGGGGAGGGGTGGAACGTGGAGCAGGGCTGGACCCAGAGCAGTGGGGCTGGGAGGTGAAGCATGGAGTGGTGATGGGGGGGGCGTACAGCAGGGCCAGACCCGGAGTGGCGTAATAAATAGTATTAGTATTTATTAATACCTAGACCTCTGCAAAGAGTCTCTTCCCCATCATGAGCACTATACAAACTTTACTTCCAGCTCTCCTGATTTCATAATTTAAACAGACAACAGAGTGAAGGAAAGGAAGTAGTAGCATCCCCATTTTATAGATGAGAAACTGAAGATGGAATTTCCAAATAAAAATAGGGGATTAAGACAAAATGAATGGAAAATGTGCATCTCAGGCCCCCTTTTTTGGTGGGTTTCGTTTTCCTTTTTAGAAAAAAAGCCACCAAAAAGAAAAGCCCAGGACAAGATACTCAGTAAAATTAAGACAGATTTGTATTAATTGCAATTAATATTTTTATGAAATTGCTCTCTTAAAATGATCTCTGAGCCTGGAAATACACGGTTGTTACAGGATTTATCAATGTCAGTGGAATTACAAGTATCCTGTCTCCTTTCCAGGCTAATTGACCAGCTTGCATCCGTCTCTTTTGAAGCAGCTCACTTGTTTCTCTGTTGCTCCCTGACCTCTCTGCCTACTCACTCTTCCTCCTATGTCTATGTCTTCCTCCTAGTCTTTCCTTCAAGTATAAAGCAAGGGCATTCTTTTACTGGCAAAATCAGCATTGTCATGCACAAGGGGAGCTGAGCCTAAGGCAAGCTGCAGGCGAGTGATTGCATGAAGCGAGCACAAGATAGTGATTTGTGTGTTGCTGCTGCTGCAGGAGGCATGAACAAACATCTCAGTAACAGCAGCTGAAAACACTGCAGCAGCAGGGCTGAGAGTATTCACCTGCATGCAGCAGTGAAGACACAGAAGGCGTGTCTACACATGATACTACATCACTGTAGCAATGTACTATGGTGACGTAGTGTCCGTGGGTGTCTACAGGTGACCAGCAGCTACCTCACCGTAGCGGCGCGTTCCCCCAATATAGCACACCATTACAGAAAAGTAGCTGCTAAAAATAACCATGCATTGCATGTACAGTGCAGGACAGGCTGTTACTGCGCCATGCTTTCTTACTTCCAAAAGGAAGTGCTAAAGCACAGAGCAGTAACGACATCATTGTAGGGCAATGTGTAGATGCGCCCAAAGTGTTTCTACTATGTACTGAGCCTGGAGTAGGACTGGAAGGGGAAATAATAGGCTGTATTTTTAATACAAGCAAATTCAGTATCATTTACATTTCAGCTGTAGTGCATCGTTGACAGTTACAAGTGAGATGTGCTGCTGTTCTTATTTATTTTGTAAAATTTCTGTCCATTAACATTTTCCTCTCCTTTTTTAGATAGAAACATTGTTTAGAGTCATTGGTCTGTCTTACCACAAGCTCAGATTCAGATTATTACTGCCCACTGCAATTTGGAACCTTTGGATGTTCTTTTAATGGCAAGAAGCAGAAAGTATGATTAAACTCATATGCTGTAAGCACAGTCTTGTCTTGACTCTGTCACTTAGGAATGTAGGAACTGCCATACTAGATCAGACTAGTCATCGATCTAGTGCAGAATCCTGCCTCCAGTACTGGCCAATGCAATATTCTTTAAAAGAAGGTGCAAAAAAAAAAAAAAACCAACCCTGCAAAAGGCACTTGTGGGGAAAGCTGTTACCAAAGTTTCATCTTAAATCTGACAGGTAGAGTTTTTCTATATCGCCTATAGGCTGAGCCCTGGAGCACCGTTGAAAAGTACATATGCCCTCTGAAATCACCAAATCCCTCAAACAAGGCAACATAGCTGACTTTAGAGAATCCCTGAGAATGCACCAATAAACCTACTTGAGAAAGATCCTAACATCTCAATTTCAGCTACTTCATTTTGTGGCTGTCGTGCACAAATTGGCAGCGAGGAAGTAGGCAGTGCTTCTAAGTGGCATTCCAAGCTCAGCACAGAGGCAACAGATACACCTCTGGAGTTGACTGACTTATGCCCTGAAAAGATTATATGTACATTTTATATTCATTTCTTTACATTCACCCTAGCATTTTCAGTGATGCATTTATTTATCTTTGCTTTTCTTTTTTAGGCATTGGAATTCACATGTATCTGCATATTCAAATGATTTTTAAAAATTAACAAAATATGAGCCAGATTTGTTGCAGGTGACACCAAAGATCATTTTACATTTGTACACATATTATGGCACTGGCATATTCCAATCTTTATAAGAAAAATCATTAATTATTGGTTCACACAGGCTGGAATCCAGTGTTTCCAATGCTTTATTGATTCTGTTCTTTAATAAAACAGAAAAACATAATTTCCCTGTTCCCCAATTTATATGGTTGTCATCTCCTTGCCTTTGAGTACCTCATGTCCCACTTCTCACCCATGCTAGGTCATGTCTCCAGAAGTAGTGCAGTAGCTACATTTTCTAATGTAGAGCAGACAAAATATATCGTACTTCAGCATGTTCAGAGAAGTAAAATTGTCAAGCACCTAGGGAACTTTAAAGCAGAAAAAAACCTGGTTCTTATGGAGTTTAGATGCCTCCAAGTTTAGACAGAAGCCGAGTGGAAGTTTTCAGGATTCCAAATCTTTGTATTTAAGAGCCTGAACAATGATTAAATCCCATGGTATGTTCCTAAATTATGGTTTGGATCTAGCCATTAGTCTCAGTTCAGTACAAGGGATGGGTGACAACCTGGATCAGCATTATGATAATGTGTTTTTAATATATATTATTAAATAGGGCAGTCTGTATTTTACCTGTGGAGAATTGCTGCCTTTTGTATCAGAGTTTCTCAGCTCTGTGTCTAAGGCCCCATATTGGTAAAATCTAAAGGAGTTTCTTCCGCAGCTCAGACATTAGGGGTTGAAGGTTTTAGTACTATGCCTCATTACTGCCAGTCTGAATCACTGTGGAACAGTACATTTTTAAGCATGGAGTCCTGACTGGCCATGGATTTGTTACTATCTCTGAGTGTAAGAGATTTCACCTAGAAGTAAAAAGACATGATATACAGGTTGAATAACAAGATGTGATGGAGCACTGTGGAGAGGTTGATTGATTGAATAAGGTGCCAAAGAGAGACAGATAGAACAAGGTAACTCAATTTAAAAAAGGGTTACACATGCGGCAGGCAGTTGGTGAAAAAAACAACCATAAGAGGAATAAAATATATAATAGGAATGGCACAACAAAATTCAGAGGAATACAAGACTGATAATGACTTGCATTTCTATAACACCTTTCATCCCAAATTTTCTAAGATGTTGCACAGCGATCTGGTTGTTCAACCCTGAAAAGAATTAGAATATGCAGGTGAAAAGAGAAAGAATATTAAATTTTAGTAACAGAGAAAGGCACAATAGGCCAGGCTGATAATTAACTTGAAAGATGCCCCCCACGTTTTGTCCTTGCACGTAAGTGAAATACACTATAACCTATCCTGTGGCAGACACATTGTGCTATCATTCCAATTATACTCAGAATTGTATATTTACTTAGCATATTTTACCTTCTTTAAAAGAAGAAAAAGATTAGAATATCAATAACTTTTCCTTATTGTTTTCAATTAATAAAACATTGATTAATGTAAGGGTGAAAGCTTAATTTTAAAACTGGACATCTGATTTCACAGGACATCCTTGTAATTGCACATCCCCCATTAATTTAAACTATAAATTTAAATTTACAAGATATTTTCAGGAAGAATCTGAGTGAACGTCCTACACAAAATTGTATTAAATCCACCACTGGCAACATGTAGGGGGTGCATGTGGATGCACGTGCCCCCCCCCCCCCGAGCATGGTGGTGCACCCCCAGTTGCCGCTCGCCACCTCCCCTCCACTCGCTGCCAACACTGTCGGTGGCATATGTGGGGGGTCAGTGATCACCTGCCAGCATCCGTGGGTGGTTGCCAGCCCCTGGTGGTTGCTAACACAGCATGTAAACCCAGCCAGAGGGAAGGAAAGGGGGTTTAATCCCCCCTCTCTCTTCTTTGCCTGAGGCATTACCCAGGTCACCAGCTGGCCACATCTGCCACTATTTGAGCCATGAGTGGGGATGGGGGAAGCCAGCCAGACCCTGGTTGGGGTCCAATACTGGTAAGAGAGGGGAGGCAGGGGTGGAGTTAATCCCTCTTCCCCCCCGCTTTGCCTAGCATGCTGCCTGGGCCACCAGCTGACCACACCCCCTTGCCAATTCAGCAGTGGGGAGGGGGAAAACTGGCCAGACCCTGGCTAAGGTCCTATGCTAATGGGGGAGGGGAGACAGGGGGTTTCCTCCCCAGGTCACCTGAGGTGTTTCCCAGGCTACCAGCTGGCCATATCCCCTGCTGCTCAAGGACAAACCTGGCAAATGCTGCTTCCCCCTCTGTCTCCAGGCACACCCTGGCAGGGGTCCCAGCAGGCCAGGGTGGGGGTTTAAGCCCCTCCTCAATCATACTCAGGCCCCTGCTGGGGCCCGGTCACACCACCTCCACCTTTCAACTCAGCTTTGGCCTAGCCTTCTGGCGACTCCCAGAAGGTTATACTAACCTGCAAAGATTGAATCAGTTCAGCGTCCAGCTTTTTGAATGTCTGTGCTTGGTCTATCAGTACTAAAGAGCACAGATGTGGGGTACTACACATTTCCCTGTCAGTGTTTTATGCAGCTACTTTCTGCCACTTGGTGGCATAAGGAAGGATACACTTCTAATGTCTAGTTGCAATGTTTTGTATGCCTTCCATGCAGTGGATTCAGGGCGTGTGGGTTGCTGTGGAAATGTCTATCTTAAGCCCTTTGTCATTGTGCTTGAATGCTGACTGATTACACTTGCCATATTTATTTTTTTGGAATTACAAAGTGTAGTCCTCTCTCACTGTGTCCCTTATTGTGTTCCTAGGAAGGTATCACCTACCCCCACCAAAAACAGAGTGAGTTATCATCTATAACACGCTGATACTATAAGATTTGCATCTTCACCATGTATCTACTTGCCTTCTCCCCAACCCCATTTCTCCACCATCATTTTTTTCTGGTGAGTAATTCAGTTTAAAAAAAAGTAAAAGATGCACAGGTCTCAAGCATCCCTGTCTACTGGTGCACGAAATGAAGATACACGCACCACTCACCAGATGCACACAATCCTTTGTACCTAAGGAAAGTAAACATCTTATACTGACTGGACTTCCACTTCTTTGCCCAAAGCTTCAAAAAATTTCATTTAATTCTTAACGCAGTCAGATTAAAATACTCTGCTTCCTTCATATCAGTTTTGTATACGTAACTTCATACTTGGCTTCACAGTAGGTCTGGCTTCTCTTTTTTCCCCCTGTTCCTATTTCTGCTTTGCTTACAGAGCTTCGGATTTATTCTCTTTATGTAGTATACTCTTGTTCTTGGTATTGGTACTTTGCATTATCCAAGATGACAGTCTATTTCTTTGCCCTACTGTATCATATTTTACCGGTTTCATTTTCTTTATTTATGTGTCTGTCTAGTAACTGAGTATTGCCACGCCTATCAAGGAAAACCCTCTTAAACTGTAACATGACATTTTATCAGTTTGCAACATTTAGGTTTTTAAATAACAAAATAATTTGCAGGCATTTATAAAAACAATTCAGAATTGTTTCCTTCAGGTTTAGCACAAGACTGACAATGGTTTTCACTCAGGAATTTCTTTGAATTTAAGAAAATGGAACTAAGATGTACCCAGGACTGGCACGCTATGCCACAAGCCAAGAGTCAACTGTCAGAAGACAGGGATCTGGGCCGAAGTAAGGAACAAACAGGGCAGGTGAGAGGAGAGGTCAAGAGTCAACAAAGAGAGGTCAAGAGTCAACAAGTCTGCAGCAAAGGGATCAGGAACAGATAAGTTAGTCTAGAGTTGAATTCTGGAGTAAGGAGTCAACAAGCAGAAACCAGGAACAAGGATAAAACCAGGAAGCCAACAAGGAGGACTGAGGAAGCAGGAGAATCAGCACGCAGAACCTACAAAACTAGGGATCAAAAATCAGAAGCCTAAAACTAACCAGAGAAACATCTATCCTGCTCAGTAGCCTATCTGGCACTGAAAGAGCTTCTGTTTATAAGCAGGCAGCTACACCCATGGAGGCAACTGAGGCCAGCTGAGGGTAGTTAGGACACTAGTAGCCAGGGCCAACTGGATGCAGTTTGGCCTGCCTGCTGCCCTGGCTCCTGACAAGTCCATTTAGTCCTACTTTTTGGCTGGCTTCACCTGGAAGCTGTACTCCAAGTTTGAATTGGTGCACTCAGCATGCAAATACCACTCTTTCTTCCTGCTTCCTACATGTGTCACTGTTCATTCAGGATGGATATTTAGTACTTCACAGATGTGGTCTTTCTACATCTCTAGGAAAGGCCTGATAACATGGTATAGCAGCAGTTATGTATCAAAACACGGTGTGCTTGGATTTTCAACACAAAATCATTTGTTTTTAACTTCTGTTCCATCTTGATGCTTGGCTCTCTGCTTTTTGTCTCTCTGGAATCAGACTGTCCTTGCTACAGTCAGGCTACCAGGTGGACCCAACAGAAAAAAAAATCAGGGGAACATCTTCATTTTTTACCCATTCCTGGTTTGGTTGGTACTGCTGTGATATATGCAGAACTCTTGTTTCCAGCTATTCCTATCTATTTGTTGCCTCTGTGCCCTAGACAGCTGTGGCTTCCTCCATTTCTTCAGTTCTAGTACCATAAACATCCTATAAAGCAGCCCTATCTTCCCCTACCCCACCCAGGACAATTTGGACCGTACATGCAGGTTGTGCTGTGGGGCACAAAGCAGTAGCACAAATATGTGCCACTGCTTTTTTACCCTTTGAAATGCAAGCCTTTGCACATGTCCATGTGCCCACTAAGGACACAGCTCATTGTTTTCATATTACAGTTTTCCAAATTTAATTATTCCTTATACAATAGGATGCATGAGAAACTATTATTTGCACCCTAATATCACTTTATTAAATCGTTTTTGGAGAATATCTTTTACTGAAACTCTGCGTGGAATAGTGAGAACTGTTTATTTGTCTACAGTAACTTGCTAGCACTTACTGTGGTATTATAAAGATGCTGCCATCCTTGATTCTTCTCTTTAATCTTTAATGCTTCTTGCCTATTTTTATTTTCTTTTTTATATTCTGTGGATTCCTCTGAGGAATCTAAATATGTGTTCCTAGGAGAACAAAAACCTTCATTTTTTCCTTATACACAAAGAAGTGATTTTGGCTCATTCAGATGCTCAGCAGGGACACCTGTAACAAGGTCAAGAGTGTGACTTGACGGAGGTCTCCAGATGTCAGTGAAATGACAATACTGATGTTGTATGAAGAGAAACAACCTTTGTCTCTAGAGAAAATAACACTGACACCTTTGAAAAGAAGTCAGAAATTATATTTCTGTCTGAAGTGGGGGGTTTTATTATCATTATTTTCATGACAGTAGGAAAGCTTCTTTGAATATTTTTAGCAATGTCTTCTCTCTGGAAGTAAATCTGTTTAATACTATACAGAAAGCCTATACCTACTTCTACCAATTGCTCCAAGATATATTTTCTAATAAATTCACAATAGTGCATTGGGTTGTGATATAAATATTCCTAATTCAGACCTATCCGATCTTATATATGGATAGAGCAGAAACTATTAAAAATATCCAGATGCCTTGGCTTAATTTAATTTCTGTTGCTGTTCCATGGCAGGGTAATGTCAGCAAGCTTCAGCTGGATCGTGTAAAAAAGAAAAGTGTCTAGTACTCACAAACTGATTGGGGGCTGGAGAGGAACAAATCTTGGAGCAGGTTCCACCATTTTTCAACCAATCTATGTGTGCTGAACTTCTGTTCTGTTACGGGTATAGACCGGTTTTGTGTGTTGAACTTCTGTTCTGTTCCAAGCATAGATTGGTTTCTGATCACTTACACCTGTAAAAGTGTAATGTCTGTAACTGGCCGTATAGGAGGCCCTGACCTATTTTCTGCCTGCTGATTTCAGACCAACATGGATTACCATCTCTGATGTTTCAGATAACTATTGCCTCAGCAAAACAGGTGCTTATTGACTCAACAACTGTTCTATTGGGGCCAGTAATTGCCATCGCTGCCTAGGAACCAGAACTTCTTTCACTGAAGGAAAATCAAAATGTTGTTACAAGATTTTGAAAAGGAGTGGCTATCCAATTCATTAAATCTGCTTTGCTTGTTTGCCATAGAGCATGACAAGCTTTAAATGGGAATTTATGACCTCCTTAGGAGTGTTCTATCATAAGAAATCCTCATTTCTTTGGTATGACAGAATGGCTGGAAATCCAGTGCTTTTGTGTGACTATAGCAGATATGCTCTAAAAACCCACAGACAATTGAAGTAAGATACAGAAGTTTTTTCAATATTCTGTTGCATACAGTGGACCTGGCTGCTGTAATATCAGCCCCAGGATCAAGATTTAATGCTTTCATCTGACCCCCTACAACAGGTGTCATGAGTGTCAAATGCAGCTTGACTTGTGTGGTGACTCAGGGCTCCTGTCATGTGTACTGATCTATTTCCACATTTTTCAGATGTATTTTTTCATATATAAAATTTCATTGAGATGGTTTGTAATTTATGCTGTATAAGATTCAAACTATTGGATTTTTTCCCTTTTGATATAAGGCTTTTGATATAAGCCTGAAAAATTATACATGATTCTATTTCCTCAACAGGTATTATGGAATAGTAACAAAAGCTCAGACTCATCAGTCTCCTGTCAGTGTTTTTGAGGATATGGACATGAATGATGACTCTTTGTTGATGACCCATGAAATTCCCAAAAACCAGTGACTGGAGATTTATACTCTTTTCTCATATACATTCTCTAATTCACTCTTGCCAGTAATCAAGTTACTGAACATCAGCTAAAACTTCAAAAGATCTTTTACTTTTAAATGAGTCTTTAGCTCCTTCTCCTTAGCACTTACTAGAGGTGGGTTAATTTTATTTCCTTTTTTTTTTTTCCTTTCAGGACAACATTAGCAAACCTACATTGATTGCTTCAAATGAATATGCTGGTCCAAAAGTTTAAGCTAACCAACCCAAGGGCAGGTACAGACATTTCACTTTTATAGGTATAAGTGACTGGGAAGTGGTGTATACCCATAACAGAACAGCAGTTCAGCGCACATAGACTGGTTTAAAAATGGTAGAACCCAGTCTAAGATTTGGCCCCGCCCCGCCTGCCACCAAAGGGCAAATGTGTGTTCTGTTCACTACCGATCTAAACTATGCCACTGCATAACGTAGATCAGTTCTGCCTTAGGCTTTTTAAGTATCTGAACTTAATCTATTGGGCATGACAAACTACTTATTTCAGTTATTTGTAATCTTTATTCATTATGTTCCTAGGTCACCCAAGATGTACAATATGGTTTTTGATCCCAGATTAGCTGATAAAATATTTTAAAACAGTAGAAGACAATCTGACTAGGTAGTTTCAAAAAGAAAACAGTGAATAGCAAATACAGGAATACTCTTGATCTTATGTGTGTCAGTATTTTTATGAAGAGGAGGTAATCCTCAAACAGAAAAGCCAGTTTATCTGAATATTTATGAATAGTCAACATTCAGGAATTTGAGTGCTTGAAAATAGAATTTATGCAGTATTAATCATCTGTAGGTGATTTTCTGCATTTTATTTGTTCAGCATTTGGGGTTGGATCCATAACAGGTGAAATCACATAGCCTCTCATTAGTTTTAAAGGAATTTGAATTAGATTCTTTAGTATCTCAGATGGTAGTCAAAGAAAGAAAGAGTACTTACAGAGAGAAGAAAAATCTCACCATTAATCTTGAAATATATCCCATTTCCTGTTACCTAGGAAAAAAGAAGTGAGATGTTTATAAAACCTCAGGTATACATTTTCACTGTTGACCAGCAATATTTGGTTTCCTATGTGAGCATTTTATAATGGCTAGATTTTTCAACTAAGTAACACTGAGAAAATCAGGTCCATTAAATGTGATTGATGAATGCCTGTTTTTTCAAGCTAATATTAAGAATGAAATAATTACCCCAGACTGAGATTTTGTCCTCTCTACTCCTTCGCCCAGCATAACTATAATCACTTTGGACTTTCATATTCACAATGGTAATCTGAGACTGAAACTAAGCAGGACTAATTCACTTGAAGTACTTAGAATTTTTCAAAATGAGAAAGTCCTGCTTGCTCCTTCAGTTGTTAATATTATCATTATCCCAACTAGACTCTTCCTTCACAAATGATTACAGGGTAATTGTACAAGGCTCTTTTACAAAATGCTTGCGTTCATTATTCTTAAAAGTGATGAATGATTACAGGTCCTGATTTTCAAAACTGTGCACAAAGATTAAAAATTCAAATAATCATCTGCAACTGCGTGCCTATTTCCTAGCTACAGTTAACATAAGTACACATGAGGTAATTTTATGCTCAAAGAGCCATACGCATATATTCCCAACATCTGAATGCAAAATTGCCTAGTCTATGAACCTACTCACAAAACTTTTGTGTGCAAATTAATCAGGAAGATGCAAAGTCTTGCGTGTGCTAGGTCCTCAGACCAAGGTGTTATTTTAGACTGGAAACTTTTATTAATACTTCTGTTAAACACAGACTACATAAGATCTACTCTGTGAGTCTTTTGGGGCGATCACTCTGAGTACTGATTATACCAAGGATAAACCGGGGGCCACTTCGTAAGTTCTGGTGAGCTGTCAAGGGCTGCAAGCATAGCCCCACCCCTTGGCAACCAGCGGGTGGGTCACCTATCATCTTGGGTCCAGAATTCCCTTCCCCTAACCTCTGACCTTTACTATCAGAAGTCCCTCCCCTTGCCCTCAGAAGTACTCCTTTTGGGAGGACAGTGTTGCCATCTTAGAACCAGAAAAAAACTAAATCATATACTAAAAGTCAAAACACATACTATAGCATATTTTAATTTTATTTAAAAAGAAGCCATGATTTGTGTTTGCATAGTATATATAGAGTTGATTACATAATAACTAAAATAAAGTCTTACTCTTGTATGTTGTGTGTGGGGATGTGGTTGGGGTGTTCAGGGGTGTTGTGATGGGATGGCTGTGTGTGGGCCGTAGGGTATGTTGGGGGGGGGGCTGTGGGAACATGGTGTGAATGTGTGGGGTTTGTGGTGTGGGATGGAGACTGGGGGAGGGATTCCCTCCCCATTCCTCACCATGACAGAAAATCCATGCTGGCAGTGGCAGCAGCAGCAGGAGGCAGTGGGTGCTCAGGGTGCTTGTCGCCCACGCTGGCACAGATACCCAGCAATGTGCAGCTTGTAGCTTCAGCCAGAGCTATACATGGTGGCAAGGAGTGCAGCCAGGCTGGCCTGCCTTTATCACACAGTGTATGTGCAGTTCCTAACACTTGCATGCCGTTGGGGGGAAGCCCCATCAATGGAGCTGGCTGCTTTCCCTGCCCCTGTACAATTAGGTGGTGGGTGCCCATGGGCTGAATGAAATTGCCTGCTGGGATGGATCCGGCCCATGGGCCATATTTTGCCTGTGCATGTTCATCAGATCTGTATGCCCTTAACTTCTTTTAGCAAAATCCAACCTTTAAGAGAACAGGTAAAAAATAGCCAGGCATCACATCAGTTCTTGTATTAAAAGAAGGTTCTTTACTATTCATTTCATCCAGGAAGAGCACATACCAACTGTAGAGACTTCCTCAGCTTGAAGAAGGGTTTTTAAACCCAAAAGCTTGCTAAAAGTGTTTTTTCCAACTATTTAAGTTGGTCTCATAAAAGATATCAGATTCACACAAAGAACCTTGTCTGCCACTTTTACATTAATGTACTCTAATATTTGGTTATAATTTATACATGCTACAAATACATATGTTAATCTTCTCAACAATTACTTTGCATTGGTTTTCCACCAGCCCAAGAGGATCACTTTACCTGACAGGATGCAGGACTACCAGGGTAAGGGCAATCATATTCCTATAATTAGTAAAGATCTTGTGAGGGAACAGATTGAGTGGCTGGACATCCACAAGTGAGCTGGCCCAGAGGGAATTCAGCCAAGAATGCTAAAAGTGTTGGCTGACATCATAGCATGATCAATGGTGAGGATATTTGAGAACTTGTGATGCTCAGGAGAGGTTCCTGAAGATTGGAAGAGGGCCAATGTGATGCCTATTTTCAAGAAAGGAAGATTCAAGGCACTACAGGCCTATTACTTTGACCTCAATCCCTGGAAAAATCTTGGAAAAAATCATCAAAGAAACCATCAATAACAGGCTAACAGAAGGCAATGTCCTGTGAGATAGCCAACATAGTTTTATTGTTGGTAGGCTTTGCCTGACCAGTCTCATTTCCTTCTATGGCTAAGTGATGCATCACCTGGACAAAGGAGAAGAGGTTGATGTCATATATTTAGATTTCCAAAAAGCCTTTGACTTGGTTTCCCATGAGGTCCTCATGGTAAAATTTGGGAACTGTGTCCTTGACAACTTTGCAGTCCAGTGCCTGGGGAACTGATTCCATGGCCAGACCCAGAGAATGACAGTTAAGGGAACTGAGTCAACATGGTACATGGCAACCAGTGGCATCCCCCGGGCTCAGTACTTGGACCAGTACTCTTTAATATATTTATAAATGAACTGGATTTAGGTATCAGAAGTGGACTGTCGAAGTTCACAGTTGACACCAAATTATGGGGAAGTGCAGTCACACTAGAGGATAGGCTGGCAATTCAGGCCGACCTGGACAGGCTCACAAGTTAGATGGATCAAAACTTGATGACATTCAACATGGAGAAATGCCAGGTACTCCATTTCAGGAGAAAAAACCCACATCATACTTACAGGCTCGGCAGTGCTACACTCACTGACACTATGACTGAAAGAGACTTGGGGGTCATGATTGACCACAAGATGAACATGAGCCACCAATGCAATGCCACAGCCAGAAAAGCAAATAAAACCCTGGCTTGAATCTACTGATGCATCTTAAGCAAGATCAGCCTAGAGAAGCAAAGGCTCAGGGGTGACTTGGTAGCGGCCTATAAGTATGTTAGGGGTGTGTATCAGGAACTGGGAAATGTCTGTTCACCAGGGCACCCCAAGGGAAGACAAGGTCTAACCATCACAAACTGCTGGAAGACCATTTTAGATTGGACATAAGGAAAAACTTCTTTACCAGCCAAGTCCCCAGAGTCTGCAATAGACTCCCCCCAGAAGTGGTGCAAGCACCTACTCTGGATACCTTTCAGAAATACTTGGATGGTTATCTTGCTGGGATGATCTGACCCCAGCTGACTTCCTGCCCCTTGGATAGGGGGCTGGACTCAATGGTCCATGAGGTCCCCTCCAGCTCTAATGTCTATAAAATCTATGAAATCTATGAAATAATATAGTCATAAAATTAAGATGCCAAAATGTTGAGCAGCTGAATTTTCCTGGCTGCTTAAGAAAGGGCTGTTTTGTTTCATTTCCTCTCTAGACCCCTTTTACTTGGTTCTTTCATCTTTTTTTCATCCAGGTGTTGGGGAAAAAAGGCTGTTCCAAGAAAACCATTTTAGCTTACTAGTCAAGAGTACATTGACTTTTCAGGATAAAATTCAGAGGTGCAACTGGTCATTTTTGCCTTTTGGACAGAGGTGATGCATGGTACAGGAGCAGCAGCTGGATGTTGTTGCTGCAGTGGGGCAGGGGAGGGGAGGATCTGTCAGCATGTAAGTGAAGTAGCTATTTAAATATGCATATTTGGGGGGTAAAAATAAGAGTTGACATCTCCCCCCAGCTTCTATACTTGGTGTTGCCACTGCTCCTCTGCCCTCTGTGCAACCAGAGATGAAGGTGGAAGTGAAAGTGGAGACAGAGCCACTGCAATGAATGTGCAGGGTGAGGGAGTTGGAGATGGGAGAGTGAGGTACCTCCCAGCTCCATTTTAGCACCCCCACCCCTTAGGCAGGACTCAAGGCTCATGTCCCACCCATCCACTTATCTTTATGGTGCTGATAAAAAACAACAAAATGTTTTATAACTCAACTATACCCTTTAATTTGATAGAGAGGAAGCCGTGTATACTCCAAAATATTCACAGAGCAGCAAACCAAAATGAGGTTAATTTTTAAAGAGGAGGTGGATGACCTGGGAAGAGAGAGAAAGATGCCTAGGTGACCATGAAGGGAGGCGAGAGTCAAGGCTGTGTTCTAGTCCCTGATAGAATTAACTACTGAGTCAATGCAGGTGGGGCTGTGTGCTCAGGAAGAGTACATAATTCCAGGAACAGGGTAGCCATTAGTTTATCTGTCTGTTCTTCTGGTCAAAGCCTTGGTATAGCTGTCCAGCTTATCATTCATGGCTCAGATGATTTGTTCTTTCTCACTATTGATGCCACTTTAGACCTCTTGGATTGGTAGTTCCATGCACCCCAGTACAGAGATAATACTTCTATCATTGTCACATCTAACCTTTTTTATATTCCTACTTTTTCCAGTACCATAGCCCTTGTCTTGACAATGAGCTATAAAAAAATAATATGATTAAATAGAAAGGGATTCTAATTGCTGGAACCAGGCATCCTAGTCCTCATTTGGATCTCTTTTGGATCAGTATACTGTTCTTGCTGGTTGAGAGGAAGCTTTGCTAGACCACACTGTTTCAGTTGGTTCTTCCAGTCCATAGGATGACAGGAGCACAGAATTGCTAGCCCAAAGGAACTGGTCAAGGGCAAACTTGCAAGGCTGCTAGTAAGTGCTAGTTATTGATAACTAGCAATAGCAGTGGTGGTGGTGGCTTATCTGAAGATGGTCTTTTCCCATCTGGGGGTAATCCTGGACCTTCTATGGCCTGGTGATACCTCTGGTGATGGTGATTGTAGTTGCTCTGGTATGCAAGGGAGAAGATGAAACCAGTTTCACTGTCTTGCTCTTAGGAAAGTGTCTTAACCACTAGGCCATTCTAGAGGAGACAGACATATTTCATCCCTGATGATAAAGCTGTTGAACTTTGCATGAGAGACACAGAGTACACACAGTCCTTTACAAGGGATGAGGATGGCCTTGGTTCCAGTCTCCACAAACTTTTTATATACTTTATCCAGTGACTATTTGATATAATGTTGTCCTGGGTGACAGTCATTTATTTGTCCAGGTGTGCTCCTTTTCCATAGATGATCATCAAACTTTAAGTACTCTGTTATTATCCCTCTTTCTTGTATGAGAATTTCTTTGGTTACTTTCTACAGAGGAAAAAGACAGCAGAAAAGACAAGGAAAGTCTACATCCAAAATGGAGTGTGAGACGGATACATATAAAGAGTCACCAGCTGGAATTCATGCGCTGTACAGACACAGATTCTACAAATGCTCATATTTCTTCTGCTTTCAATGCAAATGGTGCTGGGCTTCTGATCAAATACATGGAGGAAGTTCTTACACTCCTCATTAAGAGACACATCTGCTCTCGCTTCTTAATCAAACTTCATATATTTATTTTTGGGTTTTGGGGTTTTTTTGCAAAAGAATCAGCTGAAATGTGAGAAGACAGTCTTACAATTAAAGAACATTGTATTGGGTATTTGAACATGACAGATATTACTGGCACTGGAATGTCAGAAGCTTTCCTTGAACAATTAAGAGAAACAGAAATGACACTAGGTATTATGAAAAGACAAGCTTACAATAATAAGGCAAATGTGAAAAGAAAATACAGTCATGTTCAGGAGGGAATTGGAGATATTCACAAGAGATCAATTTTTTATCTCAAGAAGCACACTTTCCTTGGCCCTCATATGCTATAATGCCATGAGTTTCTTGCAATGTAATGCTCTAGCATATGATCAATGTGCTCCCTAAAACCTTAAGTGAAATGAGACAAGAAATTCAAATAGATGCAATATGGGAATGTCGGTACCCCATTTCCCACATCTATGATGTCTGAGTTTGAAATGCCAGTGATTCAAATCTAAAGAAACCTGCAGGAATGAAAAACTAAAATGATGCTAAATTGCCAACTCAGAAAATCTGTGACTATACATTTGTAGTGTTGTGATTTGGCATTATACACTCTATGAAATCAGAATTACAAGTAAAGTGTGTCAGAAATGGATTTTGAACAAGCTATCCATCATCTAAAATTCTCAAAGGATTTTCTTGTAACCTACTATTTTTATAATATATTCATACGTGTCCTGACTGACACCAAGGAACTGGCTGTAGTGCTGAAAATCAAACCATAAAAAGAATATGAAATATGAACCAAAAAAAAAATCCTTAATTAGGAAGGTAAGGATGACCCTTTAAGGAATCTAGGAAAGAATTATAAAAAAAGTCAGGTTTTTCTTTTCTATTCTATTTTGGATACTGCCACAGAGTTAGTAGGAGAAGTACGCTTAAAACTGAAGCAGAATTATGAGGTGTTCATTTTTCTGTATCATAACTCCAAACACTGTTGATTCTTCACAAAGAATTCCAACAACAATGCACTTTTTTAAAGAAAGCATTAGCAGCTGGACAGCCTGGTGAGGAGACATCCTTTGACATAAATGCCACGGATCTTTGCAGTGAACTTAAGCTCTTGGCAGGCAACTAAAATTTGGAAAATGCCCAGAACTACATTGGACAAAATAAGCTTTTGTCCTTGTTTCCAAATTTATCCATCACACTCAGGATTTTATTAACCTTGTCTCTATCTGTCACAAGCAGATAACACATTTTTTTTTTTAATTTGGGCTTACAAGGATATATTTGCACACTACAGTGCCTTAGTCTTTTTCAGTGGATATTGCTTTAATTTCATTTGAATTGAAATTCAAAGTGCAGAGTGTGTAGATGTAAATGACCGATCCAGGAGTTCACATAAATTAAAGCATGAAAAGTGAAATTCACTGAAGATGCTAGCTTCTAGCTCTAAGATTTGTGAAAAGAAGCTTTAAAGGACCACTTGTATATTTGGTATAAAGTTCTTGACTTTTTCTCAGATGCCAGGCTGACGACTCTTGTGTTGAACCTAGTGTTCTCAGTATTTTATCAAGGAGACAGATTGGAAGGTAAGGGGAAAGGGCAGCAAAAATTATTCCTGTCTATCTTAGAAGATAAGCAAAAGCAAACACAAATTGTGGTAGCACTACAGAGCTGTAGGAAAGGTTTATGGAACAGGTATGTGTTCTCTGTTCTCCTCTTTCTTCCTGCTCCACCATTCCACTTTTCTCCCAAGAATTTGTTAATAACATCCCGATATCATTCATGTGTTGTGGCTTGTATGTGTTTGGGGTCGTGATGTGCATGGGATAGCTGTGTGAGTCTCCAGAAGGAGACAGGTGTTCTTGTTGTGTGCTTTCCTGAAGGAAACCGTTGATGAGACCATTTCACCCATTTTCTAGTAAATTGGAGATTTCCCTCTGTCTCTGTGCTTCCAGATTGCCAAGTTGGGTGCCCTTTTCTTCCTTGGTTAGCACTAGGAAGCTCTCTGCTTAGCATCCTGGTGCAAGGTGCCATCCTTCTCCTCACTTAACTCTTCTCATGCACTGATTAGGCTGCCTGGGTGACTAGTCAAAATTCTGGATTCCACCCTGGAAGCCATATGCCTACAGGTTAGCTATTGCATTATCAGCCTAAGATGCCTAAGGTTTTTATTACGTCAGACCACAAGTCTCTATCTCACTGACCCAAGAATGATGCTGATGAGTATTCACAGATGGACCAAAGCCAACCAACCAACTTAAAAAAAAAAACAAAATCCTGAGATAAACACCACCATTTCCTTCCATGGTTGAGAGAGAGATGTATCTGGGAAGTCGCTGCTACTCTGCAAAGTATTTGTATGGTAAAATTTGATCAGAAATAAGATTTAAATGTTCACCTGTTTGGAAATATGTTAAGGACTTGAGGTGCAGCGTGTATTCTCCCCCACACGGGAATGGGAGCAGGGATGGGAAGTATGGCAGCTGTGGGGCACTGGAGGAGGGAAAAGAAAGGTGCAATTTGTTGGGAAGTAACATTGTCACCAGTATTGTTATAATATAGAGGGTAATATCAATAACTGTCTTTAGTCTTAAAAAATTGCCATAACAGCCTTCTATATAAAAAAGAACAGCTTCAATCCTCTTAAAAATCTAAAAATATCCCCAGCCAGACTGAAACCCTGCTATATGTCCAAACTTAAGGTTGCATAAACCAATCAGGAAAGGATCTTAATCTCCATCTGCTTCTCAGCACAGTCTGCAAAGGGAGTACTAAAATATGAACTGAACATGGGGAAATAAATCAGGAGTTTAATAGATAATTGTGCACACTAAGCACTCATTTCCAAATGCAATAGGAAATTAAATCATGCTTATGTCTGGTTTTTACATGATATTCAAATCCTTCATTACTTGGTAACTAGGCAAATCTTTTTCAAAATAAACAGATTTGATTCTTTCTTTTTGGGAGAAAATTTAGTTAATTTATTATTATTTGTAGTACACCAGGGTCTAGATATCCCAAACAGAATCAGGGTTTTGTTACACTAGCTACTGTGAATTCACCTAGTGAAAGACAGTCCCAGAAATTTTACAATGTGAATAAAATAGCAGACTAAGGAGAAATAGAGGTCCAGAGAGATGAAGTGACGTACACAAAGTCATTCAGGAAAGCACTGCTAGAATCCACATCTCCCAGTTTTATGTCCTACTTGTTAAACCAAATGCCCTTCATTTCTTATTTAATTGCAATCATATCTCTTGTTTCTATTATAAATCCTGTAGCCTGATTATCTTTGGCCCTTGCCTGAGGATGCAATGTGGTAATAGTGCATCATTGTTCTGCTGCATCTTAATACACTCACCTTGAGAATCACTGAGCTCAGGCCCTGGGAAAATGCTTTGATAATATTTTTAATGTGTTTTCATCATGTCTTTCTCCATGGTGCACTGCTAGGTATCTTCACTGCTTGTGCCTGATTTAAATATTTCCAGTTATATACCATTTGTGTTGCTAAGCTATCTGTGTATATGGCCATGGATAACACATATCCAAGTTTTAAGAACATTTTACTATGAAATCTACACTGATGCCATGTTCAGGTTTAGGTCTCTGTCTAGGCATTATTTTCCACAAAGTGGCTTTTTTTTTTTTTTACTATGAAGACTTGTAAATTATATCTTTATAACACCACCATAGTGATTATGTGCAGTGAACCTAGTGAAGCATTAGCAATCCCAGCCTCCATCCCTCCTATACAGAGAATTTACATTCTGTGCACAGCAGGTTTTCAGTACTGGGCCCTGTCTTGGAGATAAATAAACTCTCTTTGCTTGCAATAGTAAACAGTGGTCTAAAATCTAACCAACTTGGGATATATCTATATCTATATAAAGAGGAAATGATTCTTCTAACTGAAATCAATTCGAATTTTGCCTTATCATGCATGCTTACTTGCCATATTCTATTCATATTTTTTCAATAATGGTTTGATAATTCAAATTGTTTTTTCCAGGGATAACTTATACTGTAATTAAGTTTGTTGGATTTTGCTGTATGTGGCACATTGGTTAATAAAGTGAAAATGATACAGTAAGTTTCCTTTTTGGCTTTAGAATATCAAAAAAAGAATTCTTATTATTACATACTTTTCACTTCATTGGGTGGCATGTCACACCACAAAATGTTAGTCATTCCCACATTTTTATAAGCAATTCCCATTGGGATCTGGGCTCATATATGCCATTAAGAAACAAAGAAAGAAACCAGTGGATATTTTAGCCTATAGTAACATGCTATATATTAAACTATTATAGATTAACTAAATTAATGAGGGGCTAGATGCTTTTTTGAGGTCCTTTCCATTTTCTCTATGATAATAAAGTAAGTTGACTTCCATCATTCAGTTTCTCCATCTGTAAAACTAGAGCAGGAGTATTTGTGAAATCAAATCCCATTTCATTCTACAGTTCTTGTTTCTTCTAATGGTATGAGGACCAAAGCTGGCTGAAAGCTGAGAAAGTTTTCATGAAGCTCCAATTTTGATTTAGAGCTCTCATAACCTGTAAGAGTCCTGAAAGGACCTTATAGAGAGAATCACCATCTGCTATCATGCTGAGTTGTATATCAGTCCCTGTGGTATTCTAGTACTTCAGGATTCACAGTGGAAAAAACTGCACATACCAGTATTTCCATGGGTGAATACCTTGCAGATACCAGTACTTTGAATGAGAAAATTACTAAAAAGTACAAAGTCTCCCTATCCAGCTAAATTCCTATTACGAACAACACCTGTGGGTGTCCTCTAAATATATTCCTGTTTTGACTGTACAAAACTCTCAAAACAAGTCCTTGACTGGTTAATATTCATGTTTTGATTCTGACTTAATCATAAATAATGAGTTTACATGCGTTGTTTAGCTATACTATTTAATGTTTAAACAATAAAGTTCTCCTGTTGGTTCAGTTAGTCAAGGGCCAATACAAACCATTCAAAGAGAAAAGACTGGGAAGTTTCAATGAACTTCCAAATGAATCAGTCTTCTTGGGTCTGCAAAAGTGTTATGTTTTTTTCACAACAAGTGCAGCTGTATGCATTCTCTTTGAATGACTGAGTTAAAGCCAGGATTAGTAGGTCTGAAAAAATTAGTACCCCCTTTTTACACCAATGACTTGTTCACTGTTATCACTGTTATCATCTTGTGTAGTATTCAACTTAAGATGTCAAAGAAACTCAACAAAATGATTCCTAAATAAAGTCACCACCCATAATTGATCCATTTTAAATATTATGTGCATGTATTTTTCCTTTGATTATTTCAAGTTTCTTTCTGCTTTAAAAATCAATTTATAGTGATTTATATTTTTAAGTCTGTCTTTACTAGAGGGAGGGTTGACGGAGAAAGCATGAGTGAAAAGCAAAGCAAAGGTGAGATTCTTTAATACAATGTAGGGGCAAACTTTTTGGTAGGCGTGCCACAAATTAGCCCCACACTGTTCCCAAGTGCCACTCCAATCCCAGTCCCTTGCCTGATCTGCTACTCTGTTTTCTGTTCCCTATTCTATGCTCTCTACCCAATTTCCTGCTCTGCTTTCTGCTTCCCGCTGTAGCATGAACTGAACTAATGTAGCTGATGTTGACATAGAGTGTTAAGTATAGTGGTCTTGGGATAGACTGACCACATTAGAAAAATAAAGAAATGCCTGAAGATAGGCATTATTTGACATTTAAAGGGTCAAAAGGGGGACATGTAGCAGAAACTGAACTAATCTAGCTGATGTTAACATAGAGTGTAATAGTAGTGAAATGTAACCATGTTAGTCTTGTCCTGTAAGCAACTTGAAAACTCCATTTTGTATCCTTCTGCTTGATGTAAGTGAATGAACTCTGCATAGCCTTTATGTATGAGTATGTCTAAAAGGGTGAATGGTGAGAGAATGGCATAGAGAGGGGAGAAGAAGATTTAACTGTTTATCTAAGCAACAAGGTGCCAATTGTAAGTTACCAGTCAATAAATGAATTAATGAATGGTTGAAGAATTCCTTTTAGGCCTAGGGCACAAAGAAGATAATGAGGAGAAAGAAAGCACCCATTTGCCAGACAGGCAGCAAGAACACTCCAAGGCTGAGATAAGCTGAAGACAAAAGAAGAACAAACGCAAAAGCAGAAGCTGGGTATGGAAAAACCCCAAAGCACTGAAACAAAGGATGCCAATCTCTATAAAAGAACATTTTGAAAATGCCAAGTTGTGTGAGTCTCTTTCTCTACTGCTGTTTCATTGGAGCACAGATGCATCTGTTCACCCTGCTTCAGCTGTTATCTTCAAATCTGCTATCTTCAATTCATCATGATCTACTCAATAAGCCAGGGTTAGTCACCCTGGGCTGATATTGAACAACTATTGCTGGTAACGATATCTGGTGTACGTGTGAATGAAATGGTTGTTTTGTGTATGTGTATGCCTGTGTGTAATGACGTGTATGATGATTTGCGTCTGTTTGTATGAATGCTGTGTTCGAACCTCTATGTCTAACTCATGTAATCAATAAACGTGGCACCTTGCCTTATCCCCCTTTATAAAGTCTCACTCATGATTTGAGCAATTGGCAATTTGAGTAACACTGCGCTATGCTCCCTGCCTGATTTAATCCTGGTCATCTAATCCAACACCCTGCTCAAGGCAGTATTATTTGTATCTAAACCATCCTATCCAAGTGTTTTCTAACCTAGCAGTTCTCAAACATTTTAGACTCAAGTGCCATGTCCAGATGAACACAGACGTTTGGTTCCCTGGGGACAAGTAGCAGCAGCACACCTTGAACTGCAGCTACTTGGCCCCTGGGAATGCCCATACTACATGCGTTTGGTGTGTGGCAACTTATCCTGGGGGCAAAAGGGGAGGCTGGAGCCAGAACTATGTTGGACCCAGTAGCCTTACCTGGGGTGCTGGGGCCCTCCCCGGGCTGCAGCAGCAGCAATCCTGCCAGGTAGAGCCTGGCTGGTACCCGCAGTGCAGCTCCAGGCAGCCTGACTCTGCTTTTCAGCAGCATGTGCTGCCCATGCATGCGCTGCTCTGCTTTTTATTCCATGGGATATCCAGGGGTAAAAAAAAAAAACATGGAGAAAAAAAATCAGAGCAGCACATGCATGGGCAGTGCACCCATACTGTATGGTATGTAATGCTGCAGATGTGTTTGCGGTGCCACATGGCTGCACTCATCTGGATGCACCCAACGTACCCCTCTAAACAGCTTCTGAATTTAGCAGCACCACAAGAACTAATTTATTTGTTACAGTGGGACTAATTAAGCAGGAGAAGGGGTGAGTGAGCAGAGGAAATGCATTCTCTTCTCTGTTCCATTATCTTCTATTTTGCTACTATTATTGTAGCTTGTTGTAAAAAGAAAAGCTATTTGTTAAATAAACAGGTTATTACTCCTGAAAATATAAGATGTAGAATTCTTGCCAAACATTTTCTGTTTCTTTCTTCACTTTCCCAGGCTAAATGTTTGGATAATTCAATCATTGTTTGATAATTTTCCTCCCTCAGAGAAAAAGTAAAATCTACATTATCTACATTTAGAAGCATTTAGTAGCACAGAGGAAATTGATTAGAAAAATATATCAGTTGTTGCTATAGTTCAAAGCAATGCTATGTTGTTTTGGCAGGTAAAGGTAAAAAATATGTACAAGTGAAAAGCATTTCACATAAAAAGCTTTAAAGAAGGGTTTTTTTGCAAACGGAATTTTTTAAAAAATTAAAAAATTGAGAGGATATCTGTTCTCTCTCTAAAAAATATGCTTGATTTTCAAAGTTAATTTACTTTTCCTTTTTTATATAAATGATGACAAATATCTAGCTCTATAATAAACTCAATAAACAAGTACTTGTTTTCATAACAAGCTGCAATTAATTTTATCAGACATGGTTTTACTAATCATAATTATTATTATTGGATTTCCCATGGTATGGGTTGCACTCTGGTAATATACAGGAAAAAATACCTGCAACATTAAAATTAAAGCCACTCTGTAAATCAGAGAAATGACAAGATCTTACAAAACAAATTATTTTTTCTGAAGAAGTGCAGCATTCAGACCTACCACCTTTATAAGGATTGTCCTGGAAATTTCAGCTCTGCTTTTTCAATGGAGCTATGCCACGCAGTAAATTAGTGCTCTCACCTTTGGAAGCTTGAAACGAGAATGAAAGGGGGAAAAGGAGGTTGCTCTTCACTTGCAACGGGATGACCAACTAATGAGTATCAATATCCATACTCATAAAGGAAACTGAAACCACCATCCATTGATCCCTATTACTTCTGGTCCACAGACAAACTAAGCAAAACAGGTCTACTGATCTACACATTAAATAGTTGAATAATCTCTTCACCCTTTTCCTCCCAAACAAACAACTGCTTCACTGGCCTGATTTCCCTCTAATGCAGTTTGGGCTGTGTGATTCCTATCGCATGGCAATCAAGCCAACTAGGTTACTTTTAACATAGGGTGCCCTGTCTGGGCAGGGATCCACATATTGTAAGCTGGGTTTTCCATTGTCCCTTAACTATGACAGCTCTGCCATTTCCCTGTTTTCCTGGAAGACTTCCTATGAATAAAGACTGCTGTGACAGCAAAGTACCCACCTAATAGCTATGCAGATTTTGGACTTCCAGTTACAGTCCTTTCTCTTTAACTTAAAAAAAAAAAGAAATACAGGGAAATGGTTGTTGCTGGCACAAGGTGCCCGAGGGAGGCAACAATTGGGTTCGTTGCCCGGTGTGCGTCGCGCCAAATAAACACACTGGGGGAGAAGCAGACAGAGTTTATTTGAGCTCAAGTAAAAGGCGCAGGGAGACTGTATTGTCTCAAATCCTGCACACCTAACCCTGCAACAGCGAGATCTTTATACCCCGGTCAGTTTCACTGTCAGTGATTTTCCACCAGCTGGCCCCCGCTCTTTCTTCCCTTTCCCTCCTCCTTTCTCTCTCCGAGCAGTGCCCTTGCATTCCACAGATAACAGTTTTAGCTCACCTGCTTTCCAGAAGGACAGGAGATTTGCAGGCGCCAGAGAAAGGGTTGCAAAGGTTGGGCAAGGGGGGGCTTTGGCTCATCTGATCCTGGAGCAGAAGGACTTCCTCGACGCTCGTGGTCTTCCATCCCTCTGAGTTACCCAGGGTTATGCCCAGTGACACCAACAGCTCCCCGCTTTGAGAATACTCAACAAAGTTTTGGCTGAGTTTTCTCATATTCTGAAGACAAAAAGTAATTGAGTGTTTGAGGTTTGGAATCTTCAATGCAAGGGTGTAATGAGGCGCTTGGGGAGGGGGATACACAGACTTTGTGCAGGAGGGCATTAGAGCATGCAAATAAGAGGAGAGTAATTAAACAAAACACAACACTGGTGATCAGAAGGTGAAGGATGCCTGCTCCTAGGCCTCCGAGGTTGGGCAACCAGCTCCAGAGAGAATCAAAGACAGTGGGTTCACGTTCCTGACTTTTCCACAGCTCAAAAGCCTGTTCAGCTGACAAAATGTGTTTGTTTATACCTTGGGAATTTTCTGGGACATAAGTACAACATTCGTTCCCAATTAGAGCACATACCCCGCCCTGAGAAGCTAAAACATAATCTAGGGCCTGACGGTTTTGAAGAGATAATAAATCAAGTTGATAAATCTCAGAGTTAAGGCTCTTTTCAATAGCTAAAGTGTCATTAGCAAATTTTGCAAGGAACGTAGAAAGTTGACGATATAGCTTGGCTAACCGGCCCGCTCCGTACGCCAGGAGAAAGATCATGCCAAGTCTGTCTCGTGATGAATCCAGTTCTTGTGTCCATCGACCTTTGCCGCTGTGTGGGAAACTAGTAGGACAGGGTGAGGTCCTTTCCACTTCTCTTGGAGGGGCTCATCCTTCCAGGTCTGAATGAGCATGGAATCTCCGGCTGTAACGAGTGGACTGGAGCATCCAGCGGAAGAGGCTGCAAGTCTTTAGTGTAGCTATGGAGAGAAGAAAGAACAGCAGACAGAGAGCACATATACCGTGACAAAATATTACATCCTATTTCCCACTCCCCTGCTAGAATCGGCGTCCCGTTCATAGGCCATGCCCTTCCAAACAATCTCAAAGGGGCTAAGCCCTAATCTTCCCTTGGGGAGGGCACGGATACGAAGCAAAGCAAGGGGCAAAGCATTGGGCCATCGCAGAGAGGCCTCCTGGCAGATCTTTGATAGATGACGCTTGAGGGTCTGATTTGTACGTTCTACTACACCATTAGCTTGTGGTCGCCATGCAGTATGGAGTTTCCAGGGGATCTGTAAGGCATCTGAGATGTTTTGGATGATCTTTGAAGTGAAATGTGTTCCGTTGTCAGATTCCATCCACTGGGGAAGTCCGAAGCGGGGAATAACTTCCCACACGAATTTTAGAGCTACAGTCTTGGCTGTGCAATTGCGACATGGAAAGGCTTCAGTCCATCCGCTGAATCGATCTATTATAAGGAGATACTTAAATCCTTGAGTTCAGGGGAACTCAGTAAAGTCTATTTGCCAAACCAGTCCGGGGCCTGGAGTAGGTTCCAAAGTGGCTGGAGGTGCTGAGAGACTGGGTCGAGGGTTATTCTTTTGACAAATCAAACAGCTGGCCTGTATTTGGGAGGCCAGAGGTCGAAGTCCAGAGGTTAGAAAATATTTGTTCACCAACTGAGTGAGAGCTTCTTTTCCAGCGTGTGTAGTTTGATGTAGCCGTTGCAACACTGGCGGGTCAGGCTCTTTGGTAGGAGGATCCTCCCGTCCGTGGAGCAGAGCCATCCCTTCTTTTCTTGGAGACCAAGCTTGTCGGCTAGTTCCTTTTCTTCATATGAGTACTGGGGATCCGGGAGCTCCCCCACTGATGGAATGAGAGCATGCATAGGGATGTCAGCAGGTCTCGGCGTCCTCAGGGTGGCAGCAATTTTAGCTTCTCTGTCTGCCCGGGCATTACCCCTGGCTACGTCTTGATCCTCTTTCTGATGTGCCTTACAGTGCATTACTGCCACTGCCGAGGGAAGTTGAACAGCTTCCAGGAGTCAGAGAATTTGGGGTCCATACTTCACTGGGGAGCCTTGGGCTGTCAGCAGTCCTCTTTGTTTCCATAGGCCAGCATGGGCATGCAGTACTCCAAAAGCATACCTAGAGTCGGTATAGATGTTGACTCGTTTCCCTTTTGACAGTTCTAGCGCCCAGGTCAGGGCCACCAGTTCAGCAAGTTGAGCAGATGTTCCGGCGGGCAAACCCTTGGCCTCAACAACATCATAGAGGGTCACAACAGCGTAACCTGCCCTCCTTTGCCCTTCTACAACAATGCTACTGCCATCAGTGTACCACTCACAATCAGCATTCAGAAGTGGCTGATCCTGTAGGTCTGCACGGCTGGAGTACTGTGCATCTATGATGTCTAAACAATCATGCTCTTGTTCTTCCATTTCAGGTAAGAGAGTAGCCGGGTTGAGGGAGGGGCAGGGCTGCAGAGTCACTTCAGGGTTCTCCAACAGCTTAGCTTGGTACCGAGCCACTCGAGCCTGGGTGAGCCAGAGACCCCCCCTTCAAGTCTAGCAGAGCCTGGACCATATGTGGGGTATACACCTGCACGACTCCTCCCACCGTTAACTTTTCAGCTTCCTCAAGTATTAGGGCAGTTGCCGCAACTGCTCGTAAACTTGCTGGCCATCCCTTGGCAACTGGATCAAGCTGTTTGGAGAAATAAGCAACGGGACGTTTCCATGCCCCCAACAATTGAGTAAGCATTCCCAGAGCCATCCCTTTTCGTTCATGCACATACAATTGGAAAGGTTTAGAAAGGTCCGGTAACCCCAGGGCGGGGGCTTCCATTAGTTTCCTTTTTAGTATCTTAAATGCCTTGTCGGCTTCTGGAGTCCAATAAAAGGGGTCATGGTCTGCCCCTTTCACACAGTCATATAGTGGTTTTGCCCACAGTCCAAATTCAGGGATCCATATTCTGCAAAAACCTGCCATGCCAAGAAACGCCCTGAGCTGCTTACGGTTGCTTGGGATGGGAACCTGGCATATAGCCTCCTTTCGCTCGCTTGAAAGCTGGCGCTCCCCCTGTCTTATGTGAAATCCCAGGTATCGTACTTCGGGGAGAGCAATTTGAGCTTTATTTCAAGCCACTCGATATCCTCGAAGTCCAATAAAGTTTAGGAGGCTTACTGTGGCGTTAAGGCAGGAGTTTAAATCTATGGCAGCAATTAATAAATCATCCACATATTGTAACAAGAGAACTTCATGCTCATTATTCCACTCCTCCAAGTCTTTAGCTAAGGACTGGCTGAAAAGGGTAGGAGAGTTCTTAAATCCCTGGGCTAATACTGTCCAACAAAGTTGTTTCTTAACCCTTTTTCTGTCCTCCCATTGAAAAGAGAATATCTCCTGAGAGAGGGGGTCAACTGGAATCGTAAAGAAAGCGTCTTTCAAATCAAGAACTGAGAAATGAGTATACTGCCTCCCTACGGAGACCAGCAAGGTATACGGGTTTGGGACGAGAGGATGAATAGTTTTAACCTGTTCGTTAACCGCCCTTAGGTCCTGCACCAGTCGATATGTGCCATCAGGCTTCAGTACTGGCAAGATAGGAGTGTTCCAGGCTGACTGACACTCTCGCAGTATGCCGTACTTTAGGAAATGGTCTATAGTCTCCTGCAGTCCCTCTCTGGCTTCCCTTTTGATTGGGTACTGCTTGATTCGAACTGGACCTTTTCCTGGCAGTAGTTGGATATTAATGGGGGTTTGATGTGTAGCCTTTCCAGGGACCCCCTCTGCCCACACCAAAGGGTATACCTGGTCTTCCCACTGGTTCCACTCCTGGGGAGCGTTCATGGCCGAGGGTTCAACCGTGAGGGTCATTATCCATGCATTTTCAGGGGGCAATGTGAGGGTTATTTCATCCTGGGTAAAATGCAGTGATGCACCTAATCGACAAAGCAGGTCTCGTCCTAGCAGGGATGTTGGGCAATCTGGAAGGTAGACCAATTTGTGAGAAAGAGCCCGGTCTCCCAGAGCACATTCTGCAGGAGCATACACTGGGCACTGAGTCTTTTTTCCCGTGGCACTCACCACAGTGAGAGAGTCCGCTACGAGAAGTTGAAGAGGTTGATTTACAGCAGTCTGTGCTGCCCCGGAGTCTATCAAAAAATCAATTTCTGAATTCCCCACCCGCATTTTTACTCGGGGTTCCGGGGGTGGGGTGGTCCGTTTCCCCTGACACCCATACTCCTGTCCTTCCACTGCCATTACAGGAGTGCAGTCTCTCCCTTTCTCTGGGCATTCATTCTTTCAGTGTCCCTCTCACCGGCATAAGGCACACTGGTTCCATCCCAGGCATCTTTCTTGTGGGCCAAGGCGCCCACGCCCACGACCCCTTATACCTCTGCCTCTCCCACCTTCTTGTGGCCTTTCTCTGACTCCAGCCTGTACTGCTGCTACTAGCATTCTAACTTGTCTCTTGTCCTTTTCTCCTTCTCTGAGAGTATACGCCCTGTTTGCAGTTTCCAGGATTTGTGCTACAGACATACCCATTAAGTCTTCCTTCTTTTGTAACTTCCTCTTTATATCAGGGGCTGCACGGCTGGTAAAAATACCCTTTATAATTGCCTCCATCGCCTGATCATCAGGGTCTGCACTGGTATTTTGCCGAATGGCGTCTCGGATGCGCTGTAGGAATGCAACGGGACTTTCCTTCAGCTCCTATACTATTTCATACGGCTTTGCCCAATTATTATGTCGGACAGCCGAGTGCCTGAGCCCATGCATAAGTAGTTCTTTGTAAGAGGTAAGACAGGTATGATCCACAGGATTCTTAGGGTCCCATCTAGGGTCTGCTAGGGGAACCACATCTGCCGGAACAGGAACATTGACAGGATCCCTTTCATGCCTCCGCTGTGCTTCCTCCCTGGCTTTGGAAATAACTTGGTTCTGCTCTACTTCAGATAATAAGGTTCGCATAAGGATATTACAGTCATCCCAGTCAGGCTTGTGACTAGCTAAACATCCCTCAAAGACAGAGATAAACTTACTCGGGCTAGTTGAAAATTCTCCAGCCTGTGCTTTAAAAGCCGCCAGGTCCACTGGGTTAAAAGGTACATGGGTCTATACTTGCATGGTCTGGGCTGCACGCCCATCTGCCCCAGGCCGGGCTATTACAGTTTCAGTAAGTAAAGGATAAAATCCTACTGAGGGAAGAATCTCTGAAACTGGGGGCATCTTATCTTTATATGGTGGAGGTGTTAAAGCCGAAGGGGATGCCGACTCTGGCATTACAGTAATGGGGGGAATGCTGAGACTCAACACTAACAACTACTGATCCTATTGGAGTAAAATTACACTTCTGCAAAATATCTGTCTTGTTCCATAAAGCCATAAACAATTGTGCATACAAATGTTCATTCCACTTACCCGTCTGCTGACAAAACAGGAGTAATTGGAGAATTGTATTGTAGTTAATTGACCCTTCCGGAGGCCGCCTTTCCTGATCCTCCAGTTGATATTGAGGCCATTTCACTGTACAGAACCTTTTAAGATCATTTTTAGTCATTAGATCTGACTTAAACAGTTTCCAATTAGTCAGAATGCATTCTATGGGTGTACACCGTACCCTGCCAACCATACTCTGTCCCTGCCCATACTCCAGGGAGACACTGGGCATCCCCAGGTCCTACAGGGAGACACTGAGCATCCCCAGGTCTTAACAGGCAATGCTCAGACTGCTGAGCTATCCTACCTTATCCGAGGGACCGGTTTCACACCGTCGCCCACGATCGCTTCTCCACTATTAGAGCGCATTGCACCGTTGTGCCCTCCGGGGTCGATCAAACCACGTCTCTGCCGAGGCCCCCGATGAAACCAACGGTGCGCCCTGGGCGTCGGTTGTTGCCGCAAGTTGTCGACCCCAGGAGGAATCCGGGCAAGGCGAAATGTTAGCCTCGAGCCCCACGTTGGGCGCCAAAACTGTTGCCAGCACAAGGTGCCCGAGGGAGGCAACAATTGGGTTCGTTGCCCGGTGTGCGTCACGCCAAATAAACACACTGGGGGAGAAGCAGACAGAGTTTATTTGAGCTCAAGTAAAAGGCACAGGGAGACTGTATTGTCTCAAATCCTGCACACCTAACCCTGCAACAGCGAGATCTTTATACCCCGGTCAGTTTCACTGTCAGTGATTTTCCACCAGCTGGCCCCCGCTCTTTCTTCCCTTTCCCTCCTCCTTTCTCTCTCCGAGCAGATAACAGTTTTAGCTCACCTGCTTTCCAGAAGGACAGGAGATTGCAGGCGCCAGAGAAAGGGTTGCAAAGGTTGGGCAAGGGGGGGCTTTGGCTCATCTGATCCTGAAGCAGAAGGACTTCCTCGACACTCGTGGTCTTCCATCCCTCTGAGTTACCCAGGGTTATGCCCAGTGACACCAACATGGTTAAAATGCAAGCAAAAAGTCCTGGATTTCCTCCTCTGGTCCATTTTCAACATGTCCACTGCTAGGTAGAACTACAGTTCCCAGAATACCGTATGTGCGTGTGTATGTGTGTGCGCGTGCACGCACGCGCGAGAGAGAGAGAGAGAGACAGACAGACAGACAGACAGACATTGGGGGCTGAGTTTGTGATTTTGCTTTGCTCTGCTTGTGGGAGCAGGCGGAGGGTGATCCGAGGCAGCAGGGAGCACACAAGATAGGGAGTGCGGGGCACCTGCAGGGCTGGTGGAGCAGGGAGTTGTAGACCAGGAGGGACATGGGGCAGAACAGATGATTGTGGGTTGGGTGTACAGGGCTTTGGCAGTGCCAGGGGTCTGTGGGTCAGGAGTGGGGGGCACCAGCAGGGAGGGAGAGGGCAGGGTACTGCTTTTTCGGAGTGAGGTGCACTGGCAGGGGTCAGGAGTGAAGGGCAGCAGCAGGGCTAGGGCTGGGACAGGAGCTGTGGCTTATCAGTGATGGGCAACAGAATAGGCAGGGGCAGGTCATCAACATGTCACTGCCTCCCCCCCATCATATTCCCCCTGCCCCGACCCCCCTCCCCAACAGGTGTTCTCTTTTTTTTGGACCTGGAACTATGGTAACCCTATCATACCGTACAGCTGTGCTCATCTAGGTGCAGCCTATGTGTTTCCAGTTTGTAGACTTCTTGAGTGCCTGGGAAAGTAAGAAGGAGTCTGGGGAAAGGATCATTACTGAAATAACTTTTCCTGCCAGCTTCTTTTAACTAACATGCAGCTAATTGCATGGGGTGATTTTCACTCAGTAGGAGCAAGGTAGTTTTCTCTCCCTGAAGCAAAACTGCCTACAACATAGTACAAAACATCAGGAGTAATTCATTATTGGTTAAGTCAGTGCTTCTCAGAGGTCACTGGTCAGCCAAAGCTTGCAAAACCCGGAAATTAAACAAGTATTCTGTGAATCAAGCAAAGGAAATCATTCTTAGGACTAATTTGTAACATGCACTTAGCCTCTCTTTCCTTCTTTTGGAAGTTGTGTGTGTCATCAGGGTTTTTTTGAAGTAGTAATTTCCTGAATTTTCAGAAAAAAAATTGGTTTGATATCAATTGTGTCTCGGGGCTTATTACAAGCAGTTTTCTTTGCAAATTTGAGCTACCTTGACTAGTTGTCATTGCTCCAAGAAGTCACATGATACTCTTTCTCATTTGATTGCATGAGAGCATAGGCATATCTTGCACAAAGACATCCATGAGCACATTTAAATTTTTATTAGAATGAACAGTCATACCAATAATACCTCTTTCTGCCAAATATTCATGGGAAGCCATTGTGAATTCAAAGAAAAGATGAATACAGACTTGAAGGAATTCCATTAAAAGCCAGAATCAATATTCAAGGTGAAAAATCTTACAATATTCAACCACTTGCAATTGTATGGCACTAGCAAAAGGTAATAGGTTTTTATATCTTTGCATTGTTAGAGAGATAGCAGCGAATTTCTTTTCCAATAAACAGATTTTCAATATTAGGCTCCAGCTGATACTTATTAATTTTCCATAGACCAACTCTTTAAAACCTTTCCTGGTAAGCTGAAAAAAACTGGAACGGAGATAGGCCACAGAAAAACATGAGCAAGATCTTTAGTCAAGCACCAGCTTCATTTGATGTAACACCTGAAGGGAATATGAACGTGGCTGTCCTATCAGGCTACAGGCTGTTCTGGAGTACTCTGCACTACGTCTGTGGAAGTCAGGTGACAGAAAAAAATCAGTATGTTTTGGTCCAGAGAGATTAGAGCATTCACCTGAGAGAGAGCCAATTGCTCCCAAGATGCCTGGTACATTTATCATGAAACAGGCACTAGATAAAATGTAGAAGTTCTCAGAGCAGGAACTGAAACCCAGCTTCCCTTCTCCCAGATAAGCTCTCTGATGTGCTCTGGATTCAAAGATGCTGAATTCCACTTTAGGTACCGTGGATCTGTGCCAAAGGCCTTAGCTGAATATAAAAGTTGCACTGCGTTAGCTGTTCCACTATACTGAAAGCAGTACAACCCTCACCCCCTGAACCACTGGCAACCACATGAATGTACTTGTATAAAGATTACACTAGTACAGGAACTATACCCAGAGAGGAAGTTATAAGACAGAGACAGTTAGCCATGGTAGTCTGAAGTCAGGCAGAAGGCAGGGTAGAGATACAGCTTACAGACTAACTGATTTGGGAGATACATAAACTTTCATGAACATGAACTCACTTGATCAACTGCTGTCATGAGATGTGTAAATCATCATAATTCTGATGGAACAATATGTACTTTGGAACCATAAAGTATAATCTTTTTGGTTAAAAATATACCTACTGTCTAGACTGGCTGTGTGCAGACCAGGTCTAAGGGGTGTTATGGATAATTTCAATTACATTATGAAATATTTTAATTCTGGCCCCTTGCAAACAAATTTTAAAAGAAAAGATAAGTTGCCTGATATAGTAGTATAGCAATTATGCCATTAACAACCCCCCTACAATTATGCTCTTACATAACTAGCCCCCAATTTTCTGATGCAGAGACAGTTTATTAGATCAAAGTTAGAGAGGTACAAATTGCATGGGACTTTTCCTCAACCCAAAATGAAATTAAGCAAAATACTTGAAAGCTTCATGTAACCAGAGATTAATTAGTGACTCAGGTTATTTCATAATACTTCTTCCACTTTGATCTAATTCAGGACATTAGACTCAAAATAAAGCAGACTCTTCATGGACAAGATGTGATGATGAAATTGTTTATTTCACTCAGATGAAATTAATTAGGTAGTGGTTAGTCTTAATGGATTTTGCCACTGCTGCCTCACCCATCCTTAGCTGATCTAATTAAAATTACGTCATCAAGAGATGATGGGAACTGCTGCTAAATGGGTCCTCTGCAGAGACAGCCTAACTGCCTAAGGTGTGAAGTTCTTAAAGCCAAAAATGAAAACTGCCAAATTTCAGTGAACTAGAAGAAAGGCTATAAGGCTCTTCCTGGCATATTCCAACATGTACATAAACATTTTGGAAATAATCAGAGATAATAAACCAAAAAGAAATCCAAGAGATGTGAACAAGCACAAAAAGACGCATGTTTTCAGGTAGTTTAGGCTGCAAAATTTGTAGCATGTCTACACAGCTTTTTTGTGATGGAGGTTCAGAAATGTAATCATAATAACTCTGGACAGCATTGGATCCAGCATTGGAGCTCGGGACCGTATTGGATCTGCACCACAAACATATTTCACCACACTTCAGAACAGGAACATAAATGAACTCCATCTTCAAGGTTGTGACCTTTTGCCTAGTAAAGCAATGCTGAATCAGGTTTTAAGGGCCACTTTTTAAAACCCCATAGGAATCTAAAGTGGCCGGGGGGAAATCAGGGGTGTTAGGCTCCTCTACGTGATTTTGAAAGTCCTACTAAGGACCTACCTGGATCCTAAAATACCTTCATTTTTTTTAAAAAGCGTGTCCCTTATCAAGTTGAAATGGAATTATTTTTGTCACAGTGTTCCCCAGTGGCAGAATGCAAAACCAGACAATTAAAATGGCAGCTAGTTATTGAGGCAATTTGGCACATCAAATCATTTTACTACTAAAATAATTTAACTTATTTATGAATAGAATGAATAGAAATTAATATAGTTAGTGTAAAATTAACCCAATTTCAAGGAATCCAAACTGCATAATGTCTGGGGACACTGATGAAGTTGGAAGAATAAACTTTTACTTACAACACAGCTCATGCAGGCCCTATACAAGACTGTGCCTTGTTTGTTTGTGGATTCAATACAAAGGCTAGGTCCACTTCATTGCCTGCAATTTATCTGCTGAGATCACTGAAAGTCTTTGAAGCCCTGGGCTGAGAGTCTTATAATCTAAGAATTCAGGCATCTGATTACCACTGAGAATATTGAAATGTGTTTGCTTAAATGTCCCTCCCGACAGAGAAACTCCACCTTGCATTTCAAAGAGTCTGCAGAGATTTGGGGTCTGTCTGAAGGAAGGCACACTCTGGCAGAGAAGCACTGTTGTGATGCAGATCCAATGCTGTCCAGAGCTCCTTTATTATGAACACCTAGATCCTGCCTTTTGTTTCAGCTCAAACTGCACATTTACAGAGCTCAAAGTGCCTCAGTACAGGAGAATTTCTTGCCCAGGAGAGTATCCATCACATCATCCTCCTGTGAAATATGAACTATTATAACCAGAAGGAAACTTAATTCAACACCCTGCTTGACACTAACAACACTGTAAACAGACTGTTCTAATGTCTAGCTGAGTCTAATTTGCACAAAATGAACCGTTCCAACCAGGAGAAATTTTCCAATCTCTGCATTCTTCTATGCTGAGGAAGGGCGAGCCTTTTTTTTGCAAATATCTAGTTGGTCTAATACAAGATGTCACCTCTGCCATGAGTTCAGATTCCTTTCGCCTGGAGACCAATATGGATACAACCTGCGTCCCCGTTATTATGATTACACTTCTGAACCTCCCTCACAAAGAGGCTGTGTGGACATGCTTCAATTCAGCCTAGAGGCAGTTCTCCACTATGCAGAGACCAGCTCATGCAGCCAGCAGTTCAAAGTAGACTGACTGTGTTAAAGAAATGCCAGAGCTGATCACTTCTTGCACACATTAAATTAAACTTCATAGAAATTCCCTAGAAGGAGATTAAACACTTTCTACTAAATTATACTCCTTGGCCAAGGAAGTAGAAAACTCTAAGCAGGCACTAACAATGTTTCAGGGAAGTAATTATCCTAGTACTAGTGGGAAAAGATCGCACCAACTGAAGATTCTTGCCCTAGAGAACAAAACTTTGCTTATTAGATGGATACTGAAAGCTTAGAAAATCAAGTTTAGTTACAGTATATAAAAGTATTTCCGCTCCTCTATTTTATTCTTCCACCATAGCCATCCCTGTGACATCTAAGTACCTTCTAGTCACATATAAAGTGCAATAACTAGAATCTATTATATATATATTTCTTTTCTTCTTTTTCTCCTCTGTCCCTGAGACACAATTCCATTTAGATTTTTTTCCTGTGAATGGCATTTTCTTTTTTTTAATTTTGCTTGTCAAATGTGCTGTGTTTTGGTGGTGGTTGTTGAGGGGAGGAGGGGTCGTTATTAGTGAAGGCAAGGCTAAAGAAGTGCACTTTGCACATAGTCTTCAGGACTTGCTGTCCTCAAGGAAAGCTCTCTAACTGGCCTACTGCAAATAAATCAAAAAGTTCTGCTGTGTCCTGATTGTTATAGAAAGCTTATTGAACATACAGAGAATGGTGCTGGCAGGTCTGGAGAAACCATACTGATGAATATTGTTGAAGTGAGAAAGCTTTGCAGATTTACCTGAGCAGCAAGATCAAATAAATAATAATAATAGTAAAGTATACGAAGGGAAATATATGGGGGGAGGGGTTCCACTTTGAGCCTAGTTTTGTAAAAGGAAGTGTAAAGTTTCTCAAAATGAAGTAGGATTTTATAGATGAGAAAACCTACATAATTCCAAAATATATAAATTGTAAAACTAATATGCTTTGGGGAAGTAAAGCCTGTAAATCACCTGTGAAGAAAGATGTTAAAATGCATTGAAAGTCCCACTGAAGTGCTGAAGAGGTACAGGTGCTTTTAATCCCTCTTCTTTTTCTTTATTTGAGGTTTATGAATCTTTATTGTTTACAAAGATATTACATCTGATTAAGGACGACACAAATAACTGCTGACATATGGCTGCAGTAAGCATAGTAATACAGACTATATAGTCCGTTTTGTCTAACAAATGACTATCACTGCTACATAGCCAAGATCTCTCCACATAAGGGAAGACATGCTTTCATTCAGAGTTAGAGCCTATTAAATTCAGACAGACTTTGGTTGAATTGGGCCTGATTCTCCACCTTGCCATATTCCTTTTGTGCCAGTAAAACTTCCCTAATGTTGTTCCTGAGCAGAGAATGAAGCTCCCTGATTATATCTCAGCTGTTTCCCATCAAATTAAACAGGTTAGATTCACCTCACTTTATTGAGGCTGAATTTCACTTTGTTTTACATAAGTTAAAAGGCTTTTTAGGTCCCGTTGATGACAGCTAGGTGTCAAGTGAATAAGAGCATTCCTTTAAAACTAGCAATGATTTTTGGATTTGCAAGGAAGCAAGGCCACTTGAATTGTACAATTATTTCTTGCCATTCTAGCTTGCCTCTCAGTGGGTGCATTTACATGCGATATTTACAAGTAAACAGAAGTACCATCCTGCTGTAGAGTAAAAAACTGTACCAGCACACGTGTAGACACTGCCTGGCATAGGCGACTGGTAGGGGGTGCACACACCTCCCTTGACAGGGCCGGTGTCCCCCCTAATGGCCAACACTTGCTGTCAGTAAGGCTGTTGTCCCCCCTGACAGGGCTGCTGCCATCAGCAGCTTCTGCAGGTACCCTCAGATTCAGGAGGCACCAGTCATTCATGCTGCCTGAGGTTGGCTGGGGCATGAGGATGCTTCAGTGTAAGGACTGCATGCTGACTAGCCCCACACTGAAGCCCCCTCATGCCCCAGCCAGCCCCTGTGCAGCATGTGGAGCCATGGGGAGCAGCCTGAGACTGGCAGGCTGACCCCCTGGGCCCCCTGCCAGCCAGAGCTGCTCCAACCTGGTTTCACGTGCTGTGCATAAATAAACTCCAGAGCTGATTGCTCCAGAGATAACTGCTCCCAGGTGGCACACATTCAAACAGTGTACCCGGGAGCAAAAACTCTGGAGCAATAAGCTCTGGAGTTTATTCACATGCACTAATTGAACACATGGATTCGCCCCGTGTTATATCCCTAGACAGTGCATTTCCATTACAAACCACTTTGTGGGTAGAATGAATGCCAGGTATATACAGGACTTAAGCAATAGCCCCTATTGTTCATCGGTATATTTATTGAAAGACAAGCCTATCTCAGCAATAGAGGGTACTTTTGGAGTTAAGGGCCAGACTTTTAGATTAAGTCCAAAAATTAAAATAGGCATCCAGTTGGCATTTCACAAGGCTATGTCCCGACTGATTTCAGTGGGATTCCATTGGGCACCAATCTGCATCTTTGGACATGTAAATACCATTAAAAGTTTAACCCTGAGACACTACCAGTTATGCTTAGTTTGAAAAGCAAAAGCAGAAATCCCAAAATATCTAACAGGTAGGGAGTCATAAGGCAGAGTAAACTGATGCATTGTTTCTGAAAGGTGGGTCTCTAACAAGTTTTTGTAAAGTGCAATGCTGCTTATTACAGTGCAGTGCACAAAAGAACCTTCACTCCCTTGTTATCGTGCCACAAATCAGAGTTGTCCTTGGCTTTTTTACAATAATTCAACAAATTCATACAGCTCCTCTCATAAAATACTTGACTTTGATAACACTTAAACTCATTCTGTTCCCTTAACTTCAGCAGTATTTACTCTAGTGAGAAAAGACAAATGAGTGCAAAACTGGATTCAAAATAAAGACTTATGAGAAAAAGTCAAAAGAGTAGATGACAAATGGAAGGTTTTTTGGTGGGAAGATGCATCAAGAAGCTTGGCTAACATACATTAGATATGCTTTGAGTAGATGTGATATCTTTTATTAGATCAACTGAGTAGTTGGAAAAAAGTTTGTAGCAAGCTTTTGGGTACATAGGGAGTGCTTCTTCAGGCATAGGGAGTCTCAGCTGTTCTGAAACTCCTTGGACTTCTCAGATGAGCAGAGACTCCCTATGTCTGGAGAAGGCTTACTGCACCTGAAAGCTTGCTAAGCACTTTTTTCCAACTACTTATTTAGTCTAATAAAAGATATCACATCTACTCAAAGAACCTTGTTGGCCTATGTCTTTAGACCAACACAGCTACAACCAAAAACCCAGCATACATTAAATGTGAAACTTACCTTGGGCCCTGGATTAGATCCAAAACATGGGGACTCTTTGTGAGCTGTATCTAGGTCAGGGCATAGGGCAGCAGTGGTGGCCACCACAACAGCAGCAATGGCAACTACCACAGTGGTGGAACAAGTGACGATGGTGCCAAAAAGCTGCTTACCAAGGCAGGGACACGCAAGCAACAGTGGGCCAGATAGCCACAGGATAACTGAGGGATGTGTTGCACAGGCCTCACTTGCCCTGCCTGCCACTGAGGGCCATGTCCACTGGGACTACAGGGCCCTGGGTTCTATAGAAGGCCCCCGCCCACAACTGGCCCCACCCCCAAGCTCCATGGCCCACCAATAGCCCAGCAGACCAGACGTAGGGATCCAGATCTGGCCTGTGGACCATAAGTTTGACACCCCTGTATTAGCACATTCACCATGTGACAAAAAATAATGTAATATTAATCCCCATGAACCCAAGGTCCTATTAATGCATTTAATAATCCAAGTTATTCAGTACTTGCAACAGGAAAGAGAGAGAAACCCAAGCAGGGTTTTCTAGCCTGCTGGGATGCAGCAAACAATAGGGAAACATTTTTCTTCTCTCCTCCTAAAGACAGCTGCTGCCAAGAATGTAGCAGAAGTCAAAGTAGGGAAGCTCAGATGTGAGCCAAAACTGTCCCCTCTCTCCCTTTATGAAAATGTTATCACCTGCTTTCTGTAACTAGAATTCTGGTAATCGTCTTCTGTTGGATGACTGGCATTGGCACCAAGTTTCTTCTGATTCTTCCTTTCACAGTCCGCATACTGCAGGCCTCATATATGATTACACAAATACAGAGATGGAAAGGATCTCCAGAGGTCATGTAATCCAACTCCCTGTGCTAGGCAGAAACAACCATGTTGAAATGAACAGTACAAGAACTTTGACCATGCCTTTAGAAGCCCTACCTCTTCCCAGTTTGAAACTGAGCCACCAATGGCTAATTTTTGAGCATGACTATTAGACCTATGTGAAGTGGCCCCCATGGCTGTCCTGCCTGGCCCCAGCTCCCATATCTTAAAAAATATAATGCCCAGACTCACCAGCTCCTCCCAGTCTGGGGGTGGAGGGCAATCCCCACTACCCCCCACTGTCTCGCACTGTGTGGGGGGCTATGTCATGAGTTCCCAGAAGCCCCAATGGCTGCTTCAGCAGCCTGTGAGTGGGGCCTTTTTTTTTATTTTTAAGAGCCAGGAGTTGGGGCTGGGCAGGGCAGCCATGTGGGGGCTGGGAAAGTGGGCAGGGGTGAGGGGATTCTCAGGAAGGCTGGGGGAGCAGGAAGGGGCTGGGGCCTTGTGGGGGTCCTCCCATGGTCCTCTCCCCACTCCTCCAGCTTCTTCCTGCCCTCCCGCTACTTACCAGCAAGAAGTACGGGTACAGCTCCCTGAAGCAGCAAGCAGGGATTGCCTGAATCTCCGAAGCTCTCCAAATCTTTTCCAAATTGATTCAGAGATCTTCAAATCAATTCAGACCTTTATATTGTTCTCCTCATTCTATTTGGATTCAGATATTTTGCCACTGAATTGGCCCGAATCTCCTCCAAATTGAATCAGCACCCAAAGCATCGCACACCCCTAATCACTATCCAACCAGTTATGAACCCAACTTTAAGCAGTTTAATCTAGTCTCTGGTTCCTTAGCTTGCTTATGAAAATGACATACATGGAAGACAGTGTCAAAAGCCTTGCTAAAAACACGGTATACCTTGTCCACTACTCTTGCAAATCCACAAAGCCCATCACCTTGTTATAGAATGAAATCAGGTTGGTAAGGCATGATTTGCTCTGGATAAACCCATACTAGTTATTCCTGAACACCTCACTATTCTTTAGGGGTGCTTGTACACATGACAAAAATTGTTCTTTTTTCTGGTTTAACTACATCACAGTTTACACGTATGGGTTGTTTTGGGGGGTTTTGAGACTTAAATGACCTGTTTGTGATTCAAAATAAACCACATCCCAACTACAGGGTTGCTTAGGGGTGAGGGGAACTTCCCTTGGCCAGGTCATCCCAAAAATCTTTCAGCCAGCTCAGGCTTGAATGCCGCTCCCCAGAAACCCATTAAATCTTTGGCAAAAGTGACTAGTGGGGTTCTGAGAATTCCATTATAAAACTGCAGAGCTACCACTGTAAACAATAGCCAGTCCTGCTTGAGACCCCTGACTTCCCCTCGCTCCAGTGCTGCCCAGGCCATAAGGCAGCTGGCTGAAGCAGCCTGCTGAAGGCAGACTATAGGCAATTAGCAGGAAATCAACATAGTAGTTGGCAGAAGGGGGTGGGAAAAACTGATAGAACTGGCAAATCTGCTAAAAAACTGCAGGTCAGCTTCAGGGGAGGGGTGAGGAGTGCGGGGGAAATGCCTGCATATTGACTGAAAATAAAATAATTTAATATGATGCCTCTTACTTTGGACCTAGGGAGTCTTTGAGACCTAACCTGTTCGGACCTGGGGAGTCCTGTGAGCAGGCGGAAGGCATTTGCTCTGAAGGACAAATGAATGTACTCCAGCCCCCACCTCCACCCCCCCCAACACACACACACTTTAGGCACTGAAGCAGTTCTTAATTCCCTGATGGAATCAGGCACGGATTATGGGGTGATGGTGTCACTATTAGTAAGTGCACCCCTTGGGGAGCCATGGGCAGCAAAGCACAGGGGGGCACCCATGCCAGGGCCATGCGGGTGGTGGGGAATGACTGTGCATGTGACTGTGGCTTTGTGTGGGGCTCCCTATAGGCACCTATGGTTTCGGGGGGGATTCATTTCAGGAGTGAGGGGATTACTGGTTTGCCAGCACCCCCTGCTGTAATTGAATATGAAAGAGATCAGCAAGGTGGATTGTTATGTGGCACCCCTCCTGTAATTTAATGTGCTTTATTGAAGTTAAAAGCTGTCACTTGTACACAGTGACATAACAAATTAAAACATACCCATGCCAATTTTAATAAACCTATTTAATTTAGTGAGGATTAACCACTATCACGTGTATAAGTGCCCTAGATGCTTAGCAATAGATTCCTTGATTACATGCTCCAGTATCTTTCTGGGTACAGCAGTCAGTCTGACAAGTCTGTGATTCTTTTGGATCCTTTTTGTAAAAATGGCATAGAGGTAAGGTTTTTGTGCATATTTTCAGAAACCAAATGTATGTGAGACAGATGGCCAGGAGAACTGAACAATGCAGCTTAGCCACAAAATCTTCAGGTAAATGCTGACCAAAAGTGCAGTATGACCATCATGAAAAGGTGGAAAAGAGGTAGGATTAGTATTTCATTTTCAAAACACACAGAGGTAAGACACAGGGAAAAATAGTTATCCTGGTTCTTAGTAATAAATTGAAGTTGTCTGCAGAGTGCTATTTTTCCTTTTAAAAAGAAGTAGTTTGCAAGAAACATAATAAATATAAGCACTTGATCTGTGAAAGTGATGATAACCCTGGTGAATTAATAAGGAGACTTTGCCTATAAACTTGTTTCTTTCAAGATTTCTTCTTTTTACATATAAATCTCAGAATGCTTGTTAAATCTCCCCTTACTTCCCAACTCAAGTAGCTTATCAAACACTGTACATAATGTTCTTGCAAGCTTGTTGTGGTCTTTTAGCTTCCGAGGTGTAGCAAAGGAAATGTCAAAAGAAAAACTGCTATACATTAGACATGGAACTAGAAATATAACAGGATTTTCAATAATGATGGATGATCAGAGGTATGTAAACATGATGAAAACATCTCAGTGAATTTTTGCTCAAGGATGCTTTTGTTGCGGAAAAAGATAACTAAATTTTTTTAAGGATGAAACCAACAGGGTTGTATTGAATTTACTCTGAACCTTTATACAGTGTAATAAATACATTTTATAAGATTATGTAGGAAAACTTGAAAAATCTATGGAAAGACTGCCATCATATATTAATTTCTGAAAGAGTTTTCCCATATAAGCATATTGGATAGATCAAATTTTTGCCTTCCTATGGCATTTTGTAAATTAGATTTTCATATTTCATAGCTACTCCTCAATCTTTAGATGTGACATACATACAATACTGATTCCTTCATGTCCTCCCTTTCAAAAATCACTTCTGTCATATTGTGTATAGAAAACTCTCATTATAATAATTAGGCAGGAAGCAAGCCCTGATTACTACTCATTGGCTAACAATTATTTAGGACCTTGTTACGCAGTAATTTCTAGTGCCTCCTGGAACTCCTGGATTATAACCCCTGGATTGTTGGCACATTACACATTAATGTGGTTTTAAGCATTTATTATGCCACAAAAAGTTATGCCACTCCAAGGCAGGATTATCCTTGATCTGTACTACCCAGCTCCTGTTTCATTAAGATGTGGCCATTCCTTTACACAGGCAAGTCTGTGCTGAAACATAATGTAATTTTTATTACTTCCACTCATTTTGCTCTGTCACTTCTTGTCTTACCTCTTGGATCTCAGTTCTGTGTCACAGAATCATAGTATCATAGAAAATTAGGGTTGGAAGAGACCTCGGGAGGTCATTTAGTCCGACCGCCTGCTCAAAGCAGGACCATCCTAACTAGATCATCCAGCCAAACCTTTGTCGAGCCGGGTCTTAAAAACCTCCAAAGATGGATGTAGTGAATGAGGAACATAACCTAGTGATGGACTGCTGAGTAATGAATTAATAGATATATCAATATTTCCAATACAAAAAAAGAGCATTTGACTTGTACTGGCTTACCTATTGCATCATGGATAATGCAGCCAATGGAACCTTCTTCGTTTTTTTCTGTAGACAAGGATCTTGCAGAAGATGCAAGGTGACATTTGTATAACATTATTAGCAAGGTATTAGAATGAGAGAACAGGCAGCCTTATTGCAACTAATACATGAGATAAAAAAGGCACAACTGAAGTACTTGGATTTAGTGTTCAATATGTAAGACTACATTATAATGCAAGATGGTATTAAACTCTAGGAAATGAGACAGAACTTTATGGCAAGAAAAGAAGGTATGAATGCAATGTGAAGAACAGATGCAGAAACACGCATCAAGCATGCATTGGTATTTGGGGCATTAAGTGTCAACAATTCTTTACAAGGAGAATAAAATATGTGTAATTTAAGTATTCCATTAAAGTAGATCATTAAATCTTCCTCTCCTCACAATGGGGAAGCTAGACATGACAAAAGGAAGTGTCAGTGTCTCCCTCACTTAAATAGAATCCAATGAATTAGGTACAGCCTTGGCATTTTAATCACTAGGCAGAACAGGGGCACATGAGAAGATATTTTGATACTTTTCAAAACTAGTTAAAGCTTTCTGCAGAAGGTGCCTTTCATATAAATAATGAACAGTTTATGAGCACTCCCCTTATTTCTAGCATTCATGTGATAAACTGGTAGTCTGTCTTAGCAAACCCTTGACAAAAGAGGAAAATAGAAACACAATAATTTGAGTACTGCTGGAAGAAAAAGTTTCCTCATATTCAAGGCTCAGTACCAAGAGTCAAAAATATTTCCAGCACGTTACAGACTTTCTAGATGCTTTGGACAAGACTCTCACCCTTCATGCAACTGCTTGGAAAAATGACCCATACTTTGTACCCAAACATTGCATTGATGGAAACAAACTCAAAGCAGGATTATATCCATTCTTAAAGAGAATTCTTAGTAACTTAGTTGATCAGTCCAAGATTCATAAACTGCATTCTAGTCATGAAGGTTCATCAGTGAGAAGCACAATGTATTATTCTGACCTTTTCTACCTCAAAGCAATGACCACGTAGTTTGAATAGAGCTATTTTTCCTTTTTTAAACCATATTTTCATCCTGTAATTTCTAGAAACCTTTTTCCCCAGCCAGTTGGTGATTTGAACTTCCAGACTTTTTAGAAAAAAAATATTTTGTGTGTCTATATCTGTCATCTTCCCTTCTAGTTTTATTTTAAAATTCTACTTTAGATTGATTTTGCTCTGATTTGTGTATTAATTTAATTGTGTTATAAACATTCTAAGGAAACTTGTTGCAAGGGTATCTGCAAGTTCACTTGCTCTTTGTGATGTATTATTAGATCACAAAAAGAAAATGTTGAGGCAGATATTGTCTTTAGTCTGTACATTCCAAATCCAGGAGAGGCTGGCAGTGTATGATGCAGTCTACCTCTGACTGTGGGTGTCCACATTATACACAGAAAAAAACAGGTTTCCAGAATACTGAATCAGCAATTATTGCCTACAGGTTGATCTGGAGGTTGGATATTTGTAGATGACTCAGATGAACTGCCTATTTGGATAAGACTGTGCTCAAGGTCCTCAGGAGATTTAGGAGTCTAATTTTCATTGACTTTTGATGGAGCCATAGGTGCTTTGGGAAACCCCAGTGTTTGTCATTTATCTTAGCATCAAGGAGATGAAAATGAAGCCTCAGTGATAAGGGACTTGATGGAAATTTTAAAGTGCCTATGCATATGCATTTGATCAGTCTGTGAGCTACAGCTGGTCCTTGTTCTAATGTCTTAAGAATCTGAATGCACATATGAGCCTGCTCACACAGCCTTAACATACTAGTTCAAAATATTTACTGTATGATATCAGATAAAGAAGGCAATAACCTTTCACTGTGATGGGGTGCATCTACACTAGAGAGAGTACTGCACACTGTAAAACTTTATTGAGCAGTCCATGCCCTGCATCTGGGTGGGCACAGGGCTCTTACAACCTGAGGATAGTGGCAATGTCCTTGGCAGTGGGAGGTAAGGACATGTAGCACTGCCACAGGTAGCCCTCCAGGCAGTGTCAGAGATTGCTGGGCAGCCTGGGTTTGTCCCCGTGCCATCGTAGCTCATGGTCCCATACCAGGTGCACAGGCTTGTCCGGGGTACAAGAAGAATCAGTGGCAACAGGGCGTAGTGGATTAGGCACCCCTCAGCCTGCAAAAACAGCTCATCATGCACTGGCCAGGCCATGCACAGCAGGAGCATGCTTGGGGTACAGCAGCAGTGCCAGGGGGGCAGCCCTGGGGCACCTCCTCGGAGAAGACCCCTTCAGGGAGGGCAGGGGCATGGCCAGCTCCTCATCCCAGTTGTCTGGGAGCCCCTTGCACCCTGAGCCTGGGTGCAGTGGGCTGGGCAGCAGTGCACTAGAGATGGCCTGCAGGGGAAGAGGTGGAGAGTGGGGGCTGAATCTGTGGCAGCAGGTGCTCCAGGAGCCTGGCCTGTTCTGCCCTCAAAAGGGAGCAGCAGAGGCAGCAGGCCACTGGTCCCAAGTGAGTGCATGGGGATGGGGGCCTTGACCAGCGGTTGCTTGGCACAGGCCTCCCTGGCCGAACTTACCATAGTCCCTGGTCACCCATGCACAGCTGTCCCCTACTCTGAGGCCATACAGCACACAGCCCTAGTGCAGAGCATCTTATCTCTGAAATGTTTCAAACTCTCACAAAAGGTTTCTGTCTTCTGGCTCTGCAAGGCCTGCATTTGGACACGGGAGAGACACTGTAGTGGGGATGCTGGGTCAGATCGGATCAGACCCTCCTCCTCCAGCAGCTGATGGAGGTGGCTGCAGAGAGGGTGGCACATGTATGGGCCTGGCACCAGAAGGCAGGTATTGCATGAGCAAAAAGCCACTATGGGCTGGGAAGCAGAGGTCACAGACAATGACTGCGGGACCTTGGACACCGTCCTGGGCCTGGTGGTCTTATGCCCAGTCCCTTGTCCTAGCCCTGAAGGCTGCCTGGCGGCCACCCACTACCTCAGAGCAGGCCTCCTACTTGGCCTGGGAGGAGATCCTCCAATGTCTCCTACCACCTGGAGCCTCTGTCCTGTCCCCTGCCCTGGGTCAACTTCCACCCGCCTGGGTCTGGCCCCACCTCTCGCCCCGATTGCTCCACATGGGTATGGTGCCAGACGTGCCTGGAGTGGCACCAGAACTGAATGCTGGACCTGGCCCTGCCCTTTGCCAGCCAGAGGGGGAGCCACCTATTCTGGAGAAGAACCTGCCGTCATTGCCCCAGGCAAGCCCCCCACCTGCCATGGTCACTGTAGCCCCCAGACCTGTGGAGGAACAGCCCGAGGCTGGGGTGCTGGCCACCTGCTCCAGACTCTGTGCCTTAAATTCCCCCACCCCACAGCCCGCCAGTCTGGGGCACAAAAACACTGACTCTTGTAAATAGTTTTGAAATTGGGAAGAGGGTTTTTTTTGTTGTTGGTAGGTTGGGAAGGTGGTGGAGGGGCTCTGTTGGTTGGGGAGGGAGAGGGGAGGGAGTACGGTTGGTTGAAGGGGAGGGGGAAGCGGGTTCTATGTGTTGGGGAGGGAAGGGTGAGGGCATTCCATATGTTGAGGGGGGGAGGAAAGGGGTAGGGGGTGTGAACTGTGAGGGGATTAAAAATATCTTGTTTGGATCCTTGCCTGGCATAAGAGTGGTGCTAGGGGTGGGCAGGGCATAGAGGATCTGTGGGTGGTGGGGAAGGTGGCCTAGAGTGGGGAGTGCTCCAGGAGGCAGTCTGCCAGAGCCTCTTGCACCTGGTGCCCTGGCCCCTGCTGGACAGTATGCGGCTTGTCTAAGGCCTTGCTGGGGCAACCTTGCCCAGAGCAAGTCACCAGGATGTGGGTGCCATCTAAGGCCCAGATACACTAAGGGAATCCCAGTCCACAGAACCCTGCCACCACAACCTGGGGGTTGCTGACACAGGACGGTGTCCACCAACATGTTCTGGAAGGTGCCACACACCTCCAGGATGGCCTCTTCAGTGGTGGTCTTGCCCACACTGAACCAGCCCCACATACCACAGGCTGGTGGATATGGCCAGCTTGAGGAGTGTCAGGGCCAGGCTGGTGTCAGTGGGGAGGGCTGAGTGCATGTCAGTGTTCTGGTGCTCCAGGTGGGGCCAGAGCTGGTGGAACAGGTCTGTGAAGGTGGCCCAGGTCATACGGAAGGCATTGATCCACTGCTCATCATCCCAGTTCTGCTGCACTAGGTGGTGTCAGGAGTGCTGACTTGTGTGGCGGGCCCAGAGGCTGTGGGGCTGGAGGCCCAGGAGGGAAATGGTGGCCCTGAAAGTGGCCTTCTGAAGCCCCTTGTTGGTGTTGCTGGCAGCAGCAGCTGCATGGTGGCGAGGGCCCTGGGAGGGAGAGAAGCAGGGAGGTGGGCAGTTGATTGCTGGATGTGGGGAGCCAGGCAGAGTAAGCCAGCCATAGGCCAGCTGTCAGTCAGCATGGCAGGCGAGCAGGGCAATCAAGGCAGCCAGTAGGATTGAGGGACACTGTTCCTTGCTGCCAGGACCAGGGGCTGGGGCAGGCATAGTGCAGGGAGACACACTGGGCACAAACACAGTGCTGCCTCTGTGCATGCTACACTGCTCCTCTGTGCACAGGAACTGGCTGCCCAGAGAGCACAGAGTCAGGCTGGGTTTTAAAGATGGCTTCCAAGTACTGACAGCTGGGGCTGGCGTCAAACATATCTGCCAGGTGCTACCAGTGTGGCCAGAGCCAGCAATTTTCTGCTTATAGACATATAGATGCCTAGCCAAAATGGCTTACTACACTGTAGCTTACTACACAGTAAATCTAGTTGCACCTAAATGAACACAAAGATGTGCCTACTGAGTGATAGGTGAAGTTCAAAACAAGTTGGAAGAAAGAACTATATCTTTAACTAACAATGTTTAGGATGGAAACTTTAAAAAATCAGTAAAAGAAAAATCATCCCAGTGGCAGGTATAGTGCAGGCATAGTGTGTCACATGTAGCTCTTGTCATCATCTTCTTGACAGAGACTGAAAAAGGTAAGTTTATTTGGAAAAAAAATCAGTCTTTGGAGACATTGCAATTCTAAAAAGCCTTCTAGTGCTGGGGTTAGTACACTGTAGAAACAAAGTCCTTTCCCTTTTTGCTGACACCTCTCGGAGTAAAAAATAGTCGTTCTGTTTGTCCTTCAATTCTTTATTGAACCAGGCCTTCAGAATATAGTTCACTTCAAATTCATGCTTAATGAAGCATATGTTGTATTAATAGAAGATATTAAATCTAGATAGTTTAATAGGAATTTGGACTCAACACACTGAGTCTGACAATGGCTCACTGGCAATGTCCAGTTCATGATGCACTCTAGAGATTTCCTTTCAATTCCTAATGCCATTGCCCATGAATCATAGCCCAAGTTATCTCCTTCTGTACTAGGAATCCCCTTTCCAAAGAAGAAAAGATTATCTTAACAGGGTTATCAGTGAATTACAAACCACAAAGCATTAAGGAAGTAGAATGGAAAAAAGGAAAGGAAACATCAGACAAATATAACAACATCTTGTCAGCTAAGAAAAGCTAAAGATATGTATTTAATGATCCAAGAGTAATATAATTGCCATGTCAAAGACTAACAGGAATAGTTTATATTCACAATGTGCTTTCTATTCCCAAATATCAAAAATGTTTTAACTCTAATGTTTAAGAGTTAATAAATCAATATTCAAACTACATTTTACAATCAATATGCAATTAATCTACTGTTAACACAATATCATTTCTGCACAAATCATAGCAATTTAAAGCTTAGCACTATATTGTGGTGACAGGAATGGATTGTGTGCATATGAACATCCAGAACATTCCAGGGGAATTAATGTTCAAAGAATGCAGGTACCAGCACCTGACAGCTGTTTTGTCCAAGTTGCAAAGGTTTTTAAGTCCTCCATGTTCAATATCCTGCCTCTCAGAGTTCTGTATACCTGCTGCATAAGACTAGAAACAAATGACTTAAGGAAATACAGTCCAGACCCTACTGATATGGTGGGAATTTTGCCCTTCATTCCACCAGGGCCAATATTCATCCCAAACTTAAACCCTTGCTCAGGCACTCTCAACTTGTCTCTGAACATTTGTTAACATCATTAAATTCTCTGCTAAATTTCCTCATCTTTAAAATGGTTAATTAACCTTACCTCACAGAAGAACAGTGAAAATGGCTTGGGATTAGTGGACACATTAAGAATAATGGCTCTAAGAATAATGACTAATTATTAATAATAGTGCAACACTTTTACAGGCCACACACCACTGGACTGGGCAAGCTTTCTGCTTCTACCTCTGTGGCGCTCTTGGTATCCCAGACAGGAGCCACACATGGCAGCATGGAGCCAGGAGCTCCAGCTGTGAGCTGCAGGGAGCTATGAGCCATCAGACTAGTCAGGCTCTATGCTACCACACGTGGCTCCCTACACTCCAACCAGGACTGTGCACCATTGGGAGCCACATGACTCCCTGCAGCTACTGGCACTCCAGTGGAGAGCCACATGCTATCAGGCTGAACCAGCTGTGTGCCACCATGTGCAGCTTTTGAAACTCAGCTGGAGCTGCACACCACTGGGGGACTCCGCGTGCCATGGGCCATGAGCACCCCAAGGGCCAACACAGCAATGGGGGCTGTGTGCCATGTGGTGAGTGTGGTGGCAGGCCCACATGTACAGCCCATCATACCCAAACCCACCCACAAACCCCCCACATCCCCCCACACACCCCACAACACCACACAAACCTACATCCCCC